>NC_059477.1:35717501-36026167 GCF_018139145.2 Gymnogyps californianus
AAGTATTGAACCATTTACTTGTAGAATAGACATAGATTAACTGGGAATGGATCAGTGCACTTTTATCACATAGCATCAATAGTAAGACTGAAGATTTCTTTGGGATTGAAAAAAATAATTGTTTGCAGTTACAAGGAGATGAGGGACAGCTTGAGAGAGCATGATGTGAGATGGACGGCAGCCTGCATCCTCTAAATGGAAGTAAATATTTGTAAGCAGACTTCAGTCCTAGTTTAAGTGAAATTTCAGAAGTAAAAAAAAACACTGAGGGGGTACACAGGGAAAAGAGACTGGCACTGAGCCGTGCTTTCTCCCCTCACCTGCCCAGGTTCTGGTAACTTGCTGTCTGTCACTGAGTCTCTACGCTCCAGTGTGGTGTGGGGAAGGAGTTGCTCTCCCCTCCTTCCTCCATGCTGCAATGGCAGCAGGGATCGATTCAGAGGCAGAGTCCTACGGCCTGTGTTTATTGAGCGGGTCAGACTAGGAGATTATAGTGGTTCATTCTGCCTTTCTAATCTAATAACCTGCTTTTATCCAGTTACCCTCTGGACTTTAATTTGAGCTACTATTCAATCAGAGCACAAACAAATGATAGAAACCCTCAATGACAGCATGCCAGAGGAAATGCTACAAAAACAGAATTAATTGAAAATATATATTCCAAGAGTGAGATATGGACCCTTTTTCTAATAGACTTAGACTTGGATATTATTACTGAAATACTGGCAAATTCACACATCAATGTAAATTGTCTTGCTGCATCTGTCAACAGGCACCTAAAGCAGTAATAAAGGCAGAATAGCTCCTCATAAATATCCAATATCCTAATTATCAGAGCTTGACTTAACCAATGGCAGGGTAATAAAAAATGAGATTTTTTTGATCTTTCGCCATGAAAAATGCATACTTTATTCTTTGAAGACTGACTGGAGTGTCACAACTTTTGTGGCAAATAGAGCATGAAGCATATTGTCAAAAATATGGTTAGGGGATATGAAGCCACTAAATATTTTATCTTCCGGGCAATGTACTAGGAGAAAAGTATAAACCTTAAATCTATCAGGTTCCTCCTCCCACCTCCCAAACTGTTTTAATAATATAGAAATTCAAGTTCCTGAGAGAAAAGCAACACATCCATTTTCCAGTGTGCTTTGATATAGTGAGTATCATGAATTATGTAGTGTTTGCATTGGGGTTTAAAATGTCATCAGTGTATATCTCTAAGAATTGTTTTGCAGTCGCGCATTATGAATGTCCATTTTTTTCCTTTTTACTGATCAATCAAGATGCACTGGTTGGATGCAAACCTCTTGTGACTGGGTGTCCCAGGGGCGGTGGGAGATGGGGGGACAGGAGGGACCCCAGGGAGGGACAGGTGGTCACATCTGCTGTCAGAAAGTGTCATCCCTCCTGGCAGGGTGAGGCCTCTGCACGCTGTCCTTCTCACACAGCCACTGCCAGCTGCTTTATCACTGAATCTCCTTTCTGAAAACCTGGCAGGACATCCTGCCTGCCTGGCTGCAGCAGAACCAGCACTGGCCCTACAGTATGACATTGGCTTGTGATGCTTCTCCTGGGTTTTTCGCATGGTGCTTGCCTATGCCCCAAGTTGAATTTCAGCCATGAAATTAACTCTGTGGCAAGGAACAAGCCACGTTCTTCTCTGTAACTTGCATCTCTCAAAAAGTGTGGCTAAATTAGCCTTCCCCCTTCCTCATCACTCTGTTAGGAAAATCAAAGCTCTACGATGTATTACTCCTGTTGGCTTTGTGATATGGTGCGAGACTTTACTGTTAAGAAACCCTGTCTTTGATTGCAAGCATGGCCTTTGACTTTGCATGAGCAAGGAGATGATCTGCTCTGCCTCATTCCTCATTAGTAACCCTGACTTACCTTGTGCTGACACCTGATTTTGTCATTAATGAGTATTTGTCTCCAGGTGCTGTTAGGGAGAGAGTAGGAACCGTGACACTGGTGGAAGCAGTAGTCCCCTGGATGTCTGCTCAAAGATCCCTCCAGCAAAACAGCTGAATAAATAGAGTTACACTTTGAAGGGAGATGGATGGAGAGGCTCCAGGAGTAACAGGTCCATCCCATTTTTTTCCTCCTGTGGCCATTGCTGTGGTTGGGAACACATGACTTGCTCAGTGAATTGGTGAAAATCAGTAGTAAACCCATGAATCTGTGCTGAGTACCTGGATATATGCTGTAGTTCACATTTTGATTTATTAAAGCACCTTTTTACAGTGTAATCAGGACGAATTACCTACGTGGCAAGGATACGTAGGGCCCTTGACTGACTGCTGACATTCACCTGACCCTTGTGAAAAAGATGTGCTGATGAGAAAGTGTCTGGGTCATAAAATAGTTTTCTGCTGTTCGTTACTATGTAAAGGGAAAAGGGCACATGTGTGCAGAGTCAGGTGATGCGAGGGCTCCAGTTACACAGCTAAAAACCCCAGCTTTCTGCTCTCCAAGAGGCTGGGTTTTCTGTTATACCAGTGATATGGGGACAAATGATTTCAGGGTGGGAAGTCAATTCCTGCTTTATAAGTAGGAATCTCTGGACTTAAATGCTGCCTTTTCTCTCCTTGGTTTCCTTGAAAGAGCCAAATGGAGGTCTCCCAGACTTGCCCCACATGTGGCTGCAGTGACAGCCTGTATCAGCGCAATGGGGAGGAGAGCTGGCCTTCCTCCCGGGGAGGACGTGTGGGGCTCGCATCCCCCTCGCAGTCTCAGTGAAAACTCTAGTGCTCGCTCAAAGGGTCAAAATCCTGTGCATCAAGTTATTTCTTGAGGAGACCTGGAAACAGGAATATGTTATATACAGATCTTATTGGTGAACTCTGCTCTTCTGGTGTAGGAATTTAAGTGCTTTGTACAATGGTGCTGGCATAAAAATATTGCATTGACTACACTCCACATAGTTGGAAATAAAAAGGACTTCGAGCATATAGTAATGTTTTGACAACAGTGCTTTTTGGGAGGCTTTATAACAGGGACTGTTGCTTTTTTGATGACAAAAGCTTACAGATGAATGCGCGTAAAGCAGAGGAGTCCAATTTTTCACAACCTGGGAAAAAAAAAGCTCCTTTTCGTAACACATCGCTCATGCTGCAAGTGTGTTCACCTCTCTATTTTAAAGCATGAGAATGCGTAACAGCTGGGACAGCGCTGAGAGTACATCCTTTAGAAAGGATAGTCTATCATCTTGTCTCTGGCTTTATACTCCCTGTTTAACAAATCTGCCAACATGACACTGGATACTGATGAGCAATTTGTATGGTTATAAAAATATTGGCAGAACTCCATTGTTTTGCTATTTAATTCTTAATTTACATTTTTAATGTGCTGTGTCCTCATTCATATTACAGGTTTTACTCTTCTGTGTACATCTATAATAGAATGCTTTTTTTCCTAAAAAATAATTATGAATACTAAAGAGCTGCTACAATTGCACTGTGTTTGAATTAAGGACTGTGCCTGTCTTTTAAGATACGCTTCCTTAGGAAGGGAGTACATTTGCAAGGGACAGGGGAAAATAGAGTAGGTATATGGTATAGAATAGGTATATTTTAACTGTTCTGCCTGAGCTACAGATTGCCTTCCAGTAATCAGACTGGCAAAAAAATGTAATAAATGATGGGGACTGGACACCCAACCTCTGAACGGCCTGCCTCAATGTATTTATTAGTCTTCCCTCCCTCCCTCCTCCTCAACCCCCAGTTTTTGATGAGAAGGGTGACATGGTTTTTGCCAACCCAAGGAAATAAGGGCTTAGCAACAGTACCTTCACTCTCTGTATCCAAGCTGTGTTTTTAAATTGCTGTGGCCAGTAAAACTTTTTTACTGGACTATGATTTGCGCTAGAACTAAACTGCTGGTAATTGGTTTGGTTTTCACCTCCAGAACAACTCACCCACAGAAAGCATCCTAATATGAGTGTATTCTTGTGCTGTATTCACACAACGCTTGAGCTGTTAGGAGAGGCAGAGAAATACCACGTCCACTGGCTGAAACAGGGGCTGAGCAGTAGGAGCGAGCTGCAGCCACCCAGGTCCTGCTCTGTCCTGCCTGCCCGCGTGGGGAGCTGGGAGTGAGCAGCCCTGCTGCAGGCTCACTGCGGCCGTGAGCTGCAACAGGTACCACCTTGTGCATGGAAAAACCAGAGGCGTAAGCTGCCGTAGAGAGAACTGTCTGTGAGCATTTTATTCCATTAAATAGACCATCATTCCCAGTGATTAATGACTTATGGAATAGCAATACAGAAAACATTGATGGTAGGTTTAAAGTGTAGTTTAAGGACTCTGAACCCAGAGAAATAACAGCAAACAACTTTACGTGGCACAGGCTTATAAACTTGCTGCTGTGAGAAACTAGTGCAAAGGAAGAGAAAATGGCTGTGTTCCTGAGAGCAGCGTACGCGCAGGACACCACAGTGCTCCCGCACCAGTGCTGTGGTTCCTGTGCGCTGCAAATGCACTGTGGAAGACTGCTTATTTACAATGCTTTGCTCCAGCAGAGAGCTTTTAAGTTGCCATGAAACCTGGCAACTTCAGGGCCCCTTTCATTAGTGCATGTTTTCCCCCAGTGGGGACCATGTGTGTGCCCGTGCCGAGAGCGGGCAGCAGCCCGTGAGGGTGCAGCAGAAGCAATTTTTGCTGTGTAGTCACAGAGGGACTTGCAAGAAGACTTGGAGCAATTCACTGAGAGTAGGAATTAGATTGGAAACAAGTTTTTACATATGCATGCAGACCCATGCAGACCCATGCATTTTTATGAGGACTCATTAAGTCGTGGTCGAGATAAAAGGGCTATGGGGAATGGGAACCAAGTTGTTCAATGGAAGAAATAGGATATTGATTTGATTTCGCATATAACGAACAGTGTTGAACCAACCAACTCCTCTTTGGGAGCTGCTCCTGTGAGAGCTTTCTTGAAGTTTAAAGCATGGATTTTGTTCAGGGAATCTGGAAAATACCAAAATACTTTTAGTGAGGCTCCTCACTATGCTGCTGAGGAGCTGGAGACCCACAGGGCACAAGCGGAGGAAGGGGAGAGGGTGAGCAGAGGGGGATCATTAGGAGAGAAGCCCACAGCCCTGCAGTCTGGCTCAGCTCTCACTGAATCCCAGCATTACCTGTTCATATGTATTCCTCTGCTCCCTTTAAAATCTCTTAAAATCTCTGTGTGCAGATCACAGGGTCTGTGGGCCTGTGAGAGGGGTGGGAGCTGGGAGGAGAAGCCCTCCCAGGTGTGAGGGGAGCAGAGGCAAACTGGCCCTGGGGTGGGTGTCACTCATCCATGCCCCAGTGGGAGAAGGATGACACAAAGGGGTGCTTTGAGGCAGGATCGAAAGGGAACACAGGTGCCCAACCAGACCCCAGGGCTTTTTTGTTCTTGTTGCTGCCAAAGTGCAACTCCCAGGGCACATGGAGCACTTGCAAGTACTGGAGACAGAAATGCTCAATGAAGCTTGGCCATCTTGGGAAATAAGACAAATCTGATCGATCCAATCCCCTTGTTCGGCACTTACTCTCCAAAGTTAGATTAAGCCTTGCAGTGTAGGGGAGACGCACAGATGCGTGTTTAAAATGAAATACAGGCATTCAGGAGAGCTCTATTGCAAACATTGTGACTAATTGGTACAGTCAACAAAGCACACCTGCACCCTGTACATTAACGTATCTCTCACTGAGCTTTCAAGGCAGAAAAATGTCTGCAGAAACTTGTTTGACCCCTGGCTTATTCTGTATTTGAATGTAATATTTTATGGTCACAAAAATCTGTGATGAGCTAGTGTATTCTGTGGGCTTGTTTCATGAGCCTTTTTCTCAAACGTGCTGAAGTTTGGAAGAAAGTGTTACTGTGTCATTCGGGGGCATTTTGCTGCTAAATGTTGTGTATGTGAGAATTGTAAAGCAAAGCTCTTGGTAAGTCTCTTGTTCTGAACAAATATTAAAAGCTGAAGTATGATTTAGGACCCCAGGCAACTGGTTTGTTTTACTGAAAGATATTGATGCTGGGTGTTTGTAAACTGGAATAATGCTTGCTCTTGCGAGTAGTCCCGCTGGTTGCGTAGTAGGAAGCTTTTTGTGGACCACTAAACATTTTCTAGGATGAGCAGCTTACCAAACAGCTCTTTGAAATGAGACTGCTGTCTTTAGATCTGTCTCTAAGATACCCACACTGTTTTTAAGCTGATGTGTTTACCTAGGAGACATGTAAAAAAATAAATTACTCTGTTTTGAATTCGTAAGGCTCTCTGCATCCTGTACAACTTTGTTTGGATCACTGGAGATCTGTGATGTGTATCTTGGACCCTAAATGCTCATTGTATGGATTTATATTCTTAACTAATTGTTTAATGCTTTATATTCTTTTACAATGGGTAGTCACAATACTGCTAAAAATAAATGTGGGGGGGGCTTTATGGCAAGATTTGGACTTCTCTTGAATCTACCAGCCTTTCAAAGGCATTGGTGGGGAAGGAATTGGGGCATCCTCTAACTCACAAGAGGAGTTTGCCATCTTGGTGGCACTTTGTTTTTGTTCTACACAGATGAGATGCTTACGAAAAGAAAAACCATTATCCAAGAGAAATTACACAAGCCCCAATGGAAGTCTGTTCTCTCCTATGTAGTTTCATATAGTCATACTTTCTTCAGAAACACTAACAGATTGTTTGGGATTTTTTTAAAAGTGTCTCTTGCAATGACTTTCCTCTTAAAAGCAGCGTAAGAGCACATGGCAGTGCACGGGAGAATTGCGAGTGAGGTACTGGAGAAGAGTGGTCTGCAGACCTGCTGTTTTAGAGCATCCCCAGGACTATTAGGGGGGTCCTCGTCTGGAGTGGGACACTTCCACCCCCGCAGCGTGCCGCGTCTCGCCCTTCTTCCCGGCATGAGAGTTTCTAAAACGTGGGGTAGGTAAGAAAGCACAGAAGGCACAGCCCCGGCAAAGGACGCTGCCGTCTCTGCTCCGCCTGGTGACGCCCTGGGAAGGGCACCGCGGCGTGCGGCCGAGCAGAGGCCGGCGGCCACCCGCTGGGCGCCGCCGACCCTAGCGGGCAGGAGGGGGCGGCGCTGCTCGGCGCTGCTCGGCACTGCTCGGTGCTGCTCGGCACTGCTCGGCAGCGCACGGAGGGACTCGGTGCTCACCAAGAGGCCGCCTGGAAGGCGTCCAGGGGAGGAGGGGGATGCACTGGGAAGGGTTTATACCTGCTGCTTGTGCCTTCTCCAAGGAGATATGTTGGAAATGCCACCCTTGGCTCCCTGGACAAACTCTCTTTTGCTTCCTCAGAGCTGCATAGGGTGTAATAAACTGTTACTGCAGGGAGTCTACTGAGCGCTTTAGTTTTAATTCGAAAGATGTCTTTAATCTTCCTGTTGCTTTGTGTAAGTTGTAAATTACACAACCCTGCAGAAAATTATATGTAAAGTAGGATTATGATTCTCATTTTTATTATGAAACTGGCTGTGCATGGTAAAAACCGATTCTCACGATCACTTAATTTTTCATTTACTCTCTGATTTGCATTTCACATATTAAATTCCTTAAAATCTGGGCGGATTATTGTAATTTGGATATTCCAAATTTATTTATAAACAAACTAGCTAAACGGATGCAGTAGACATCAACTACAAACGACCATAATAGTTGGGGCTGACATGTACATACAGCAGCCTCAGAATGCCAGAGGCTGTTCCTGTGCATGCAGCTGTACAGAGCAAGAGCTGCTGCAGGGCAGCAGGGTGCTTGGTGCTACAGCCGGACCACAGCAAGTGGCATCCCCACAGCACCCGCTGCCCAGCCCTCGGGGAGTTGGGACGGGGTTCAGGGAAGGTCAGAAGTCAGATTTTGAAGCAGCACTGCAGACTTTTATGGGAAGGCTGTACTGGGAGTGAAGAGGGCACAGGGACAGAGGGAGCATCTCAGAAAGTTGAAATTGCCTGTAACGCCTGCTGGTTGGTGGTGGCAGTGCTGGGGTAGGGCAGTGGCTTGATAATGTTTAGCCTTTTTTTGAGTTCTTACTGAGTTCTGCATTTCTCTGCATCCTCAGCATTTACTGCTTTGGGGTTTGCAGTGGCTCTGACAGGGGAAGGAGGGTGCGATGGGTGAGCTGAGGGGCAGAGGGCTTTCCTGAGGGGTGAACCTGAGGCGGGAGTGGGAACAGAACATCAAAGGGAGGGGAAGGAAAGTTAAAAATCCTGATAGGACTTTCTCTCTGTCCCTGATGCTCCAGATCCCTGCAGGCAGCAGCAGGTGGTTTGGGTGGCACAGATGCTGCACTGGCCAGTAGACACTTCCCTATGGGAAGTTCAGCCTCTCCCTGCTGTTGCTTTCCAGCTAGCATTGGAGTTATGGCACTAATTGGATCTTTAGTTTAAAATAAGACTAAAAAAACCACTTCCAGGTACTATACAGTGCCATTCAATTGCCAGCTTTGTGGGACTGCAAACTGGGTGCCATGGAGCTGCAAGGGAAGGAGAAGTGGGAAGGGGAAGTGGGAAGGGCTCAGCGAGGACTTAGGGATAACTCCTGGCAGCACGGTGGAGGGTGAGGGATGCCTCTCCGGTGGGATACCCTGGGTGAGACTCCGTGAGTAGCCACATGCTGCGCCCACAGCTGCCTGCAGCACTGCCCTGTACCCAGCCCGTGCTGGGACCGGGGTGCACAGGATCCCCATCATTTCTCCCTTACACAGCATGCTTTCCGCCTACTCATTTCTGTTCCCCGTCCTATATTGTCACACCCTTTCCTGTGCGCCAAGGCTTACAGCTCCTGCCTCTGAAAAGCACAGAGAGGAAGATCAGGTTTAGGTGATGGAGGAAGTGTAGCTGCAGGTCATGAGCAACGGTGAAGTCCTTGGCAGTCTCTGAGCCAGAGGGTCCCAAACAGCACCTGCAAAATCTGCCAGAGACCATTGCTGTGGTGGGGATGGATGAGGCTGGATCTGCCTCAAGTGGCAGGGGGAGAGCTGACTTGTATATCTGTGTCCCAGGAATACATAGTCGTATGAATGGCAAGGAGGAACAGAGGAGCTAGAAAGAAGTAAGGAGGCTCAGTAGGACAGGAGAGGAAGTGGGGGAAATGAAGAGGAAACAACTAAATGCAAGAATAGGAGAAGATTTAGTATAGCACATTAGGCACTAGCTCAAGTAATGTGAAGATTTTCAATGACTTTCTGAGATTTTAATCCTAAAATAAAATAATATGAAGTAGTGCATTATTTCACTGCTAATGTTGAGCGTGCCTTGAATGTTTCCTGATTGTTAGGGATTTCTTTGGTTTTCCCCCCCATAGGTTGAAGGTTTTGTATTTAGCTTTTCCCTTCTTTCCTCTCCCTTCCTTCCTTCCTTCCTCACCCCTCCTTCCTTCCTCTCTCTCTCTCTTTCTAATTTAAGCAAAATTGGTTCAGCTGTTTTTGATTTATGCAAGCATGGGGAAAATATGTTTTTCCCATATCTTCAGAATAAAATATGTGCACACTCATAAGTCTAAGCTGGCTGGAACTAGCGATGTCAAATTAGCTTGTTTATAGCCCTCACTGGGGAGTTCCAAGTTTTGGAGAAAATTGGTTCCATGTTTTTAAATTCTGAATGTGCTGGAAGTCAGTGTTTTCATGTACACACATTAGGTGGGGTTTGTTTGGTTTTTTCCTCCTTCCCCTAATGCTTTTAACCTGAATCAGCTTTGAGCATTTAAGGATGCATTGCTAGGAGACTCTTACATTCTGTTCAAACTGTCTTGCTAAAGCACTTTGGTCACACATGGGTGCAGAAAGTAGCACACTTTCCTTTCGTCTAAATAAACATATATGAGAACCAAAATGCAGTGGGGAGTCTTGAATAATGCAAGCCTAGTGTTTCTAATGCAATGTTAACCATGGGAAATACTTAGTTTTCAGAATGATTGGATTTGTTTCAAAGACCTCTACCACAACGTTTACGGCAGCTGCTGAATGATATGCTCTGTAGCACACGGTATCAAACAGGTGTACAGTAATCTATAAGTGCTTTAAATGCACTGATGTGTACCACCCCGTTGTGCCGGCATGCTCTTGCGGAAGCCCCGCGGGTACCAGCCTCGTACCTCTCTCTGGGGTTGAATTTGTCCCTGTGGTGCAAGCCGTGGCCTCAGCAGCCCAGCCGGAGTTCAGACCCTGCTACTTACTCTGCTTCAAGACTTGGACTCACTGTTAATACAGATCCTGCTTTAGACAAGTATTGGCTGATGTTAACTCTGGGAATAGAGTGCTAAGAGCCGAGGGCTAAAAATAACAAGCAAATTAACCTAACCATAAACTCGTTACCCAGCCTTTTAGCAGTTCCTGGCCTACTTGCTTAGAAAGAGCTTTGCTGGGTGAAGACCCGGCTTCCTCCCATGGCCGTGCTGCCAGCTTGCAAATGCTGCTGCCCCCTCCCAGCCAGCACTGCCTCTCTTCAGGCGGGGCTTCAGGACCACAACCTTTTGAATGTTAGCATTTCCTTATTTTTGTCCGTACACATTATTTTTTTCCTTTCCTGTTTAAGCTGATCCCTGTCTGCCTTCAAGTGCAAGCAGGTGGTAGTACAGAATTTAACAGGGACCCCTATTTGCACAACATAATTCACACCTGGAGAGGAGAAAAGAAAAGGAGTTGGAGGCGCTCTCTCTTCTTCACCTCACTACTCTTCTCTAGCCATTGAGCGGAGCTCCTGATGCCTGCCCCTGCCCCTTCCCTCCCTGCAGTCACCCAGGAGAGATGAGGAAAGTGGGGAGGATCACTGCTGGTACAGGAAAGGAAATGTCAGGCTTGAGGCACCTGGTGAAAACGCCTGTAAAAGCAAAAAGTCCTGGGAAGGATGGGGTTCAGGATTTGAGGGGTACAGAGGGCATGCAGTGGATGCTGGGCAGTGCAGCATGTCCCCATCCACGCACACTTCGGCGCCTGCTCCCAGGACCTGGGGAAACACCTTTATGCTGCAGCATTTAACCCAAGTGGCTGCATTTGCATGTCTAGGAAAGTGATCCAATTTTGTGCTGTATTAATGTACCGCATCTCTAATGTAAAATCTGAGAGTTAAACTGTGGCTTGGAAAGACAGTTTTTTAAGTCCTGGTGGATGTATTTGACTCTTATACATAACAGTAGTTATTGGTAACCCTTCAGCATAACCCGCTTCTGTGCAAATGTATCCAAAATCCCTCTCTATCATTGTTAACATTTATCATTGTTAATGAAATTACTTACTTAATCATCTTAACCTTGATGCTACCCTGGATAAAAGACCTATGATATATCTGGAAAGGAATAACTACACATTTGATACAGTTGAAAAGATAGCACTAATTTATTTTAGTCTAATTTATGATTAGTACTGCACAGCATGAAGCACTCTGTGCTGCTCCGTACATCACTTAGGGTCCATAGGGTAAATAATTGCTGTACTTACCATACCAGAAGCTGCATGTGTGGCACTGTGTGTGGCGTCGTGATTTTAGTTTCCAAAAAATACGGGTGTGTTTGAGCAATAAAAAGGCAGCTACATTTGCAGCAACAGGTATTTGCGTTATTGCCCCTGCGGTATGTGTGTGCATAATACCTGCCGTGGGTATTGGTATGCTCCCACTGTGGGGAGACACTGAGCCGAGATTGGTCTGAGACGATGTGCAGCAGGGTGGGAGAAGACACCAAGGGGCTTCTGGAGTGCCAGGTATCAACTCCATCAGAATGACAGGAAAGGCTTAATCAGGATTTTACACACTTCTTTTCTTTTAAGAGAAGTCACCTCCAAAATCTTTCCCATTTGGCCAACAGAATGGCTGTTCAGGGCCCAGATTTCCCCAATAAAGATGCCCAGATTTAAAACCTGCCTTTGTAATTGTGCCGGGCAGTCTGACAGTGAAGCAAGATACGCTGTATTATTTTTGGTTCTTAATTTTAATTTAAGATGACTTTTTCAGCCATACCTTAATCACGTAGTGCATCTCCAATCTACAGAGAGGACTGGATCATTAGGATAATTAGAAGCCATTAAGAGTATAGGATAATATCACTATAAAGCTGTACAGATGTTCTGTATTCTTCACCTCTGTCAAAGGAGGAAATTTAACATATGTCACGTCCTATCGGTGATATCTACTTTATTCGTGTAGCGTGTAGGAAGCTTGGAGGGATTCATCATGCTAGACTCAGGATATTTTTTCCTTCCTTCTTTTCCAGTAAAAAAGTGTTTTCTTCTTAAAATCAGTAAAGATACTTTTCTCTTGCTCCATTACCCCCTTCCAGTATTTGAACTCAGAGGTATAAAACTGGGAGCTCTTGCCAGTTGTTATTTCTCTCTGAATTCCAACTTGCCTTTTTGTCTCTTGCATTTATTCAGCCTGTGATCATCAATTCTGCATTACATGAACCTGTCTAACCTGTCATATTTTACTCCAGTAAATGGAAGGGATGGGTCTGTGTAACTGTTCCCATCTGTGATAGCTATGGCACTGGGATGGACCTTGTACACCCACACGTCCGGGCTGGGACAACTGTCCCCACAATATGGTCACACTTTGAATGAGACTTATACCTGGGTGACCCCTGATACTTCTGTGGATAAATCTAGGTCTTGATGATTTTATACACCATATTAAATGACATTTTTAATTGGGTTTTTTTTAGAGAAACGTGGTTGCTTTGTCATGTCGCAATACATAATTTTAGACTGCACTGTTTAGATTTTGCCTCCTTCTCTCAAACGTATATTTTAAGGTTGTTGTCATTTTAGATGGCATCTCTGAAATAGATTTCCAGATGATTTGAATGGATACCAAAAGGTATTTTAAGTCTTAATGTTAGATTTGGTTCATATCTTTCACTCACTCTCTCTTGCTTGAAAGATGCTTTCAAAATGCAGAGCTCTGGTCCTATATCTGAATGATTGGCACAAAGATTTAATAATCTCTTTTGTCTTTATAGCAGTTCCATTTGTAGCAATTTAAGCATCAGTCTCCAGTGAGCCTGAGTCAAAAACTTTATTTAATATGAGCCAGCTAAATATAATTTCCCATTTCTTTGATCTCCCCTATTTTAATTTGCTTCTTATCAGGTACCTGTAGGGCTAATAGATACAGTTGATGGTTTGCTGCTTACAGAAAGATCTCGTTTAAGCTGCATGGATTATTGTTGGTGAGATATTGCGGTAGTCTTCTCATTACGGATGTGGTAGTATAGGTTAGAGATGTTGTTGCTAACAAACACCCTGCAGCTGTTGTGGGTAAAGGTTTTGCTTCTAAGCCTCCTTCCAGAAACTTCAGTAAAATATAGGGAAGGGATTTGATGAACGACATCTGAAGTAAGTGCCTGTTTGTTAACACCGGGGTTCCTACCTCAGTCACCTTAATGTGGCCAGGGATGGATGCTGAGTAACCAGAGGCATGCCAAGGTGTCCCAATGATTAGGAAGATGTGAACACCAGCACAAGATTTGCCTTTTGCCCCACAGCAGCAGTTGGGATCACTGGGTCAGGATCAGGCCCTCTCAGGCTCCCACACCCTCTGCCCGGCCCAAAGTGTTGGTGTGCCACTCCGCGGTGCAGACTAATGCCCCCAGTGTTATGCTCTGGGGATATTCATGGTACATAGTCTTAGCTGTGAAGTTGGAGAGAGAGCACCCTTTCTTGAATAGTGTCAAATTTGGGTGTAAGCGAGGCAAGGATGAAAGAAATGCAAAGAAGAACTGAGTATGGCCATCAGGTGTCCCAGCTGCCTGCACTCACCTGCATGTCTCCTCAGCCAGGGCCACCTTTTGCAAGCAAATTGCATCCTGAAATGCCTTTCGTGGAGGCAGCTGGAGAAGAGAGGAACATCTAAGCCCCCAATTTTTCTTTTGCTGCATCACTTACTACTCGGAGGAGCAAGAGGCAAATAGTGCTTCAAAATCGCTGGAGGAAAGCATCTTGGGAACAATTGTGAAATGCAGGAAGAAAGAGTAAGGCTCGACTGATGTTTTGTGCTATTGCCTGTGCATTTCCCTTTGCCTGAAGGTGACTGTTGAGAATTGGTGAGGGTAGCTCAGTCCCTGTGTCCTCCTCACCTGTGGAGACCACCTGAGCATGTATTTCTAGGAGAAAAAAGCAGCCAATCTTTCGTATTGTGGATTTTGGTGCTTCTGTTCAGTAGTCTGATAAGGACCTTGGTGCTTGTGAAGTAGAGATCAGGTGTGCGCATGCACGCACAAGTACATTATACTAATTAGAGGCAATTTAAAAACCAAACTCTTCTGCACTATTTAAAACACAATAAACAGCTTTGCTCCCTAAGTGTTAATCATCTCCTGCTGTTCAGTCTCTGAAGCTAAAACCCTCTACTCACTTCAAAACACTCTCTCAGTAACCAAGTGTGACATCGCAAAAAGAATTTTGAGGACTTCAGTCTGGGAAAAAGCAGATGTGTTTAGGAGAATAAAATCACCAAGGTCTTTGGATCTACAAAGAAACTCCAGGCAAGAGAAGGAGAAGAAATGAAAAAAACCTAGTCAGCGTAAGTGGAAGTGCTCTAAAATTAGGTTTCTCAAGTCTCCCTGGAAGATGGCGCAGGCGCCATGTGGGTGCCTGCATGCCCAGGAGGAGTGCAGCAGAGGAGGGGGAGGAGGTGTTGGTCTGTGTGTGCTTCGAAGAGCCCCAGCCGTATGCCATGTGCGCTTGGGGAAGGACTTGGGGAGGGGATGGCTATCGCTTTTCCTCTAAGTCCCAATGTGAGAGCAGGCACATCATGCTCTAGGTCAATTATGTGAAAGCTGTACATTCCAACACATTTCATCATTGGGAGGCAATGAATTATCTGCTGTATAGATGCATGTACCTGTCTCCCTGCAGAGAGGAGTCATGCAGCTGGGGCTGTGGAGTACTGCCAGGGGCCTTAAACCTGCTGTGGGGTGAGGCTTGCAGGGGGGCTCCTGCCAGGCAGAGGGAGCCGGTCCCTCCCAGCCTGGCCCCGTCGCCTCCTGCTTTCTCAACCACTCTGAAGATCAGATCCTGACACACCATCACCACTGTGTGATGGAGTGTGTTATTAAGCAGAACCTAGAAATAAAGAAGGGGTTGAGAAATTGCTACAATCGCTGACCCATGCATTTATTATAATTGAGTCCATTAGCCTTAATTTTATAATTTCTAAATTAACTTTGCACATTTACAAATGGCCTTAATTGCTTCATGGAGGGACTTAGGCTTTAACAAAGCTAAAGGCGTAAAAACTGTATCAGTTACATCAGTATCAGTGGGTTCGTTTGTAATATAATGCTGCCAATTTAGATCAAGCAAATTGTTTAGAAAACGCGTTGTTGAAGCATCAAAGTTACTTTACGTCATTCTAGCTAGTAAGAAAAAAAAACAAACCTCAATTGGATGTTTCCACATGCAGGTTCCTCCCTATGCTGAAGCCTTTGTGCATGTTAAGCACCTATTTTAAGCATTATTTTAGTGCTTACAAAAGGTGTTATGGTGCAAACATCAAACCTGAAATTACCTCTCTTGACTAACAGTAGCCTCTCTATATCAAAGTCCTCATCCAGAATTTGGGGTCATTCTCTGGAATTTTTATGCCAATCTGTCAAGAAAGTTCAATTTTTATATTATAATCTTCAATGTGGCTTTCTTTTGGACCTGCTGGAAGGACGTTCCAGTTTCTAGTCCCACAGCCTGGTGGGGGAAGGACATCTAGACAGGAGCTGTTTAATCTACAGATGCATATTAAAGGTTTTGGAAACCGTGTTCTTAGGGGACAGTGCTGGAGAGTAACCAAATCCCTAATCTTTATTTATTTGTAGCAAATCTAGTGAATAGAAGAAGGTTCCTCTAGTCCATTAAGAGATGTGAAGTGACGAGTGGTTTCAGACAGCTTATGGGCTCTGCCTATTGGAGATAGCTGTAAGGAAGTAGACAATAAAAAAATCAGTTGCCTTTCAACTTGTTGTGGTTTGTTTTTTTTTTTTAATCACATAAACGCAAAAAGCCTCCACCCCTCTTAAAAACCTTACTTTCCTTTTGAGTATGATGCTGAGACTTGAATTCAGTCCAACTGGCACATTACCCCAAACGGCTGTTGCTGGTGTCCATCTCCTGACATGAATCTTTTCAGATGGTTTTCCTCATTATTGAGAAATGCCAGACTCTAATGCTGAAATGCCTTTGTTGTCAATGACTGCAAGGTGAGTATTTTAATGTTTTCCCTGAAACTTTGATGTTTGCTCTTCTTCACAGGTAGCATTTCCTGAAGCCACTGTGAAGTGTAACCAACTGTATGAGGGATCAGCTACTATGGCCACAAAATTGCTGCTGTACTAAACTTTGTAGAACAAAATGTTAAGGCTGAAATTTTGCTTTTGAATACTTTTATTCAAAGTAAGAAGGGATATGAATTAGAAGTTGTAGTTCTCTCATCTTTACCTACAGGAAGTAAATTGGGGGTAGTAGAAAAACAAGGGTTGGAAAGTAATATATTCAAAAGAAAAGAGAATTTTATATATTTGGGGTTATTAATATGCAGCAGTGGCATCTGTGCTTGAGAAGAAAGAGAACATAGAGACTTCAGCAGACAGCTCTGGTACAACGTGTGACATTATGGTATGTTTGACTGTCAGTAGTACTCCACAACTGACATCCGGTTGGGACAGGCAAGACCAATTTACACGTTTTTATTTGAAGATGGCAAATGTTTCTTTGCAGATGTGGATGCTTTGATTGAAGCTTAGAAAACGAAGACTCTTAAATTAGGCAGCAACAAGAGGGGTAGCTAGATTAAATACCTTTTTTCCTTCCATCTTCCATTTCAAAATATCAGTGCTTTTCTTCTCTTCTGCACTAGGATGAACTCCCTCCACCTTTCCTCCCCTTACTCCCTCAAATCCCCCCCTTCTCTACCAGTAATTTGATGATAGGGGTATTGTTGAAGGTAAACACCAGAGCCAGGGCTATGACCTAGTCTGAACTTCCAAATTATTGGCTATTTTGAGGTTGAGTCTCTGTGGCTACATCAGAAATTTCCCCTGTGACTGGATGATCTTTTCCTGGGGAAAGTTTTGTTTAAAACTATACATATATTTCTACAAAAACTTAGGTTTAATGCATAGTTTTTCCAAGGTCAGGAGTGGAGAAAACAAACCCCAGATAGAGAATCCTCTGGAGTTCTGGTCCCAGTGGGACCTAGGTTATTTTCAGAAAATATGGACCTGTTTAATGTGATTTTTATTATTATACTTTAAACAACTTTTGTTGCTTACTCAGTTGGTTATGAATCTGAAATACCTCTGAGATAAGGGGGAAAATAAAAAAAAAAAACCTCAAAGAACCAGTGTATGAAGAACAGATAATATTTCAGATGGTGGTGATTTTAAAGATGTCACCCATGAATTGTAGCATTCAGGTGCAGGTGAGCTCTGGTGCCCTTCACATTTATGGTGCTACATTACTAATAACAGGAGTCAGAGAGGGAGTTGAGGAAATCTTTACAGAAGTAGCTCGCTCTGCTGTCACTGTACCAATTTCCACTGTCTAATCTTTCACCTCCACGGCCTCCACTAGATGCTGCGGTCCTCTGAAGTGCAGAATAGCAAATATTTCCCATCGTGCAAGGATGTATCCCAAACCCATTAAATCTTTCAACTCAGTATTTTTGTTTGAGTACCTGGCCTGCAGTTTTTTCCCTTTTTTTTTTCCTCCAAGGTAAATGAGCAATAAGAGATAAATTAGACGGACTTCTTGAAGTTTTATCGTACTCCTCCATTGAGTAAAAAGCATGTGCAGAGTTACAGGAATCTGGGCTCTCTGAATAAGACCTATGGAGAGCTGTCATGTGAAGACGGTGTAGAAATTAATACAGGTGGTAGTCATGACCTAACTGAAAACTACCTTTTTGATTTGCAAGAGGTTGCAGTACAGATGATAATGTTCAGATTGGAGGCTTTAATGGGATGATTTGTACTGCATCCTTTGATGTCTGATAACAATCAACATCCTTTTATGTTTAATGATATAGAAACAGCAGCCACAAGCTGTGATTGAATCCTGGTGAGGCCTGAGCCATAGGGCTAAGCCCATCCTTCTCCTCCCTGCAGCTGTCCTGCCCTACTGAATCTCATCTGCCTGATGCCTGGTCCATGCAGAGGCCTGTTAGCTCAGAAGAGCCCATAGGTGTGTAAGTTTGGTCTCCCCATGGCAGTGATGTGAGCTGGAAACCCCACAATTAAATGAGGGAATTTTGTACCCCAGCCAGTCCTAGAATCACTGCACTACCATGCAGAGAAGAAATGCCTTTCTCTTCAGTGAGGCTTGCAAAAAGCCGGCACTATGTTTTGTGAGGCATCGGAGGTGAGGTGCTCTCTGGAATTCACCTCCTTAGGGCATTTTGGGGGAAAGGAAAAGCCCCTTCCTGTCTCCCCAAGGGACTGAGTCCATGGATATGACCCCACTTCATTTCAGATTGGGGAGTCGAGGTAACCCCATGGTGGCCCGTGTGCTCCCATGCCTGTGATGTCCCACAGCGGCCCACCATGCTGGAGTTGGGCACCTGAGCTTGGAGGGGCTTTGCAGCTCCTGTGTGACACCGGCATCGAGTGTTCCAGGCTTGAGAGGCCTTCGTAACTTTCACATGTTCCAGGTCTTTTCAGATAAGAGTCTGCCAACCATAATCTTTGGGATTTAAAATTTTGAATTTAAATAGAGCACTTGGTTCTGATACTGAGAAAATAGAGGGGTCCATGACAAGTATGTCCGCTGTAAGCTCATGACTTGTAGAGGGCAGAACTGCAGACGAGCTACCTACAGCTACAGGGGTTTCCTTCAGGCTTCTTAGCAATGAGGCAAATGTGATCCAAGATGAGCAATCCTGAGAAGTTGGGGAAATGGACACTTTTTGTGGCAGTAGGGTTTCCTCTGGAATATGGTGGGGACTTTGGGGGCATTCAAGAAAGGGACTCCAATGGAAATGATGTCAGGATGAAGACAGGAATGGTGCGGTTTGGTTGCACGAGGGTATCAGAATAGCCTCCTTATTTATTCCCGCATAATGAAAGTGGAGAGGGGATGTGAATTGCTGTCTATAAATACACTGGAGAAGTAAACACCAGGGAGAGAAAGGAGCTAGTTCAGCTAAAGGACAGTGCTGGCACAAGAACAAATTGGTAATAAACTGGCCGTGAATAAATTTCAGATGGAAATTAGAAGCAGCTTTTTAATCAGTAAAAAGGTGAGGTTCTGGAAAAGCCTTTCACTGGGATTTTGGGGGCAAAAACCTAACTAGTTTGCAGAAGGATCTTAATCAGTTTATTAAAGGGATTGTGTGATGTGGTTGTCTCCAGTGTCAAGGGACTGGGCTCCTTGACCGATACATCCCTTTAGTGCTATGTTCCTACATATTATATTTGGTAATTCTCTCTGAATTGCTGAAGTGCACTGAGGACAGAGAAATGCTGTATTCTTCTGATGCAATGTTATTTTTCAAAAAGCATATCACACTGTAAATGCACAGGGATAAGGATAGTGCTGGGCACCTTTTTATTTAACCTGCTTTAAAATGAAACCTCGGGACTAAATGGCTTTAGTCACTCAGAGGACATTGGCCATATCTCTCCCCACTCCATAACTAATTTCATTTCTGAAACTTGTGCTTCCAAAAAATATTGGCTGCTTAGAATTGGAAGTGTTAGAGGATATATAATATTCAAGGTTACTGTATGATTAAGGACAGCAAGCTGCCATCGCATACACTAGGTGTTAGCACAGCCTTGTCCACAAAAAGACCAGAAACTAATCATTACTTCTTGCTACTTCCTATAGTGGTAGACACTTCAAGCAAGAGAGAAAGCAATTTCTTTTTCTTAGAAATTGTTCTACCCTTTTTCCTTTGAACATCTAGAACCATCACTCTCAGATCTCTCCCTTCTGATTGATTGATTGACAGTTGCAATGGAAAAAGCAGTTGGCTGCTAAAAAAAGCCCAGACCCCTCTCTCTAGTTTTGTAGTTGGGAATGTGAGTTTTAAAATGAATCCTGTGAGACTAACTGATTGTGATTGGCATCTGTCACTTGTACAGTGAGGAGAGGAAAGACCTCCATTCCTGACTGGGAGAAAATGGACACCTTGCAAAAAACTATTCTTTTTCCTTCATTCATCATCTCTCAGAGTTCACAACAATAGCTAAACAACAGGAAACAAATTCTAGATTCTGAGTCTGCTTTTTGAAATGATAAAAAGCAAATCAACAGCCTCGTTCTTCCTAGGCTAAGAGGTCTCAGAAATTAAGTCAAACTATGATGAATGTACCATAATGCTGAAATTCCAGCAATGATTACTGTGTAAACATTATAAACAACTAGTCTGAGGGAATAATTTGTTCTGCATTGAACACAGTGCTCTAGTTGTGACTGTCAGCAGAATCTAATACTGGTCCCAAAACTCATTTTTATTTTAAAAAAGGTGTAATAAGCAGATCAAAGAATGTGAGAGAAGAAATAAATCTAAATACAACAGCATATAAGCTCAGAAAATACCCTCTGCACGAAGGATGTGCAATCATAAAATGCAATTTGTTTATGTAGGTTTTAAAAGATTTTCTGCATCTTATTGACTGTTGTGTGTAACAAAGCTTTTTGCATTTGAGCACTGAATTCTGCTTTGCACCCGGTGCGGTGGGAAGCACGGTGTGGTGCAGAGCTGCTCGTGTTGGCAGGTGTAAAAGTGGAGGGTCTCATTCATGCAAGTCGGATCTACTTTGTGTCCGCAGTCGATAATTAATTACCTCAAATTTTGACAGACCTCTGATACATCAGATGTGCGACATGTCTGCCAATTGCCTCTGCAACACATACAGTGCAACTGCTCTGCACGTGCAGGAAGGTTGCTGGTTTGGGGCTGTATCTGCAGTAGATGCTTGCTCAGAGCACTATGAATTAGCAGTTCAATTACTAGGAAGAAAACGGTAATCTACTGACAAAGTACATTGAATCAGTAGGTCTCCTGCAATGACTGGCGATTAGCCCCAGACTTCCATATGTTCTAGTCCCTTTAACCAAGTTATTATTTATTGCTGGGAAGTGTTAGGAGGGAAAACCCCAATTAAATGGTGTTTTGCAGGTCTTGACATTTGGAGTGCTTTTCCATCTGATTCTCATTCTCTGAACTGGATGGCTAACTTCTTCAAATTTAGTTTTCTGAGCATGATATGCAAATAAGGAATAAAATACTTTTTTTTTTTAATCTCCATTTTTCCAGGGGAAGAAAGGAAATATGGCCCAATGCATGCTTAGGACTCAAACTGAAAAGTAATCTCTTAAACTTTAAACATTTTTTTTAATGTAGGTACAACTCATTTCATTACCTACTAGACCAAATTAATGTCTGTTGAGCATTTCTGTTTGGTGATGCTGGTAACACTCTTCAGTCCTTTAGTATCTACTCTGTGCCCTTTGCAGCCTGACCATGCAGCAACAGTAAACTGAGCTTGTGTAAGAGCCCAGCTGAGGGCTTTTGACACAAGAAGTTATTTCTGAAAAAGATGATGTTGGACTAATCTACCATGGAGCAATCTCCTGCTGCAATGGATTTACCCTGTCCCCTGGCAGAGGCTTGTTAGGAAAAGGGAGTGAGTGGGTTTCAAAGCATTGCTTTGAGGGCGCTGTGGGAGAGGTGCTGCTGTAGGAGGGGATGGAGAGAGGGTACCGCAGGGACCACAGCTCCTGCCACATGAGCTGCTCTGCCCCACGTGTAAATTCCCAAGTCAGGAGTTCATCCTGGAAAATTGTGAATAATGGTTGAAGCTTTATTGGGCTTTTGATTTTCAGAGTGAGAAGGAGCAGAGAGGAGCTGAGATTTCACCTGGGCACAGGCCCCTGGAAATGAATGCTTGAGGATGGTCAGCAAATGCTGTGAAGCTGACTGCCCTTGGAGGCACTGTCCTCTGGTGTCCTGGTTTCAGCTGGGATAGAGTTAATTTTCTTCTTAGTAGCTGGTACAGTGTGTTTTGGATTTAGTGTGAGAATAATGTTGACAGCACACTGATGTTTTAGTTGTTGCTAAGTAGCGCTTATCCTAAGCCAAGGACTTTTCAGTTTCCCATGCTCTGCCAGCAAGCAGGTGTGCAAGAAGCTGGGAGGGAGCACAGCCAGGACAGCTGACCCGAACTAGCCAAAGGGATATTCCATACCATGGAACCTCATGCCCAGTATATAAACTGGGGGGAGTTGGCCGGGATGGGCAGATCACTGCTCGGGCATCGGTCAGCAGGTGGTGAGCCATTGCATTGTGCATCACTTGTCTTTTCTTGGGTTTTATTTCTCTTTTTTTTGTTATATTCCTTTTAATTACAATTATTATTAGTAGTATATTTTTATTATTATTAGTTAGTATTATATTTTATTTTACTTAAGTTATTAAACTGCTCTTATCTCAACCCATGAGTTTTACTTTTTTTTTCCCGATCCTCCTCCCCACCCCACTGGGAGGGGTGAGCGGCTGTGTGGTGCTTAGTTGCTGGCTGGGATTAAACCATGACATCTGGGTCGCTGTTGCTCTAGTTAAACCCCACTTCCTTGAAGTGTATTTATTCTGTTTTAATTTCAATGGTAAAGACTGGCAATATTACAAACGTGCAGCACTGAAGCTCATAGCAGCCCTGGTCATGTAACCAGGTGCCATGTTGTAGGTACAACAATTAATTTTAAAAAGAAATGTAAGCAACCGAATACTGCAGAAATTTCTATAGGGATTTGAAAGGTTTCTGGAGTAAGCTGAGTTCAGTTTTGCAGATGTTCACAGTGTGAGGAGATGCCTGGGACAGAGCACAAATTGCTAATTAAAACCAAGAAGAGTACAAGAAAGCCCGATGCTATGGGCAGAGGAGATGTGGACATCAATGTCTCATCTGCTAGTGAGGAGTCAATGTTGAGTAGGAACAGGCTGCAAACTATGTCCCAACTTGGCATCCCTTCTCTTATTTGGTGTAAGGGAGAAGCGGGAGGGAGAGGGGTGAGGTGTTCATCTCAGCAGCCTGGGAAAAAGGTCTGTGGAGCACTTTGAATGGATGCAAGCAAAGCAGAGCAACATTTACTACGGCTGAAGAAGAAATGAGCACAGCGTGTGCTGTATACTGAGAGCTCAGGTCAGTCCCAGGCATTCAGTGAGGATGAAGCCCAGGTTGGCCAGGCCCGCTGGAGGCAGGACAGGAGGCTGAGCTGCAGGCCAGGGAGATGGGCAGTCAGGCGGCAGGGTCTGGAAGAGATCAGGAAAAGAGGTGGTGGTGAGAGGGGGACTTCAGTTTTTGCTCTAGCCAAACTGCTCACAAGCTGACAGCTGGACATCCAGGGCTACGTCAGGGAGACAGGCTGAGCCTCTTGCTGGGACACATTGAGACAGGTCTGTAATGGAGAGGCAGATCTGAGTTGTCAGCATGGAAATTGCAGCTGAATTTGTGCTGGCAGCAGAGGGGGGACCCAGCACCAATCTGTGCGATCCTACAGGAAGGAGAGTGAGGAATTAATTGTTCCGGTGATTAAATGAAGCAGGAAAAAATCAAAGAGGCTGAGCTACTTGGGGGTGTGGAATATTTTCCATTTAGCAAAACTCTGTAAGATTGAAAATATTAATTTTGCATTTTAAAAGTTTTTTTGGGAAATGCATGCTCCAGATAACCAACAGCCTCACACTTGCTAGAAGGACACAGCATCCAAAAGGAGTGTCCTAACCTAAAATGCACCCTGCGACCAAAGAGCTCTTTCCCATCATCAGCAAAACCAATATGGCACAGCTAGAAGTGCTGTGGACAAAACTTCAAAACAGAACCACAGAACAAATGTTTTCAACATGCTGATTTGTTGGGACCAGCTCTGATGGTCGTTTTTCTTCAGCTCACTTGTGCAAGGGTGCCCACAGCAAGCTTGGTGGGCTGTTTATGCCCTTGCAGTAATGGAGATTTTCTTTTCATATAGTGGGAGCTAGAAAAATGGAGAAGAGAAAAATAGTGTGGTTGGTAAAACACCCAGCCATCACTCCACTGCGAGTACTGTAGTCAAACATCAAAGCCTATGGATGTATTAATGGGGAGGCAAAGATCAAGGAGTACTGGCAGAGCAAACGGCATGGTGGCAGCTGTATACAAGCAGGCAGGCTGCTCCTCTCAAAGCTGTAATCTAAAAATGAGAGAAATGCCCCTGCATTGACAGAAGGTATATTTGCCACCATTCAGTAGCGTGACATGGCTTTTAGCAGTGGCACGTTGTGCTTGCAGCTCTTCAAAATCCCATGCCTTGTCTTGCCTTCGGTTATCTCTCCCCATGCCTGTACCTGCAGATCACTGTTACGTTTGGCAAGTGGAACAATGGCCAGGAGCTGGTGCGTGCTGAGATTCTGCATACGCCAGCTGGGTGCTAAACCCCGTGCTTGACTTCCACAATGGCTGTCAGACTCGTACACTGTAGAGATCCACAGTGAACCAATGCATGTAATAAGGAGAGGGGGTGCTCCGGTGTCTGTGCAAGGTCCTGCCAGTGCACCAAAATTCCCAGATAAACAGGGCAAACGGGTGGCCAGACACCCCAGGACAAGCAGGGCTGTGGGCAGAATTCCTTGCTGAGCTGTAGCTTCCCGATGCTGGGGGGAAATTTGCCTCATATGCATCTTCTTGTGCCGCTTTGCTTTGGATTTTTTTAAACTTTTTGAGTAATCTATGATAGGTGTGTCTTATTAAAGCCAATTAATGCAGAAGGCTTGCTGGCGAGAAGGCAGCATGGTGCTTTGCTTTGGAAGATGCATGAGTCTGGCAGTAGCCTTGGTGAGTTCACTAGCCATGGCCAGCAGGAGGTGTGTGGTGGCAGTGATGTAGTAAGGGATTAAATGGGTGCTGCTGCCTCCCTCTTTTCGGCACTAATGGCTGCCTTTGGCTTCAGTATCTTGGTGTGCAACAAACCACAGAGGAAGGGATACTGAGCTGAGTGCAATCTGCTCCCCAAACCTGCTGGGTGGGAAACTCCACCAAAGGTGGAGCAACGGAGACCAAGAGCGGCCAGAGACTGCAAATGAGTTTTAAGGCCAAATCTGTGACTTTGGGATCATCGTTATCTTTTCAAAGCTCTTTCTTAGAAGAAGGAATTCACAGAAACCCAGATGTTTGCATGCAAATCAGTCTGTCAGAGGAAATCAACAGGAAATAAAAGACTTGTTTAGCATTTTCCCCTCTGACCCTATTCTTCTGTCCTGGCATGATGGCTTGGAAAGGCTGCAGAGTGCTTAGGTCTCCCTTGCCACAAAACCCAGCACAGTTGCCATATAATCAAACAGAAGTGCAGCAAAAATGTTGCCAAACTACCTAGCGATCATTTGGTTTACTGGGGAGGGAGCAGAGAAAAACCTGTGAAAAGCAGTCACTTCAGCAGTGGCAAGAATTGTGCGTACAGAAAAGGGACAAAACTGTCATTATTAACCTAATGGTTGCATCGCTGGAAGATTGCAGGGTTTTTTCCTATAGCAATGCCAACTGCTGGTTTTATTTACACTATCTTAATTTTTTTATACCTCTTGTTATGTTCTCTTTTATAAAGACACATATGAGGCTCCCAGCAGCATTAGCTCAGGGACTGTCTTTTTATATTTCCCATATGCAGTTGCAGACTGCCATGGAAACAATTCCTAGTCCAATTGGAAGACCTTTTTTTTAAAAATAACTTTCTCCTGGGTCCTCAGTTATTTTTATTTTTAAATATTTTGATGTGTGGGGAAGATTTTTATAAAAAGTAGCAGCAATGGACTTATGGAATGTAGTTTTAATTAAATTGCAGAAACAGTATCTGCTACAGTACTAACAAACTATGTTATTAAAGTAATAAAAGTGAAAGAAACAATTTATTGAGGACAAAATAGAGGAAAGTGTGAGCAGAAAGATAGCTAGTGAAAGGCAAGTAAGGGTTTGGCAGCCCTCCACGGGGCAGAGTGGAGCTGGCAAAAGTCCAGCTGGAATATGTTTCCTAATTAACTTTAATTCTCTGCTTTTAAATTCAGACTGGATTGCAATATTGTCATTTCTCTGTCATGTGCATTTCTCTTGCTGAATTCTTCTCCTGAGCAGGAATTTAACACAGAATGGCGAGCGAGTAAATAAATAAATAAAATCAATTGCCACGAACCATTTCAGTTTTCAAGACTACAGGATATGCTTTTAATGCCCCTCTTGGAGCTTGGCGTTCAACTGCGGGAACTTCATTAACACGCTCATTAGCGCTATCTGATTCACTGCTGCAGCCTCTCACTGGGAGCTGCGAGCAGCAGCTGGGAAAGCGGATCAGCTTGAGCTAATGCATATGTTAATAACACTAATGTTGTAGCATTTGGTGTTGCTGAAAGAGAGAGACAGTAAAGTATCTGTGCTGTCTCCTGCTACACTTAAAAAGAAAAAAAGACCAATGCAACATAAAATAAAGCTATCTACTAGGAATGTGTATAGTCAGTATTTATAGATTAGTGCAGTATGTTGGAAAATCAAACACTACAATGCACACATGAAGACCCATTCAATGAATTATTCAGGAAGATCTATTGTAAAGTGCTCCACTGACAAGGAAAGCAAGCTAATGTTTCAGCAAGTTGAACTGAATCCGCCACCTCTGACCCGCCAGCCTTGCACTGTCAATAGACCTCCGCTAGCATAAACTCAGTTTTCCATCTGCTCTCTGCGCATTGCTGGTGGTGGCACGAAGGAGGTGCCGCCGCACCTTGGGGTCGCGCTGGAGGTCCTGCGAGGAGTCAGACAAATTAGCAACTTCTCCTTGGCCAGTGGGGAAATGAGCCAGGTTGCTCCATTCCAAAACACACTTGCATGGCTCCAAATTTGTAGATTTGAAAAGTATTTGGTCTAGCCCTGTGCGTTTGCTGCGCTGAGTGAAATGACCAAAGTAAGCAGAAAAAGCAACCTGTTCATATTTCAGCAGCATTGCAGGCTTTCGAGATTTGTGGATGTGTGTTGGCCCATTTGAGTCCAGTTTGCTGTGAATTTCAGTGTTTCCACCATGAAAGGTGAAATTGGGATCGAAGGTGATGGGTTTTTTTGATTTACACCTGCTAGGCTTCTTCACTTGTGTCCTTTTCCTGGGCCTTGGTAGGTTGACACGTGGGTCAATGACCGGTGTCTGGTGTCAGGACAGTTTCTCTGCTCCTGTTTCCCACTCACTAAAATCATGTCAATGTCGCATGAGCAAATTGTGCCTTTGGACAGCGTGGGAGAACTCTGTCGACAGTAAATGCTTCTGAAGGGGAGAGGATTAACAGTGATGAATAGTTTAAAAAGGTCGGTTGACTTTTTAATAAAAAGATCTTGTATATGCTGCCTCATAAATGTAACTTAATTCTGGTGTGAAAGGTGGTCTCAGTGCCTCTGGACATTCACCAGGGCTGAGATACTGTGTAATGTGCATCTCTCAACTCATAAATAAGTGAAACATTAATTTTGCATGAACTGCTTAAAGCTAAAATAGGTTTTCACCCCTCTTTGCCTGATCGCAGTATTGTCACCTGGTTCCTCTTATTCACATGGGATAAATCTTCACTTCTGGCCTTCAGTGTATGCTTGAACTTGTGGATTTGTCATGCTATTTACTGTGGTTTTGTTTTCCTGCACATAGTCTCTGTTAAATACTGATACATTTTCAATTATTTTTTTAATCTGATAAAGCTTTCAGCTAATTTTATTTGAGCTAATAAGCAGTTCACCCTTCGAAACTGTGTTTTCAGATCTTTTATCTGGAATCCTGATCTCCATTGCAAACGCTGCTTTCTGCTCACCCGCTGAGGCTTTGCACACCGAGATGATGTACAGCACACTTGAGTGACTCCGTGATTCTAGACTTGAAAAGTATTTGGTCCAGCACTGGGCGGTTTTTTTCCCCTCCATATCTTTATATTCCACATTTGAATGTATCATAGTGCTGTATTGATATTACAGTGATACTGCCTTTGTACCCACAAAGTCTTTTATTGCTGTAAATGAAAGATGCCCTTCAAGTTGTGATGTGGTGACAAAATCCAAGATACTCTGTAGAGCTGCAGTACGTGAGGAGGACTAGAGTGAGAGGGATGTGGAAAGCCTCAGCTCCTTCCTTCTAATAAATTCACGCCTGGTCTGAGCATCATTTTGGTTATAACCTGTCAGGAGAAGGCTTAGCCAGCAGCAACTCTGACTGAGTCAACAGCAAATTCCCCAGTGACCTGGATACGCTTTTATTGGTACGGGGTGAATGAGTTGTGTTTAATGAAAATTATGGGGGCTTTCCTATTTACTTTACAAAGTAAAGTGCTCTGATCTTCCTCATCAGCCTTACATGGACAACTTGCCTCGTGCCGTAACTGCAAGCCCGGTTTGCGTGCCACACGAGTGGGATCTCTCTCTTACAAACAGTTGATATTTTCAATTTTCTTTTCTGTGCTCTGTAATTACCAAGTTAAAATAAGGGCCAGGACCCCCCACTCTGCCCCTGGAGCAGTGAGAATATTTATGGCATGAGAGTGTACATTGTGTGCGCTGACCTTTGCTATCGAGAGGACCTGTATGGGAGGTCAGGGTTGCAAAGCCGGGCACAGCCGCTCCCATCCATCAGTAAGTCACTGCAGCGCCTGCTGTGAGCCATGCGTCCGATCCGCCAAGCTGGGGTTAGTTCTCTGAGTTTTTTATTATGCCCCATCCTACACATCTAGCACTGCTGTTAAAGCCAGCATGATTGTAGCATGTTATGAATTACCTACTGTTTCTGACACGTTTGGGGACCTTGCATACAAAGTGTCATCACGGAGCCAATTTTTACTGTTGAATCAAATCCCTTAGAAACTACTTTCTAATGGAAATGATAATGAAACTTTAATTATAACTGTGCTACTTGGTTCCCTGAGCGTACACATCCCATTAGATGGTTTCTGCTAAGATAGTGACATCTTTCAAGCTCATTTCCAAGCATATTAAAAAAAAAAAAAAGGATGATATTTTACCTGTGACATGTTACAACTGTTGGTATTTTTTCTGGGTTCATCAAAATCTCATCAGCATTAATCAGAGATGTGACCAGAGAATAATATAGTTCCTTGGGTTATAGACTGAACAGAAATATTTGCATGAGCCAGAAACATATTTTTTGATGAAGTTTTAGATTTTTAATTTTTAAAGAAATTTTCAGTACAGCAGAAGGGCTTGTAGAGATAGTTGTTTGGGCAGTGTGCAAAACAGGTTTTATTCAGGTGATTAAGCATATTGTTCCCATGTGAATAGTAAAGGAAAAATATGGTGTAGTTTTTCCTTTCCTCACTTATGTCTGTATCACCATCCCAGGCAATAATTTTGCAAAAATGGATATTTAACTTATTTTTAATAAATGAGCCATTCCATTAGCTTCAGTTGCAGGATCTGTGGGTAGGACTAGCCATTATTTCAATTCAGAAACGTGCAGCTGGAACTAGACTACATTAACCTATTTATTAATTAGATTATTTGTAGACTAGCTACAAAACCCCAGATCTTTTCTGCATGAGAAACACCGGGCAGTTTAACGGTTTGTGGACTAAATGCAGATCGCCGTGTGTCTCTGGTAAGAAATAATCCAGGATTATTCCAGGTGTTGGAGTGAGTTGGAATCTGATCCTTCCTGGCACGAACGGCTCATGCTCGGCTGGGGTGTCCCCTCGTGCCACCCTCTCCTTGGTGGCTTGGCATATTGAAGGGCTCTGTGCATGGAGGCAAGAGCTGGCAGAGACACAAACAGGTCCTGAAAGGGATTCATCTCTTCAGCCTCAGCACTTTGGGGTGTAACCAACACATGTAACATCACCAGCAATGATAAGCAGCTTTTAGACGGGCACCTCTGTGGACTGGTGCTGGGATGCAAACAGGCAGGTTAGCCCAAGGCACTGTCTGCTCTCAGGTGTTACATGACTCAGCTTGTCTGTCCAGGGTGGCGGATGGCAGAGTCCAGGTTTTAGAACCCAAGTCTTTGTCCTTTTCTATGTGGACTTGAAAAAGAAGAAAAAAAACCAACCTGGTGCAATCTTTCTGATACTGCTGGCTAACAGGGATGGGAGAGGCCTTTGCAGCATTACAACACTGGAAAGTTAGGAGAGATTTTTCACTGCTGGTTTTTGAAAAGGGGAAGAAAAAAGGCAGCCACTCCAGTGCAGGAGAGTGTAAGAAAGGCCAATGATCTCAGTTTAAAATAGCCCCAGAAAGCAATTATGCTTGTGAGAAATGCAGGATTCCTGGGTACTTCTTAAGCCTGTCCTGCAGGTACAAATGTGCCTTTTTAAGTTTAACCTGCTCGTGAATCCTGCTGGGAACTCTGTTTTCTCTCCTTGGCTTTGTTGCTGTATCTTCAGCTTGTCTGTGTGAGCAATGCCAGATTGCAGTAAAGAAAAGTTGACATTACAACTTGGAATAAAGCCTTCTTCCCCTTGCAACACAAGGGGCTTGCTTTTTAGAGATAAGGTTAGCACCTTGGGCTCCAGCAGTACCCTTGAGTTAATGATTATCATATCCCAAACGCAGAACTACGGGAGTGAGGGTGGTGCCGGTAAAGGGAAAGATACTAGAGGGATGCACTGCCTTTGACGTGACAGCATATATTATCAGCTGTGAGCTGAGAGCCTGATCTGTTACTTAGTGCCTACAGTAACCTCGGTGTTACTTTGAGTGCTTTCCCTCTGCTTTCATTTCAGCTTTGTATTCCAGCTATTAATTTATATAAAATGGCGGGATCAGGAGAAGCAAGGGAAGATAATTCAGTCCAAATACCTCACTACGGGGTCAGGCCTTTGCTCCTTGCTGCTAAGCAAAGTGACAGAGGAGTTAACACATGAGCTGCGGGACAAGGTTGATGCAATGTTTCCGGGTGTGTATTACCTGTTCTGTGTGTATCAAACCCAGCCAGTGAACAGTCCAATCTTTCTGTATTTGAAAAAAAAAGAAAGAAGAAAAAAGAGAAAGAAAAAAACTGTGTATGGTGCTCAGGAGAATATTTTAACATCTGGAATAGCCAACCTGTGTAGATCTGGTTCATCATCTTCCTAACAGGCACTTTCCTTAATGAGATAATTGGTTGCAACACAAAGTGGCTATACGAGATTGGTATAGCAGGTTGCCGCACAGTGGCTGCATGAACATCATGGCTGTAGCTGCTTAAATCATCTCACGTCACAGTGGTGCATCTTCTCGTGGTCTCAGAGCCCCTGGTCCACTCCCTGTCTGTCGTCATGTGTTCCCCCCCTGCCCCCAGCTCTGTGAGGGCTTCTCTCCCTCGAAGAGCACGCAGGGCAGCACTGTGACCTTACTCCTCACTGCCCCAGGCCTGGAAACAGGCAGCTGTCTCCCCTCAATGCCTCTCATTTGCACAGGCAAGATACAAGTCTATGTACTGTCCTTTTAGACAGAAAAAAACCAGCTCTGCACCTGACAGTCCATGCACAATGGATTTTATGTCTGCACCATCTCAGGAGTATGGGTTATTGTCATCTCTGTTGTTCCTCTGTGTACAGGGAGATTGGCATGCAAAGACCAGGAGTTCAGGGAGAAGGGGCAGCTATGGGCTCACACTGGGGTGCAGGAAAAGCTGGGGAGGTGCAAAGCAGATTTGCACACACCAGGTTCCTTCTTGCATTGCTTGTGCAGAGCCAAACCAGGAGAGGAATGATGTCTAAATGATACCAGGTGGGTCCAGAGGGAGAGACACAAAATCAGAGGGGGGATCAGAAAGGAAGAGGTGCAAATTCCCCCTGCGTGCATGCAGGGGAGTTTGGTGCAGCACAACATGTGCCCAGCGCAGCGTGCACCCAGGGCAGCATGCACCCCGCACAGTGTGCCTGCTGTGCCAGATGGGGAAGGTGGAGAAGCAGGAGCACGCCCAGGAGAATCGGTGACCAACTCTGTGAGCTTTCAGGGCCCTTGATCCTCCCCTGCCACACGTTATGGGGACGACCCTTCACCCATGGAGTGGTGGCACGTTGCAGTGGGGATGTCCCGGTGCAATGCAGTACTTGGTACGGAGCCTGTCCTGTGCTCTGCCGCCGCAGAGACCTTCCTCTGGGAACAGAGACTGATCCTGAATGAAAGTGCTTTGTTATTATATATATATTGGAGGATTTCTCATTTAATAATTTTGTTCTTAACATGGTACTGTTCATCTCTACTTCATGATCTCCCAATTTCAAACGAACATGCCCTACGGAGCACCAATTTGCATGGAAATCCTTACAAATCTGGAGGGAAGTGTTGTTTGTGTCTGCAGTTTGACTTTCTACTCCATAAACTTCCTTCAAACATAAATCTGTACAATTCCAGTAAAAAAAATAATACTATGACACATGAATTTTGTTTTAAATTAGACTCTAAGGCCTAAGCTTTAGAATTGAGTCAGGCCAAGATCTTTAAGGTCTCAGTACCTGATGTTATGAGCCTAAATACACGTTTACACATTTACCCCTCTGAACTTCCCCTCGTGCCCCTTCCTGCCCCACATGCAGGCACCAGCAGCTGAAAAGCCCCAGCACCAGCAGCCTCCCTCCTTTTCAGGGAACAGCCTGGAATACAGAAAATCTCTGCAAACAAAGTGCACATTTTATTATACAACCTCTAAATTGCAATTTAGAAAACAAAGTAAAGGCCAGCTTCTTTTCTGGCTCCCTAAAGCTGCTGTGAAGAGAGATACACTTTGTCTTACCAAAATATCTAATCTTATCTACAGTGTCCCTGTTTTTAATTGCTATGATAGTGTGGGAATAACAGAGAAGAATACCGACCTGTTGGTTAGGGAAGAAACAGGGCAAACCCACCCAGCTTTCCAGGGAGGCTCTACAGAGGCTGCAGGAGCTGATTTCAGAAGTACTATGAAAGTGAAACCTGATGAACTGGAAGGACAACCAGATTACAATGCAGGCAGGACCAAGATTTTGAATTAAAAGAAAAGTGTGTATTGGTGCACAAGCAGATACAAATAACCAAAGCCTCTTCATTTGAGGGCTTGCAGAGGAATATCTTTCTAAGGTACACTTTTATAAGCATTAAACAGTTTTTGGCACTCGTGATAATCACAAGGTCCAAAAAACCGAAGGTAGAAAATTGCCTTTTTCTGGGAAAGAGCACTGTTAATATTGAAATCATTAAAGCAGCCAAACCGTGTGAAGGGCATCTTTATTCCCCTTTGGCACATCATGACTACACTTCGATCAATGCAAGCTACGTCTCCACGGTTTTCTTTGTCTAAACCAGCTTTGATCAACTCAATTGCACAAATTTCTTCATGCTGCCTCCGTAGTAAAGATGTATGCACTAGGCTGGTCGCTGGTGACCTGTCCTTATCCATACAGCCCTTATGATGAAGAAATAAGATTTAGAAATGAGATTTTTAGATGAAGAAATAACATTTAGATCTCAGCGGATTCAGCGAAAGGACACGATTGTGAATTGCTGCCTGTCACTGGAGCTGCTGGGGTTTATTCCAGCCAGTGGCATGGGGTACCCGCTCCTTCGCGTGGCCACTGGCAAAATGTGAAAACTTCATCCCTTTTCAAGAGGAGAGCCATAAACAAAAGACTGGTGGTTAAATGGAAATGCCTCCTGCGGTCGTCGTGGGCTGAGCAGGCTGGGTCCAGCCAGGTTTGGCAGCCCGGGGCAGGAGGGGAGGTTTCAGGAGCGCAGGTTTGGCGGGAGCAGCCGGTCCCTGCGGCACCAGGAAAGGGAGAGAGGGGTCTGTAACGGGGGGGGGGAGAAGAGGAGGATTCAACGGGCAGAAAAAAACACCTGCTTTTAAGGGGTGGGTAGAGAGAAGGTTCAGCTGATAAAATGCTTTTGTTTTTAATCTCCTGCTTGAACTGGTGACTCTGCTTTTCTCTCCCTCGTTGCTGTCCCCAGCCGGAGCAGGGTGCCTCCCGGCCGGGCGGCCGAGCCTTTCCCTCTCACCTGCCCCAGGCAAAGCAGAGAAGCAGCGGGGAAGGACACAGGAGACGTACAAAACTCTGGCATGCATGGAGAGTAAATCAGGGTGTTAAACAAAAGCTCTGCTCTCAGCTGGCTAATGTTTCAAAGGAAAATATTTCAAACGCCGAGAGTGATTGTGCAGTTAGCCGGTGATGCAATTACATGGCTGTAAGCTGTAGAAACTCTTTCAATGTGGCACATATTAAACCTTTCAGAGGTAGTGCTTTGATTTTTAATTTTACGCTGTTGGCAGGCAATCAGGGTCTTTAATAGTATGGGGGCCAGAGGGAAAATGTTTCAAAACAGCAAGGATCTTATCATAGTGTGCAATTAATGAATAATTATTAAAAACCAGAAATAGCTGGAAGAGCAGGCAAGAGGTGGCAATGCAATTCTCTGGTTTCAGGCCTATAATGAAATCTCAAGAGAAGGAAGTATGATATGCAGCTTCGTGCAATTAAAGCTGGGATTTTTTCCCCCTAGTTGAAAGATCAGTGATCTTGAAAAAATATACCCGTCACTTGGTTTTGTTTTCAAGTCGTTTAATTGTCGTGGTAAAGCATTTAACATCTAACAAGCATGGAGACAAGCTTCTGTAAATTATGGAATTTTAGGGTTCTTTTCTTTAAACTGTAAGAATTTTTTTTTTTTTTTAATGTTTGAAAAGAAGTCTGTCAGCATAGTCTGAATGTGTTAACCATGGGAAAGGGCTGCAGTAATGCTTTCCCATTGCTCTGGCTGGTAAGTTTGTCCAGGAAGACATCAGAGCTGAGAAAGAAAGGCTTCATGTGGACATCCAGGTCTGTTTGATGCTCTGCCACAGGACAGTGCTCTCTCTGTGATGTTGGGGAAATTTCTTAACACCTGTGGTGTCTTCCTATTTCTAATCTATTAATAAAAGAGCAAGAAAAAATACCTGTTGCATTCGCTCCTGCAGGCCTCTACAGTTTACCTGGGCATCTGCCCATTTCACCTGTTTTCCTGTGTTCAGGCAGGAATTACCTTTCTGCCTGGGGTCTGTATCGTGCCCAGCACAGTACAGCTGTGATCTCACTGAAATAAAGCAGCTCGGTGTCCTTGGTGCTGCTGCTAGGGAGTCCTAATTGTACACGATTGGATGCGAGACACTTGTTCGCTTGGGGACAGGTGCAGTCCCCAGCCTGGTGCAATGTCCTGGTCCCAACAACTCAAACTGTATGTGAATTAAGAAGCAAGAACTGGTGTCTTAAAGGGCCTTGGTGCTCCACCAAGCCAGGGAGTGCTGACACGCATTGTGCATGTCAGCATGACGTAAGAGCCCTTTAAACCAAAAACTAGCTTATGGCCTAACCAAAATAACAAGAAATGTTAAGCTTCTCCACCAAGGAGGCCTTTGGAAGGAGCAACCATGACCTTCAAATTCAAGGCTTTACGTTTTCTTTTTTTCTAAAGTGCAGCTATGGCTGTGCGTTATCACTGGTCTTGTTTTTCTTATCAAAAGTGAACTTATGGTTTGCATTTTCACTTGGAGAGAATAGGACCTTCCTGCTTGGAAGTGGGAACAACTGTTTTGCTTTTAAAGCGGCATAACAAATCTAATAGTTAAAGGTGTAACACTGGTGTTTTGTCACTGAAATCCATTAGTCTGTGGCACAGTGAGAGTGGCTCTGGCATGCAGGCTTGAAGATGCATTTGCTTGAGCCGCTTCTTCTTTCGAGTACTGAACTGCATTTGCTCACTGCTGTTTCATTATATATGAACTCAACACAGAAAAAGTTATTTACAACTATCAGGCATTTCTACATGCAATATTAAGAGAGATTTTCCATTAGCTTCGAGCTAGAGCAGCTTAAATTGTGTGTGTGTGTGTGTGTATGTGTGTTTCTTGGCTGCTAGTATCTTGCATTCATGTCCCTGGTTAATCCTGTTATATTGGCATATTGCAGGAGTGTAAGAAGGACGTTGCACCCTTCTGTACCAGTACGTGTGCTCTAGTGCATGACTGGTATTGACAAGAACAAACTATGAACTACTTGGATCCACACTGAATGGGGAAAAAACTCTCTTGGTTCCTTGGAAGGCTTTCTGGCTTGAGCACACTTTTGCATATTTATTTAGACACTTTGATTGCCACAGAGCATGGCAGCTCTAAAGAACGTCGTAAGCTAGAAAGTGCTTCTTGAAACAATTAGATTTCCCAGACACATTACACTGGAAGCCAATGGCACACCATTGAGGAGGATGCCAAACTGGCTGGTGGGGGCAAACAAAACCCGGAGTGGATCAGCATAAAAAAGCTGTGGCGTTTTCTTGAAACTGTTTCTAGGAGACAGAAGTCAGTCTTCACCACTGCGCCTGGTTTCTTTGTGCCGGTGTTTTGTTTTCTGGCCTCGGGGTTTTTTCTGTTTTTCTTTTCTCCCAACTCCATGCCCCCTCTTTGCTCCAGGGCGTTGGTAATACAGCGTAAATGTTTGCTGGCTCCTGAGAGAGGCTCCCCAGACCCCTGTCCTGGCGGGGGGACAGGGACTTCCCAAGGAGACGTGGGACTGGGGTGCCTCACTGAGCTTTGCCAGCCAGCGGTGCGGGGAAGCTGCTCCTCTGAATGAACAACTGCAGACATTAGAAAATGGACCTTTTTTTCGCAGAGATTTTTCTGTCCCTGACCCTATTCCCAGGCAGGGCAGGTGGGTGCAGCAGTGTTCCAGCCAGTGTTGTGTGCCTGTGAGTGCTGTGGTACCAAACGGGAGCCATGTGCGCTCCTCTCTGCACATCACACTGGTTTTGGGGACAGTCCCCACAGCGTTTGGCTGCTGCTTTGACCCAGCATCCCATCATCCTGGGGAAGTGCTTTGAGCCTTGCTTCCAGTTCTCAGCAGGCCGTGAGGGTGGAGGCCATTGCCCTTCTCCAGGGATTTGTCTCAGGTCTGAGAGGTATGTGCGGCTCTTGGGCTCACAGGAAATTTTCTTTACCGCAAGGCATGCTTAGTGGTCATGAAAAGCAGGTTGCTAATGTTCATTTGTTCCTGAAACACCTTCTGAAGGCAGTAGCTTTTTTCTTTCTTCTCCCTTAAAAACATTGAGGCAGAGTGTGCACCAATGGAGTTTGTTACAGTGTCGTAACTGGCTTCAGCTCCTGTCATTAACTGATAATCTTGCTGGATCTGCTATAATGCAGTGCCAGCTCAGCAAGCTCCAAGGAACTCTTGGGTAAAGTGCTCTCCATTTTGAGACCATCCTCAGCAGCTTATCACTTGATTTATCTCCTATTTCCAGGTGTGGAACTAAAAGTAAACTGTCATTGTAAATCACTAATTCAAGCAGAGTGAGAGAACAGCGCACAGTTTGCATATTTCAATACCACTTAATTAAGGGAAAAAAAAAATCCCTTGCTCCATACAAATGTACAATGCAAATCCTTTCTCTTAATGCTTCAGATGGGTAAAATGTCCTTTTGAATCCCACATGTCTAATGTTGCTGCTCATCTTGTTACAACAGACTTTTAATTTTGCCCCTGGGACCAGATCAGAAAGTAGCTTTCTTTAAAGCCCAACCCCGTATGTGTCTCAATCTGGGAAGGAGTCCCTGCCTGCTGCTGGCACATACACCAACACTGACAGTTCTTAACCCAGCCTTGAGCCTGCTGACCTTACTTATTTATTTAGTTTTTAATTTAAAAAGCCCTTTGTGCTTGCTAATTGTGTAACTGCCATTTTACGTCCTAGTAGTCCTAAATGAGGTTGAGCTATGTGTCTTCCCTAAAGGTGTTCTTGTCTGAGTCTTGTTCAAAATCAGCTTCCAACTGCAAATTATGCTTTTGCATGACTAGACCTTCTTCTCTGCCAGCCCCTTATTTCCTTGAAGCCACCTCCATAGAAAACAGAATCATTTACTGGATCAGTGGGAATAACATTTTCTTGTGGCATGCCACTTCGGAAAAATAAGTGATTCTTGATACGATCACTGCCTTCAACCCTCCTCTGTTACTGTCCCCGTCTCCCCTTCTTCCATTACCCTTTACGCTCCTGCTGTGCTGCTGGATGACTGCACCTCCAGCATTTGCATCTTGTCCCTCCCTCTGCTCTTTGTCTTGGCAGTATAAATTGCTCCAGCAACCTCATAATTTTGATCTACAATCATTTTGCTCCACTAGCTTATGGCAGTGCACAAACCAAACACTCGCTTTCTTTTTAGACCGGGCTGACTACTGGTGTACTGATCTCAGAGTAACTTTGGAGCTGAGCGGTTTGTGAGGTGCCAGGTGCACCAAAATGTGGATTAAAAATTAAAGCCAGAAGAGAGAACATCCCTTTTAAGAAAACATCAAATGTTTCAATTCCTGGTTTTTTTTCTTTCAGCACTTGCCAGTTGCTATATAAACACAAACTTATAAACCCACTATCCCATTATAAAATGAAATATCCTGCTTTAGAAAAATGAGCAAACAAACTATAACACCATCTTTTGATTTATTCGTGTGTTTTTTTTTTTTTACAAAGGTGATCTCTAACAGGCTTTTCTATTGTGGCTGAAAACATTGCATTGTACCTAAGATTTTCTCGTTCAGATCAATTTGCTAAATTTTCATTCAGTTTCAAAGTGGTTCATTTTGTTGAGGCTTCATTTTGTTCAGACTAGCAACTTGAGAGGTTTCCTGTAGCTTAGAGAGATTGCTTTTGAATTGGTATATTATTCAGTCATGAATTGTTTCTTTAGTATATGAGCAGCTGAGTGGGGTTTTTATTACAAATATGAGTTTGAGTGCAGAACAACTACTATTTTGGCCAAATAAAGAATGTAAAATTAAGCACAAGTCTTCATAGTACACTGTGATGCTTTTCTACAGTGTGTGCATTGAGGTTCTTTTTAAGTACTTAGCAAAAACCTCCTGTAGGGCATGTAATATGATTGACTGCACACAGAATTTAAAAAATAATACAGTATATTGTAGAAATATGGCTACACTAGTTAAAACTGAAACCATTTTCCTATTATCAGAAGACACAAGTGAGTAAATTTTGGTCTTTGTGATCAGCTACTAATTAAATAGGTCTTCAGCTGCATTCAGCATCTGATCCTATTGTGATGTTCTGAGTGAGTGTAACAGGATTTCTGCAATCACTGAGGTAGTGAGGTGGCATAGGGTAGCAGAGCAAGTGCAGTCCCAGTGTTATGCACCAGCCTGTTAAAATACAGTTTTCCTCCGTGTTGTTTCTTGTTGTTTACCAGTGTACACGGTTGCTTTTACCTACCTTGAATTAGTTTCCACCTCCGCAGGATTTTTTTGTCCGATAAAGTTAACTTGGGTAAATGGAAAGCAGTAGGAAAGAAATGTCTGGTTTTTGAAGATGCTGTCTCTGGATTTAGGGAGATTCTGTAGATGGAAGATTCTTGTAGCAAATCAGGTGACATTATTGCTTAGTGTGTGGCAGCAAATTAAAGGACCTTGCATGTTCCAGCTGCCTTAGTGAAGAGATCAAGGATCCTGTCAGTGCCTCAAAGCAGATCTCCTGCCGTGTTTTGTTGTAATAGGCTTTGCCAGTGCAGCCACCAAAAATCGTTTTCCCTGACTTTAGAGGCGGGAGGCAGGGTTTGTAAGGGCATCCTACTGCCTGCAGCACAGCTGCCTGGGGTTCACTGTAGCACCAAGTCTAGGCCCTTGGCTCTCTGACTTCAAGGAGATAAGAGTCCATTTTCGCTCTGATATCTTAGGAGAGAGCTGCTTGTCTTTTGCTACATGACTTACTGGTTAAAGAAGTTTATTGCCACATGAGAAGATGATTTAGACTTTTTGTTTTAATCTCTTAATCTTGAATATTTTAAGAAAAAATAGTTCTATTAGCTCTTGGGAGTTAGAGTTTCACTCATTAATAGGTGAAAACCTTACAAAGCTCAAGAAGAAGTTATCTAAAAATCTCTCTTCCCAAGATGTCTTAGTCGATAGAAAACCTTATTTCAAAGTAAGAGGCCATTCTGGAAAGAGGATGAGAAATTAAAGTCTAGTGAATATAGCTATGTTAATGGGGGCAGAGCCGCTACTTAATTACGTAGCAATGTCAGAAGCAATAGGATTATCTATTTCTGTCATGGTACGGGTCAAACTGAAGACCAGCAGTTGAACTTAAGGTGCTATATAAATGCATAGGAAAGTTCCCAAATGCTTGTAATTGCCCTCTCAGTTGCTGTGAATACTGATATTTAGTGATCTTCTTTCTCTTTTTCATAGTCATATATTTATTATATGTGAAAGTGTTATTGTAAAAGTCTTTTCTCCATCACTGTGGTCCTGTGTGCCCAAAGTTGGAGCCAGCTGCATGAGGCTGGAAGAAGAAATGTATTTTGTAATTTACAGTAGGGTAGATTTAATCCTTGCTAAAATCCCCTGCATCTTCACTGTGCTCCAGAAAACACCTTATTTATCACCAGATTCCAGAATTTACATTAAAAATGGTGTAATGAATCAAATGCATTGCCACATCTTGATTCCTCTTCTTTGTTTGTAGGATTTCCTCTAAAAAGCACTGTCTTGTTCCTGTATTTTTTAGGAGAGAGGGAGAGAGCAAGCTGTCGGGTAGTTGGAGCTCTGGCTTAATTAGTTTTCTCAGGTTTGCAGTGATATCTTATAGTTCTTAGTGTTTCTTGGAAAGGTGCTACAAAAGATAGAGCGAGCTGCATGTTCCAATTCCACCTGGAATACTCTAGTTAGCTGTGGATTCACCTCAAGGAAATAGAAGAGAGTTAAAAGGCCAGCAAAAATGTACCCTGTACGGCTTGGATAAAGAAAGGAACATGCACTGTATTTTTTCTGAAGTTAAAAATCATTATAAGGGGGGTTACTTCAAATAAATTATATATAACAAAATGAGCTGACATCTTTTACTAATACAGAGATACAAGACTGAGATTGCACTTGTGGATGAGAGGAAGAAACGCTGTCTGATGTTTGCTGTGAGCTATTGCTGTGTGCCGGCTAGCTGAGACATTTTGGAAGTCTCCAGCAGCTATCTGAAAGCAAAGTGCAAATATCACAGCACAGACACAAGGCTCCCAAACCAAACGGTGCCCGCGTGCTCGGTGAATCCATGTTCAGGTGTTTATTTGAATGCCATTTTGCAGAGCACATTCATCTTCTCACCTGATACGGGGAGACTTTGAGTCTCACAGACTTTGAATTAAGCTGCTGCCAAGGTTGTGGCGAGGGGGAGGAATACTCTTTATCTTGTATATATATTCCTTGAAAAGGTTTGAGAAAGGAGGTTTTGACATGTTTGCACTCATTACAATTCTCTGGACACCTCTGAAATGTAAATAAAAGGAGATTCAGGTGTTAGCAGAGAAGAGACTTTGCTGCAATGGAAATACTACTGCTCCCTGAATAGCCTTCTTGCGGGGGGGAGCTGCAAACAAGCAGTGTTCAGCCAGGACATTTTTCTTAGTGCAATTTCAAGTAGCTTCACCACTACCCAAGGCTTTGATCCAAATTATCAAAGGTTAGGCCTAATTTAAACAATAAAACCGTCTTGTTGTGTAATGGTTACTTTATGTTTTCCCCATTAACATGATAGCCAGGACACGCTTCAATGAGTCAGACTGGAATTCAGTCTTCATTCACCTGTGGCATTGGAATTGCCACTGTGGCTGTATTGGAGATGGCTAAATCACAGATTCCCCCTCTCCCCACCCTTTCCAAAAGATAGCTGTCTGCCACCCCGAAATATCTCATTTCATTTCTCACGACACTGTTTCCAGGCAAGAAAGTCTTCCTTGCTCTCCTGCAGATTATGATCTTCCTTAAACCTTAAAACAAATTGCTTCTGAAGATGTGTGAAACTTCAGCTTTCATTTTGACTGCATTTGTTTATTGTTTTCCCTCCAAAAAGAAGAGGAATCTGTTCACGGCAGAAAAAGACTCGCTGTTGTCAGAAAGAGCAGGCTGTTGGTGTACTTAGAAGAGTGTGAGAGTCCTTCAGGCAGCCTTTCACCCGCCCGTGCCAGATTTGTAGTGGGTAAAAAGAAATATTTGGAATGTGTGGGTGCTTTCCTGGATTATTTTACCTGAGGATTAGCTCCTGCGGACTAGTGGCTCCCATGTGCTGGGGTGAGACCTGTTTGTACCCACAGTTTGCTGCAACAGCCCTGTCCCCCCCCCTGCGCTCTTACACCACACTGTGCCCCTGCTCTGCAGCATCCACCTGCCTTTCCTTCGGCAGAAACATACCTTCTGATTGAGACAGACAGCCTCACCCACATCAATAAATATATAAAATATATTATGTTATGATAGAAGAGTTGCAAAGGCAAGCCATAGACAGCGGGGGTTAGCTCCACAAACAATTTGGGTGGCGCACGTAACTGTTGTCGCCAGATTGTAAATCACGGTGGAGGAAGAAACAGGAGGTTTGATCCAATGCAGCACTCTAACTCTTTTTCCTCCCATCAAGGGAAACTGAGGTACCAGTATCTTACTGGACTGACACAGTCACCTTCCTCAGGGACAGAGGAGAACAATAAATTGGCCTTCAGTCCCAAAGCTCAGCCACCGAGCTGTCAGCCTTCGTGCCACTGGTGCCACGTCTGCCTTGGTGCATTTCTGCTCTTCCACTCCCTGGATCCTGCTTCCTGTTGCGGGTTTTGGTGTAGAATTTGGATAACTGCACGTAGTTGTTATGGCAATTTGCTTTGGTTTCTCTTCGCACTTAGGCTGCTGAACATAAACTGCAATTGCATTTGTTTTTTAAAGCAGCTGGCAAGCATGATCTTGCTACCGTTTGTGCATTAATAATTCCATTTTCATCTCACTTGCTACAAAACAGCAAGTTTTCTTCATTTGAGGGTTTTTGGTACAAAAATCTGACTTGGAGATTGATAATATCTCTCTCGTTTAGGAAAAGCTTTGCTGATTCCCCCATGATGATCAGTTCCATATAACATATAGCTCGAGCTTGTCTTTCTGGCGGAGCTCACGAGCATCTTATGTATCTGCCGAGCTAATATATTGTCTTTCTGTATTTGTATTCTGCAGTTGATTGTTCAATGATTTCTCCTGCTGAATTGCAATAGATGAGCTGTTTAATGTTGCAACGGCTGATATTTTTGTAATGTAAAAACAAAAAACCTCTCAATTCCAAATTATGTTTGCTAGTTAGAACTCAGAATTTAAATGAGATTTATATGGAAGATGTATTTTTCCCATTGTTTTGCCAATGCAGAAAGAAAACAAGTCTTCACTCTTTCTAAAAGAAAATCAAAGCAACCATGGCAAGAATTCGTTTTGCAAGGAAGAAGCATCAATAAAAACTAAACCTGTTCCCCTCTACACATTTGTGTCCGTATTAGTGTTTTTAAAAATACTTTCTCAATGCAGAAATAACAATTTCCAATAAGTATGTCTTTTCTGACAGCTGGAATGTTAAAATTTGTAAAAATGAGCAGTTTAAAGTATATTTATTTTACCATGGTATGTCTTGTGGTGCTGAGTCTACGTATATTTCCACAATATTCTTGATCTTTTCACCAAAGTAGCCCTGATCTAAAATTTCTTTTATGTTTTTACTGGAGAATTGTTATAGAGAATGGAAAGGAATGACTCAAAAGTGGATGCTGGATTTTGTAGCTTTTATTGACAAACTGCATGAGATGGGCACCTGAATGAAACAGTCGACCGTTGCTTCAAATGCCAAGTTGATATTTACTGTAAGGCATAATGATTTCATGACTGTTTACCCACCTGTGTGAGGGAAAGCACCAAAGAGGACAAGGGAGTATATGAAATTTTCCTATTAGCTTTTATGTTTCGTGGCAGCCTTGGCTGTGCAGTGACCAGCTTGCTTCACCCACAGAGTTGGGGTCCCCAGAAAAGCACTGCGGCGTGTTGGCATAGTGACCTGAAAGGCTAACCCATACATGGGGGGGCTCACCACGCTGCAGGGACGCTGCTTCGGCACTCCACTTTGAAAATGAATTATCCAGTTACAGTATCATAGACTGAACCATCATTTCTGTGTAAAGTTGTGCACATTTAAGACTGAATTATAGCAGATGAGGAGTGCTAAGATGAAGTTTGAGATCGGAAGATTAAAGCTGAAGAGCAAGATAAACTCGTATTTGAAGTACAATTTTAACATAATGAACAGAAGAAATAAATGACCATTAAAGGTAGGCACTTGTGTGGGGAAGATTTTCAAAAGTGCTATTGTCGCTGCATAACAGTGGCTATAAATGTGTTACTGTCTCCATAATAATTTTTAAGTATGTGGTGGGTTGACCCTGGCTGGATGCCAGGTGCCCACCAAAGCCGCTCTGTCACTCCCCTCCTCAGCTGGACAGGGGAGAGAAAATAAAACGAAAGGCTCGTGGGTCGAGATAAGGACAGGGAGAGCACTCAGCAATTACCATCACGGGCAAAACAGACTCGACTTGGGGAAAATAAATTTATTACCAGTCAAATCAGAGTAGGATGATGAGAAATAAAAACTAAATCTTAAAACACCTTCCCCCCACCCCTCCCTTCTTCCCGGGCTTAACTTTACTCCCATGTTCTCTACCTCCTCCCCCCGAGCGGTGCAGGGGGACGGGGAATGGGGGTTTTGGCCAGTTCATCACACGTTGTCTCTGCCGCTCCTTCCTCCTCAGGGGGAGGACTCCTCACACTCTTCCCCTGCTCCAGCGTGGGGTCCCTCCCACAGGAGACAGTCCTTCACGAACTTCTCCAATGTGAGTCCTTCCCACGGGCTGCAGTTCTTCACGAACTGCTCCAGCGTGGGTCCCATCCATGGGGTGCAGTCCTTCAGGAACAGACTGCTCCAGCCTGGGTCCCCCGCGGGGTCACAAGCCCTGCCAGCAAACCTGCTCCAGCCTGGGCTCCTCTCTCCACGGGGCCACAGGTCCTGCCAGGAGCCTGCTCCAGCGTGGGCTTCCCACGGGGTCACAGCATCCTTCGGGCATCCCCCTGCTCCGGCGTGGGGTCCTCCATGGGCTGCAGGTGGATATCTGCTCCCCCGTGGACCTCCATGGGCTGCAGGGGGACAGCCTGCCTCACCATGGTCTTCCCCATGGGCTGCAGGGGAATCTCTGCTCCGGCGCCTGGAGCACCTCCTCCCCCTCCTTCTTCCCTGACCTGGGTGTCTGCAGAGTTGTTCCTCTCACATCTTCTCACTCCTCTCTCTGGCTGCAGTTGCTGCTGTGCAGTAACTTTTTCCCCTTCTTAAATCTGTTATCCCAGGGGCGCTACCACCATCGCTGATGGGCTCAGCCTTGGCCAGCGGCGGGTCCGACTGGGAGCCGGCTGGCATTGGCTCTATCGGACATAGGGGAAGCTTCTAGCAGCTTCTTACAGAGGCCACCCCTGTAGCCCCCCTGCTACCAAAACCTTGCCACGCAAACCCAGTACAAAGTATTAAAACTAACATGATTTCCCCTGGTAATGTATGAGCATATATGGCTTTTAAAAACATATCATGACTTTAATCACTGTTTTGCAAAAAGGCTGCTCATGTTCAGTAACGATACTTCTGTCATGAAACTTCCTTGAGTATTTTTAGCTTTTTCTAGTGTTTGCACTGTGAAATGGCAGTATTTAAAAATATTTGAGAAGCAAAACTTGACCCTGCTAAGAACTGAAGATAATTGTCAGATATTTTAAATTGCTGAGAATTAAAACTGTTAACATTCATGTCCTCACTTATTATATTCTGCATATCTATGTTCCCCTGACAACTTCTGATGCATCCAGTATCACTCTACCTAACAGCTGAGGGCTGTTAAGTGACAGTGCAAAGCAAAAATAGCTTATTCCTCTGAAGAGCTCTGTTTGCCATTGCTTGTGGAGAAGTGTGTGATGGGATCCCCGGAAGCTGTTATGTTTTAATGCTGCAGAGTCAGACAAGATTTTACTGTAGTGCCCTGTAAGTCCCAGCTAGATGGGTCAATGATGATACACAGACTTGAACCTTGGTTCAGCTCCATATAAGTATCTCATAATCTTCTCCTTGTTTAACGGGAATGTTTGTGTTTCTCAACCAATACGCTGTTTATCAGTTGTAGAGGACTGAAGTGGAACAGAGACTGAAGATTCATCACTCTGCAAGAAAGCACAGGTCTTCTGGGCAGGATCCTTCAGCATTAGTTTCTATGAGAGATCAGGTTGCTGGAAACACAAAATTCGCCTCACCCTTTGCCACTGAGTAGCTGACATGATATTGCCGTGCTGCATCCAGCCTAGAGCAGCTCTTTGTTGCCAGTCAAGGAGAAGAAATGCGTGCAGCAGAGCAGGGAGGACCTGAACTGAGCAAACTGTCAGGTGATGCAGGGATTTCAACTGGAGAGAGGAGTTGCGGGCACGCTGTTGTTCTGTTGTATCATTGATTTGACCCAATGACACACCACTAGGCCAAAACCTCTGACAAGCCAATTTAGTCTCAATGATGTCGTAGCACCCTTAAGGGTATTTGAGGCGGGGAGGGTGTAGTCCAATCCAAGTGAGAAGACGTACACTTCAGATTCCGCTAACAGCTCCTAGGTCTTAGTGATGATTTACATTGGCATGTAGTTACCTGTGAAATGAAGTATCAAAAGCAGCTGCAGGTGGTTTTCTGATGCCAAGGGTGGTAAATACTTGTGTGAAATTCTTCTCAGTATGCCTGACAACTCCAGTTATCTATGGAAGCTTTTAATAAGGAAAAAAAATAAACTCCTCGTGTTGTCACTGCCCCACACTTGAACACATTGCTGTTTTGAGGAAAGAACAGCTGTTTACGGGAAGAATGCATGCATCACTTTAGCATTTGTGATTTAGCGAGACCATTAATGGTGTCTTCAGTTGGAAGAAAGACGACTTTATGTGCAAGAGAAGAGCAACATATTTATTAAAAACTTGCAGGTTTGGTTCATTTATTGCACCAAGAGGCAGCTTGGTTCTTCTCAGTGCCTTTCATTTATTGCACCACTTTGTGGGACAGCACTGTCCTATCACCCAATTGTGCTCGCTCATGAGATGCGGCCCCCTTGTACAGCAAGCACCCTTGAGGCTGGGAGGAGCGTAATGAACACTAGATGGACCCAAATCCCTCTGAAGGCTATGGGAATTGCTGGTCCATTGGTTTTTTGCTGGAAGCTGTTGACAGAATCAGATGTACATGGAGCTGGTTTTCAACTGTTTGTCCCAGGCCATATGCTTAATCCTTCCAGCAGTATTTATAAAGATAACTAGTTCGTTACTGGCTTCTGTTCAGCTTAAACCCATTCTGAGAAGGGCTGTGGTGTGTTTGCCAGAGCCTCTCTGTGAGCACTTGGAGATCTGCCTGCTTGTGCTGGTGACAAAAATGTCCCGCTACTTCCTTTGTCCTTGTTATCCCTGCAGTACCAGCACAGGGAGGAGCAGGGGCTGGATTTTAATCTCAGTTTTGCTTTGCCAGTGGAACCCCTGCGTATGTGGTCTATACGCGAGGTGGCTCCACAGGAAAGGCAGCAAGGTGCTGATGTGCAGCCATGAGGTAACTCCTGTTCTCTGAGGAGGCTGCACACTTAGCAGCCAGCCCAGATCCAGTGTCAGATCCCAAAGTGGGCCTGCAGATCTCTCTGGTGGTTAGAAAAACTCTGATGGGGAAATCACTGGGAGATAGATACACACTGGTCCTATCTTCTCCCTGTAGTTACTGCCTGAGTAGGCATAGTTTACTTATTGCCGCCTTCTCTTCCAGAGAAGCATTTTTGAAAGGCAAATCTGTGATTCTGAAAGTTGAGGATAAAAGGAACAGAGCTGCTGAATAATTTGAGCTTATACAAAATGTATGTAGCAATGCACGTATTGACTTGTTTCGGTAAATATCAAAATTTATTGTCCCTTGAACTAAATATTGACACAGACAAAGCAGTATCAATATTTATCTCTCAGGTTAATACATTTTTATATTCACCTCAACATACATCAATATGTGCTTATTATTATTATAATGTTTGTCCTTCAGCAGAAGAAACTTGCATGTAGTTGCGAGGGAAAAGGGAGGTTTATATTAGTATTCGTTTCCCGTTTTAAACTTCATCAGGTGCTTTATCCTGCACATGGAGCACACTGCAGCCCTCATTCAAACAAAACCCTTATTGATGGTTGTGACACTCTATGCACTGAATACAGGATTGAGCGATTGATTTTTGGGAAATGTGAAGTTAACTGTCACGAGTGGAAGGGGCAGCAAACCCGCCACTTCTGTTTTATAGACGAGTTGCTTGGTGGCGCTTCCTGTAGTCACGCTCTAACCAAGGAAGAGCTACTTAACAGCTCACAGAAAGGGAGGGGTGGCGCAGACTGCAGGACACAAATCGACAAGGCTTTGATTCTGAGATCCAGCTGTGAATCGCTGCCTACGAAGTGATGCTGTTAACGTTGAACAGGGGGACACCTGCAGATCTGTTAGGAACCTTGTGGTAAGCTTATCTCACGCTTGTGCTGTGTGTGGCACTCTGCGTCTGCATGCCAGCTGGAACTTTATTTATGGGCACTCTAATACCGTAGAGAGCGCAGTGGCCTATTTGGGCCTCCTGCATTTGTTCCAAGAAGCAAGTGTGTGTGGGCAGGAAGAGTGTGGCCACTTCACTGTGTCTGAAGGATTATCCTTCTGATCTGTCCCATTGCCTTTTTATCCTAATTCTAGACCTTAGAGAACAAGAAGACAGAGGTTTCGTAGCTAGACAATGAGGGCAGGCTGCATAAAAAGGATGCAGGCACGACGGCACTAAAATGTCACAAGACGTGTTTGGGATCTACAAAGGCCTTTTAGCACATGATTTATGCTGTAGGGACCCATTTATGTGGAGATACCAGCTCTGGCAGTTAGGCAGAAACATTCTAAGTAAGTTCCGCAGAAGCACTGAAGAAATGCCACTGTTCCTTTCTGGATCTTGCTTTTAAACCTCCTGACCTTAAACACAAGGGAGCTGAAGGGGTAGGCAGTAACCAGACTGGGAGCAGTAGTAAAAGGTGTGTTCCTCTCTCCCACCTCCCACAGAAGGGTGATGTGCACCCTTCTGCTCATCAACAGCTAGGTGCTGTTTGTCAGAGATAGAGAGGGGTTTTAGTCACGTGTTGATCTGGATAGTGGCTGAACACAGCTATTCACCAGAAGCTGTTAAAAGCTGAAAGTTTGGATCTGAAATTCTGCCCAGCTGCTGGTAGACCAGAGAAATGTCTCCAAAGTCTCACCTGCCAGAAGCAGCACTGGTAGGAAATCCTTGAGGCTGGAGAACAGAGAAGACAGTCCCCCTCCTTGCAGTGCTCCGGTCTTCCTCCGCTTAACACCGCTGAGGAAGTGCAGTCTGCATCGCTCCTGCTGCCGACAGCACTGCCGAGCAGTGCCAACAGCCATTTGGTATCATTCTGGTTGGTTTCTTTGCCGCACTTACGAGTCAGACTCGCAGCAATGGAAGTAACAGCTGTTTGTAAACTGACATTTAAATGACAATTGTCAGTAGACAATAAGCATATGGTAGCTGACTTCGCACATGCAGACAACTGCGGCAGCGGAGGCACGGAGCAGCTGCAGATGCTGGAAGACAGGACTGCATTGATCTGCAGTTGGGAAGGTCATCTCAGTGATTCAAGACTGCGTTTTGTGGCTTGACTTTTTTCTTAAAAGCTAGAAAGACAATAAACTAATGACTTATGTCCTTATTTCTAATGAAAAGCAAGATTTTTGAGTGCTGGTTAAAATAATAAACATAACATAAAAACATGCCAAAACCGCACCTCCTGAAAGTAACATTCTTCATTAGTACTGGAGTCTTTGCTTTTTTCCTTCTCCCGAGTTAGTACCAACTGATATGACCACCAAGAACCTGATTAGCGAGAAGGTGTATTTGCTCGTGTTTTCAAAGCCGTTTGTAGCAGAATCAAATAGGGACCAAGTGCTTTCCTCATGATTAGTATTGCTTTATGATGGTAAACTTAATAATGAGGGATGGTCTCAGTATTTTCCTCTTTTGGGAGCCAATACCTCTGATGCATGGTTGGAAGACTTTGTGACTAAGGCATAGGGCATTAATGTCACATTATACCTTTGAGTATAGTTGGGCCAAGTACGCGAATGTGAAATGAGCGCTAAAGTCTCCCTCTGAACCAACTGCATCGCTGCCTGCACTTGACTCATAACTCAGTAACCATATGCTTATATTCCACTGCCAATTGCCATTTAAATGTCAGTTTACAAGCAGATGTTGAGAACCCGCCTTTGTGCCGTTAATTAGATCACAGAAAAGCAGTTTGAGGTTTAAGGCTGCTTAGGCTAACTATGATGAGAGTAGCAGCAGAGTCCGGCGGACCTTGATGCACCAGGGCGGTCAAGGTTAAGTGGCACGGGCAAAGGAGCATGTACATGAGGTCACTGCAACAGCCTCGGTTAATGGGCTATGGCAGCCAAATGAAGCGTGTTGTTGGCATTTCCTAGTGACAGTTAGAATTTTGTAGACAATTCCAAGTTTTGTGGGACAGCTGGCAGTGGCCAGGATAGAGGGGAAATGTTGGACTATAAAAAGGAGACAGATTTAAGTGCTCAGGTGCAGAAAAAAAGACAAAAATCTATTCAATAGAAGAACGAGCAAAATCTGGAAGGGTGGAGAAGGAAGCCCTCTCGACTCTACCAGACATTTGCACGTATTTAAAATCCTTCCCAGTAAAGTTCATAATGAATTTAATTCAGTCCCCTATGGCCCAGAGGAACGTTCTGAGCAATAAAAAAGTATTGCTAAGGGACAGATGACTGCCAAACTCCTGTTCTGTGCCAGCAATGCATATTTATGTTATTGGCACTTAAACGCTAGGTTTATCTTACTACATAAATGATCCTTTGTCACATATTAAGAATTAATACTGTAAGATTCACTTTTGGGAAGTTACAATAACAATTCCCAAATTTAAATCATTGTTAAATTTGTATGCTTTAAAGAGGTTTGGGGTGGGGTTTTTGTTCAGATTAAAATAGTAGTTGAATGTGGTAATTCCTTTTTGGGGTAAACTATTTTGTGGCTGGTTTATGGCTTAGCTTTTTAAAGTGGTTTTAGTCAAGGATCTTTTCATGGTTGTTTGGTTTTTTCTTTTTTTTTTTTTTTTTACCTTGAAATATCTACATCAATGTTAACTGAATTGTAAGCTCAAACACTTACTTAAACGTTGAAATGTATTCATTTACACATAGTCAACTAGGTAACACAAGGGCTCCTGGCTTCTGTTGGCATGGTCTAATGCACTTTTGACAATTAAACCGAGTGATTCAAACATGTGTTGGAAATTTCAAGCACCAGTGATGGAGGTCACTGGACCACAGCATTACTGTGTTTATAAACATCATTATTCCATGGAAAATAAATCTCTACTCTGATCTAGTGTGTCACTTCAGTGCAGCAGTCAGGAAAATGGAAAAAAAAAATGGAGCTACTAATTTTTTTCAGTTTAATGAGAAGGACTGGAAGGGAAAGTTGGATATGAGATGAAATGTGAAGGAGTTTAATTCCTAGCAGGCAGCAAGCTCAAGGGAAAAATGCATCAGTACTGGTGTAAGATGCAGTTTGGTTTACATTCAAGCTGATACAACATTGCTTAAGCACCTTCTGCACATTACAGTACAACACAAACTTCTGCAGCCTGTGTACAAGTTCAGATTAATGGCAGCAGTGATTCAGTCAAAATATTTAATATGCTAAGGTCTGAACATAAAGCTTTTCTTCTGATGCACTTCAGTTTACTTCCTACCTCCACGCCAAGTGTGAGCAGTTGGAAAAAATATTATGAATTTGTCAGCATGTTTATTTACATGGTGCATCTCCTTTAAATCAACAACCATTTTTTTCAAGTGTAAAAATGAACAATTACTCATCCTGGAAAACAACAAAGTTTTACAGACGTCTCCTCCCACCCCCAAAAGACTAACCTCACCGCACTGTGCAAGGGCACAAGCAGCTCATTTTTCACTTGCCGTACACACAACAAAATATTCAGTTTGCCAGAACAGAAGTGGCTGAAGAATATAAGGGGGAATCTTAAGCATTTGGCAGTTTGAACTAAAAAGAAAGGTCAATGACAAAGAATTCAGATACAAGCAAAAAACCAGACATCTCAGAGCACTGCATCTGAGCTTTAAAACTGAATGCACGCACTGTTTGCTCACAGTTTTTCACAGCAGCATTCATAATTTAGGAAACTATTAATCAGCATGATGAAGTATCATGTTTCTAACTAAGAATAAAAAAATTACACTGTAGAGCTTAGTTTCTTTTCCCTTGAAAGAGATCATCTGGTAAAATTTGACAAGAATTCTGCAGACCTGGGTTTGTGGGCTTTGCGTTTAAGTTGCACAGGAGGAAAAGCCACAACGGAGCAGCAGCATCCTTTTGCTGCCTTTTTGTAAGGCCCGTCACAAGTCACCGCTCAGGGCTCCTTACTTTGTGTTGGTCCGTGCCAGGACCGCTATCCCTGTATTTGTTATGCTGACAGCAGAGGAAAAAGCACTGAAGGCTAGAAAATTTGCAGGGCTAATACAAAATTCAGATCAGCTTTTGACAGAGACACAACAGGTACTGAAAAGTGAGGCAAGAAGGCAGGGGAAGAGCAGGGCAGCCAAGCAAAGGGGCATGGGCTTGTGTAGGAATAGGAATGAGAATAAAGAGACTGTGGCTGAGGAGAGTTATGGTGGTTAAAGAACAGAAAATGGCAAAGGCAAATGCATTCATTGCTTGCCTACTAAGAACAGCCTTCCAGGGCTCCTAATCTAGTGCTGTAAGTTTAAGACACGCTTCTTCCCCATCCTACCAACTTTACTGTGACATTAAGTGATTACCAAAGCAAATGATCAAAAAGGCAACTTTTATTTGGTAGCTCATTCAGTGAGATCATAAATTTGTTAAAGTAATTATAGCTTTCATTATCAAAATGGATTTCTTTAAAAAAAAAAAAAAAAAAGACATTTCATACCTTTTCTTTGCTTGTGGGTGGTGGTGGAGAGAACTTGGACATACCCTGTTTAAGCCCTGGCAGTTTCAAAGTTATGAAAAATCTTTCTTCTCTTTTCTGTCCCCCCTTCCCTGTTACAGTCATGTCCTCCCACTAGTGAAGTATCATTTTCCTGGGTTGAAAAATCAGTGTGCACTATTTCAGAATTGCGTCGCTACAGTGATCTGTTCAATGGGGGCAATCTGACTTAGTCTAGACAGGCAAGGATGAAAATGTTTCTGTGCTGCTGTTGAGAAAGGAGGCTAGACGTTGGAGGAGATTAACAATATAACAAAAGTCTACTGAAGTGAAAACTGTGCACCACCAGGATACGCTCTGCACCTCTGCAGCAGGGAGGCCAACCTGCAACTTCTGCTCCCTGGAAGCGTTCATATAAGGCACGTTTCCTGCAAAGAGAAAAACAAAGTGGAAACAGTAAACTGGCGGCTGTATGGTGTTTCAGAAGTAATGCTTGGTGGGGGGAGCACTGAGAGGAATTATTTTGTGTACCTGGTATTTCATGCAAGATGTCAGGATTTCCAGCGCTTATGTGCACCAGAAGCAGCGGATGCCAAGGAGGATTTGAGTGCCTTTCCCCTGCTCCGTCTCCTGCCTGGGAACAGAGCCTGCTCAAGTTCACCCATCTGTTTCTTCAGGGCTGCCGTTCTGAAGACGGCATCACTGCTGCGGCCCTAGTGAATGCTGGTCCACAGAGGCAGAATTTTCAGACCTCCAACGCTGAAGTCACCCCCTTTTTAATGCCATTAGTGACGCAGCAACATGTATTTATATTTACATATAAATACAAAATTGTCAGATACCACATTTTTAAGCATAATTTATAATCTGAAACTGCTTACACTTTCACGACTAGGCTTGGGTTTTTCTCATTTACATTCATAATTTAATTCCACTGGAATTTGATTTTTAAGAAAGCCCAACATATCTTAATTACCATAAAAAGATCCATACATATTTTACTTAAAAATATCTTCTTTAAGAGGAAATTTACCAAAAATAACACGAAATATATTATTATGCATACATTTTCTTTTTTGTAAAGTACAAACAAGAATCTGATCTCTTCTGGGTATTGCCTGATCTAATATGGCTATAGGTTCTATTTATTTTGTTTGTTTTTCAAAGTAAAGGGAAAGACGTAAGAAATGTAAGAACACAAACCAAAGGAAAAATGCATTCTTTCCAAAGATACAGATATCAGTGAAAGAACACTTTGAAAACTAATAAATGACAATAGGTACAAAGCAACACTATCCAAGCACTATGCAGTCTTTTGTCAGAGCGTGTGCTGCAATGACCTTGTAACAGTTATTAAAAACAACAAACAAAAAAATGCTACTGGCAGAAAAAGCTGTCAAGCAAAACATTAAAAAATTGGTACTATTTCCTAACAAGTAAGTGCAGAACTGATACTAAGTATTTTATGGGTTTTTTTCCCCCATGTATGCACACCTCTTTCTTCCTCTCTCTGTTTGCAGGACTCATTGTTGCAACTCTGGCAACATGCTGGATGCCAAACCAGGTTAGAAGGATCATGGCTGCTGCTAAACCAAAGCAGGACTGGACCGTCCCCTACTTCAGAGTGTACATCACTCTTCTTCCCATCGCCGACATCTTCTTCTACCTCAGCTCGGTGGTGAACCCCCTCCTGTACAACATCTCTTCTCAGCAGTTCCGCAGCGTGTTTCTGCAGGTCCTCCGCTGCCGCCTGACGATAGAGCATGCCAACAAGGAGAAGTTTCTCAGAGCCAACCTGAGCTCCAGAGCAAGGAGCAGCCGGTCTCTACGCCCACTGCTCTTCATTTCGTCTAGGCGCAATTCTTCTACAAGGGGCAATAACAAAGTTTTCTTAAGTACTTTTCAGAACGAGACCAAGGCTGACTGCAGTCCACAGAAACCAGGTCTTGAACCACCGGAGCCCAGCCTGGAAGTAGTGCCACTAGAGACTAGCTCAGAGCCCAGTCCAGACGCACAAAACGGCCTTTGTGAACATCAAGTATGACTTCATAAGGCAGAGTTAATGATTAGCAATGAACTTAAAAACATGGAAATTAAAATGACTGAGGAATTGACTACATCTTAAAAGGAATAACACAGATGGATTTGTTTCCAGTTATGCAAAAAGAGCAGGAGTTCTGTATCCTGCTGCTGGGATTTTTAAGTGCACACTGGAAATTCAATCTGCTAACCGAATTCATTAGCTGCCAAAAATATCAGCCCCTCTCTCCCCACAGCCACTGAACTTCCCTCACTGTTGACAGGGATTTGGAAATAAACAGAAAATAATTGCAGTGTCTTTGAAGAAAGGAGGAGACAGAACAAACTGTGTCAGGGCAAAAAACTTGCTTGAAGTTTAGCAATACAAAACCAACAGAGCCAATTTAAGGAGCAGAACAGTGGTTATCACGCGTGCCCTCAGCACCACGCCAGAATTCCCCCTCTTCTTCGGCCGGGGTCCATTGCAGAGTGGAGTGTTGCAGCAGCTGATACAAACGGAGTTCACCTTCCCTGGAGAACAAAAGGACTGGTACCCAGCAGAGGCTATCAGACACGCTGCCGAAGATGCGCAGGATTTGCGATACATGATTCCTGTGACACAGAGGAAAGGTCACTTATTTGGATACGAACACGGTTTTGCTTTACAACACGATTCATGCTTGAAAACTGTTGCAAAACCAGTTTACGTTTCCAAAGCAATGCTGGTGATTAAGCCAGACACCTCAGCTGTGACATTGCTAACAGCTCTGCACTGCAGGAGCAGCACAGTCACTCTGGTTTGGATTTTTCTTTTATTTGATTCTGGTTGGAACCAAAAATATTACAAACTTGATTTACATAATGTACATCAAATGATGCATTTTATAACCAGAATTGTTCATCTTTTGGAATAAACTGTTCGAATAGCTATAACTGAAATGTAGTTAGTTTGAAAATGACTTTTGTTTCTGTTGCTGAGTTGTTTAAAGTGTCTAAGTAATTACAGTTTTCTATGCTGTTAGTTTGTCTTTTGAGAATTTTTTTTCCTTTTCTTGTTCCTTTGCCACACAGAGACATGTAACCAAGAGTAAAAGGAGAACGACTATCAGCAAAACTTTCCTTCACCCCCCTTTTCTTTTTTTAAAGAAAAACTAGAAGTACTTTTCCAGGTAATCTCAGTTCTTGCTGTCTTTGAAGATTAATACCCTCAACAACAAAGATTTCCATTTGTAGAGAAATGGCTTTTCTGAGTTGAAAGTCTTCCCTTTTTAAATGTAATTTAAATTAATTTAATTTTAATTAATAATCTAATTACATTTATAATTTCTCAAATTGTTTTTACCTGGAAAAAAGTACCTTCTGATGCAGATAGCCGTTATTTTAAAATGGTTTATAAAGGCTTTAAAATACATAGTTGCATTTTCCCCTGTCACAGGGGAAAATGGTTGTGGCAGTTCCACCTCTCATTACTCTAAAATTTTCCTGCCAGTGATACAGTAGAAATTGTGTGTTGGAAAAACATACACATAACACAAACAGATAACGGAGGTTTGCTCATATTGCCTTGCGGTTACAAAAAGAGGTAAATATTTCTAAGGATAATAAAATCACTACTCCTTTTGAATATGGGATTCTCAAAAGTTTTTTTTCCTCTGAAGGGCATGGGAACAGGATTCCCTTGGAGAACGGTGCCTCTGCATCCTGTAGCACCGTCTCAGAATGTTTTTAAATACACAGCGATCGAGACTTGTTTTGGAGGGGAATATGACCCATAGGTACTGAACTTACAGTGCCTGCAGATACTCGTTCAGTCCCCGGGGACTTCGGAAATAAGCACTACAGCACCTACACAGTCCAGCAGATACCTCTGCAGTAGCGACTGCCACTGCACTACTAAGTGCTGAGTATAGCAGCAAAACACTCTTTGGGTTATGCTCGGAAAGAAGGATTTCCTGTCTTCACAGAATTTTAATTAAAGCAATTTGTTTCTACTGTCACGACATTGCTGCCATCCCAACAATGCAGGGGTTTTCCCTGTTTTGTGGTCTCCCTCTCCAAATCTCAACTCTGAAATGTGTTTTAAGGCCATCTATCTAGTTAAACTTAGGAAGAGAAGCCCTCAAGTCAGTGTTAAATCTTCCGCTGTCTCCAGTGAGCTTCAATCAATCAACGCAGCAGGTAGAGCCTTTTCTCAAGAAGGAAGAGGAGCTACAGGCTGTTCTAGCTGTAACAGCAAAGGCACACAGATCAAGAGGCACACTCTTTATTACTATAGTTTGCAAAAAGAAGGGAGCTCTGCCTCTGTTGACAAACCACTGCTGTCAAGGAGCCTCAACTGTGCTGCCACTGATCGGCTTACAATACTGAAATCTCAGCTGATGTTTCCCACAAAGACCTGGGGCTTTGTCCATCTTCCTCCTGCAGTCTTCCAAGAGCTAAGGCAGATGTGACCCTTCCCATGGCTACAATTAACTTGTTTCTTTCCCCTTCCCTCTTGAGGAAGGAATCCTGTATTCAATGGAACTAGGCACAGCGATTGTTCTCCCATCTCTAATCCTTATCTCATATTCCTTCCCTGCAGCTACAGCCACCCAAACTCAGCCATTCCTCAGCCTTCCGTATGAACAGCAGAGAATCTCGACTTTCCCCTCAAAGACCAAGCCTCTAAAAAGCTTTTGACATTGGCAGATTTCCTATTCCCATTGTTTTATAGATCACTCTCTTCCTGCCATTTCCTTTTCACGGGATTCCTGCAAAGTCCTGTTCACAATTTGAACTAGTAAGTGATTTATTAGTTTAGGTCCTTGAAATATCATATACTTTGCACTTTTCCCGTAAACTGGGAGACTAGAATTGTTCAGTGCTGTGAACAATTAGATAATGCTGTCTGAGGCATGGTTTTCACCAGGCAACTCTAGGAGACCTCTCCTGCAAAAAAATCAAAGTCCTGCAGCTTAACTCCATGTGTTTACAACAGCTCTGTTCTTCAAGACAAATTCCACAGAATAATCCTGAGCTCCTTTCGAAGTCAAAACACAGTATTCCTGCACAGACCGAAATTTTACAACTCAAAGTTTCGTGCACAGATGGACCATGTTCATGCCTAAAGAGAATAATCTAACTAGTAGTAAAATCCCATTGTAACGCTTCTCCTGTGGCTTTTCTTGTCTTGCAACAGGAAATTCCACTCGCAAATGATTGTTTATTTCCATTCCCAGCTCTAGTAATCTGAATAATTAAAAAAGTCAGCACTTCTATCAGGTTTTCAATAGCTACTTGGCTAAAGACATGCCCTTCACATCCAAGTTTTTGTCTTCAAGTACTGATAGATTCTTTTGAGCTTGCAGATCAGCTGCTATCATCATACACTAACTGTGCTGTTTACGAAGCATCAGGTATGAACTAAACTTGATCAGCATAGAAAGGCTGTACGTTATTTCTAATTCTGCAGTATCCTTACAGCAAGATACAATGAAAACAGGCATAGAAGATTCATGGAAAAAAGAGAGAACGTTAGCACTACAGGAGTGACATTTTTGAAACACTTCAGCCGTGACGTCACTTTTTGGTTTTTTACCAGGAGTGTGAAAAAGCAATGACACTTTAAATAGTATGAATTAAAGGCAGGCAGGAAAAATACTCTTAAACCTTCTTCCTATCATATTGTGATTCCAGTTTAATTGTGATAGGAAATAAATTAGTACAACTGACTCCCATGGTTTGATGCCAGGGACACTACTCTCCTTGCTCCAGCAATCAGGTTAATGTGCCCCTGTTACTGCAGTTCACCCACCGAGTTCAGACGGGACAGCAGCATCCTTTTGGGATTATCTCTAGAGGTTATTCCTCAGACTCCTCTCTTGCAGTGGTTTATTGTACTGTAAGCCAGTTCTGAAACTATTTCTGAGATCTTCCTGAATCATTTGCCACCAGCAGGCTGAACTGCAGACAGTTCTTCAAAGGGGTTATCTGCCTCATAAGACTCATACCACAGACATAACTGCTAATTACCGGATATTCTTGCTTGAGCAATCAGCTTGATACATTCATTAAAACACCACCTAGAAATATAATTGCAAACCTTTCTGGGAGCTTTTCTTCTACCTCAGATTGTTCTGAGTTTCTGGCTAGGCAAGGAGACTACACTGTTTACACTCTGCTTTTACAGGGATGGGGTCATTCCCAGCTACCTACCCTCAACAGATCACACTAGTGCTCAATTAGTATAGTTACTAATATACAATCAGTGTATTTACTGCCCAATCTCTTGATGGATGAGGAATGAATAATTCGTCCTTTTTCAAGGATTCAGCAGTCCCCCAACAGCAGTGTGGGTTATGCATATGTGTAGGTACTATAATGATTTGCTATGAAGTACCTACTACTGACCAATTGATTTTCCTTCATTTTGGCTTCAAAGTTTGTGGGGTTGGCTGAGGATGTAGTTCAAGTACAAGCACTTTTAAGAAGAGATGGGAGTACACAAGGCTAGAATATCTGTGTGATAATGCAGTAGTATTCCACACCCTCTCCTTCCACATACACCTACTACAACTCCTTACTTTAAAAAAAAAAAAAAAAAAAAAAAGCTTTGGTCTTAAATCAGGCATTAAAAATTTAGTCCTAGACTGAGCAATTTGCCCATCATTACACCTCTCTCTGCCCCACATGTGATCATACATTTAGACAGTGTCAAGGCCCGAACTACCATTTCTGCAGGGTTTCTGCCTTATTCCGTGCAATGAAGTGATGGTGTAAATCTCCAGGCTTTTCTATCGTTCCTGCTTGTAATACTGATTTTCTCACCTAGATCCATTCTATACACACGCCCCCCACGACTGCCAAGCTCAACCCCCCTGCTTAGCTGGAGTCTAGTCCTGTGCATTCGCACCCTGGCACTGTTTTGGTCACGTGCAGATGCATTCAGTCTAGACAGCAACAAACAATTCATGCTACAATTTATTCAAATCGAAAAGTGAGAGTTCTTCCACCTACCCTGTCTGCAGAGCCCAGTACATGTTCTCTTGAGTAACAGCTTAACTTGTCACTAGGACGACCAAAAAAGGTGACATCACACCTACTTCTTACACTGTGTGTATGCAGAAGGCACCAGAAGATCCAAGCTTTTTCTCTTACTGCTTGAAAAGGATCTTAGGCACCTCCAATTCTTCTGTTATAGCAGGTACAGACAAAAAAGAGCAAGTGTAAGCATGACTCTCCAACTTAAGAGCCAACCACAATCCAAGCAGCGTGTAACTTTAGTTTGCACCTGTACTCTCAAGACTGTCCTTCAGCAAAATACACAGAGAGTCTCTGAAGCCAAAATAAGCACCTAGGATACCACCTCCAAGGTCAGTGACCTAATTTCTAAAAAAACCAGTCACCTTCCCACTCTATGACCCAACTACTCTGAAACTGCTTTCTGCAATGGCACACCTCAGCAGGAAATCGCAGCCCTCTGCTTCACCCCAGAACAGTCTATGGCCTCATGGCCACAAAAATCTTAGCTGTAAGTTCGACTCCAGTCAAGTAGACTATGTCGCTTCACCCAGTGCTAATTCTTCCAAGCCAAATGCTCTCTCTCGTGGGCTATGACTGACACTCCTCATTTTTAAAGAAAGCTTTTGCTACAGTGTTTTGTACATATCCAGTTTCGTAGGCATGCACAAAGTCAGATTTGTCTTCTGCAACTCATTCCACAAATACTGCTTTAGCAAAATCTTCTGCACATACTCTGAGCTGCATCAAATCTTTTGGAGCATTAGAGAACAGTATATGCCCAACTATGGTCCAGGAATGAGGCATTCTTGAGCAGTCACAAAACCGCCTTTTCAAGACTGGACCAGGAGCTGAGGGCATACACAGAGCCATAGCTTCAGGCATGTAGAAAAGTTTTATATCTTAAGTAACTCAGAAAGTTAGCAGGCAGATCAAGAAAAGTTGAGGTGTGCCGTTACAACTTTTTGGCAGAATTTCTCCACTCAACTGTTTTAATTTGGTGCTTAATCTTGTCCATCTCCTCCAAGCAAAAGGCAGAAAACTGGCCAAGAGTGGACAATTCATATTGTGGCACACACAACCCATGAGAAGCCCCCAAAAGTTGTGCTAGCTCTAGCGTTAGCATGCTTTCATGATTTGTATATGATTTGTTTTGGGTGTTCTCTTAATGTTGTTCATAAAGACAAGCTCGAGGGCTGTGTTTATGAACTGATACTCCCCCTTTGTTCTAATATCCTGAATAGTTCCAATTATCTTATTTCACTGAAACTTTCAATTTTCTGGTCTTGGTGAATCTGCAAGTTTTCCTTCTTGTGCTTAGACTTCATTTCTTGTCTGCCTATCCATGCTTGCTTTGTGATTTTGATTACATATTTCATCCTTTATTTCTTGCCCTAAACTGTCACTTGCTTACCTTCCACTTGAGTGAAATTCAGTACCCAGTAGGAGTTATAAAAGCTCTTTTTGTGATGTCTGCTGAAATCTAAAATGAGAACTTATGCTAGTGCAAGAACAACACGTAAACATTTAACATCTCTTTCTGAGGAACATAAAATATACATGTGACTATTTCTGGATTTTACTATATCAGTAATGTTCAAAATTGCATTCAAACTACACACAAATAAGTTTCTAAATTATGTTTTTTAGTTTTCATATTAGGTTTTATGCCCATCTTTTTATGGGTTCAGTGGTTTTGCTATGATAATGGTCTATTCCTTAGCTCGTACCTGTTCACATACATCATGCAGTGACAGACTGCAAAAGGTCCTATTTTGATTTGCTCTGTTTTCTAGAGAAAGTGATTATAAATATTTTATCTAATAAGGTCCTAAATATCTTAGAAGGTGACTGAATGTTGAAAAGCAATCATTCTTCTGACATTGTGCTTCCCTAAACAGTCACGGTTTTAGTCAGATCATGTTTTTATTGGTTTAAAATATGAATTAAGCTTCCCCAACACAAATCCTTTCATCTATGATTGTAAATGCTCTGTTAAAAAAAGTTTAAGTCAGCGTAAAAGATAACCATATCCAACCATGTCCTCTGTGTTTCATTTTACACTAACTCTTCCTATCCTCGTCTTCTCAACTTTCTCTCTGGAGTTCACGAGTGGTTTAAATAATTTGTACCTTGCCAGAAATTTTATCATGAAATTTACTAATTGCCTTATAAACAGCTAATTAAATACTGTAAGCAACCATGATCAGTGTTTTCCAGATGAAAAAAACCGAGGCACTGAAATTAAGTGACTTGAAATCTATTGCAAAGCTACGTCAACACTTCCTGATTTTTTCATCCTGCGTTTTAGGACTGCAGCTATTTCATCCCGACCCCTCCCTTTGATACCTTCAGTAGACAAGATAAAAGCATATTCATGCCATTAAGCTCTTATAGAGTATACAATTCTGTAAAAAAAACCAAACCACCAACAAAATAAAACATACACACCCCATCCTACCTGGTTGACTTAGCATATTTTCATCATAATTTTCTATGAAAACTTACTCAATATCATCACAACTCCTCCATACATTTGGCACTTTTAAAAAGTTGCACTTTTTTGCAGAAACTAGTAGGAGGCTTCTGACAATGAAAGACAGGCCTCCTCACTCTCCTTCTGACCCTAACTGACATGACATCTTGCAGAAATTAAATCATCTCAGAAGAAAACTGGACAATTGTTGACCGAGAGAGGACAAGGGTTTGGATTACCATGATATCTCTTTGTAAGTCATGCCTTCTAATTTTGGTACTGGAAATATGACTCAAAACTGCATTGTTAATAACATAAATAACAGCACAAAGTAGTCTTTGTCACTGCTTGCAGCATTACAAAGCAGAAGCAAGGCATTAAACTGCTTAAAAATGCATAGGCTGAGAAAGTTAAGTACAGCTGCTAATGGTGATATTATCAAATTTTTTTTTAAAGCCACAGGAGGCTACAAACCAGAAGTCAAAGCTCAACTTTCACCTGCATATCCAATTCTTTTGTTTTCTACTATCCTTATTCATGTCTCTGCTCACTAATGTGGACTTACAGTCAAACACTAAAACATATAATGTTTCAAAGAAAGCTGGCTCACAGCCTTCCATCATCTGTGCTTTCCTGATACAAAGTATCAGGATCTAAATGGCCTTGGATATCAAGGTCTAAATATACTTGATCTTCTATCAAGAGAGGTGAACTTAATTTTCAGAATGCTGTATGAGCGTTTTTCTTGACAATCCTTATCTGCTGAAATGAACTGGGAAGCCACAGTCCTTATGCCTTTACAAATGTTAAAATGCTATACCCTTGTAATAAGTCCCATAAATAATTTTACACATGAACAGTCTTGTTGCATCCTACTAATTAATATCCTTACCAATTTCAGTGGAGTGGCTCACATGTTTACACTTGCATGCCAGTACCTTTGAAATCCATTCAGCTTTTATATCTTTAGCTATGTTCATGCTTACACTTTTACAGCCTGTTCAACTTCAGAGTAGGATTTGCTTTGTTTTTATATTACTTCTTCCACAAAGACTCATTGGTAATTTGGCAAAATAGGTTATATCAAGTTTTCCAAAAAAATATCCAGACTACAAAGGAAAAATGGAAATGAAAACAGTTTGGATTAATTAAAACACTTTTGCCAGTGTTTTGATAGAGTCACTAGGAGCCAAGACAAGAGATAGGGTCAGGCCACAAGAAGTCTTTGGAAACAGACTCATTTGTGCGTGAAATGCAATAGGAAACTCTTAAAGGAGGTTGAAGAGACACCAGGCTGTGGGCACTGTATCATCACAAAATTCATTTGGATACCTTTCATACAAGTCTGAGAAATAAAATAACATAAAAAGCTATTGTCCATGTCCTGTGAAAAATGAAATTCACTGGACCAGATACCAGAACTTCCTTAAAATAATACAGCCCTTCACCACTTCTGCACTTGGATCTTTGTCATGACTTTCAAGTCATAAACCGCTTGAACTGTTAACTCTGCTGTTGCTTTTCTATATTTAAAGGCAGCCAGAACAGCAATCTACTACATACTGTCTGTAATTTCTCCTTAGCTGACGCACTTAGTTCAGTTCATCCCATATGTGGCTGGAAGTTTTCTGAGCAACCCAAAGATTGGAAGGAATTTACTAGTAAGAAAACAGCTTTGGCATCTAAAAAAGTGTTTCTGAATGGTACTATATCCACAGCTCCAAGTTTTCAGCATACAGCACAAATTAACAACATATCATAAGTTTTTTATTCAGCATCAAAAATAAACTGCATGTTTTCAATACTGGTTACTATGTCTTCATTTCATTGGGCACCTGGTAGCATAAGATATGATGCTATAGGTAACAACTGTCACATGCCAAGTTTTTCTTTTTTTTTTTTTTTGTCAGTAAAGGTTTATTATATTATGCTTTACTTTGATTAAAAAAAAAAAATCAAAAGTTCTTTTGAGTTATGTTGACATGCTTTGACCAAAAGAGACAGTGTAGAAGGAAATAAAAACAAAAAAATCCACCGCCAGCTCAGTGGATGTTTCTTAGTGTTTCTAAATGGATACTGGGGATGCAGCTATTACCTATAAAACTTTAATGCCTACAGTGATTCTGAAGACATTAAACTTTGTTTGCTGTTTTAATCATTTTGTCAATAAATGTACACCAGAGTATAATTTCCCCTTGATACAAGTATGCAATTAGCATTAGTACTAATGGATGCTATACGTGAAAACAGAAAAAAAGTACATGCTTCTGTAATCCTTAACAGCCATACACGAAGCAACTTCATCATGGCAGCAACACAGTAAGATAAAAAAAGTAATCATCACAGGTAAAGAATTTACCGTAGGCCAATTCATCACACAACTTAGACACTGTTTTCCTCTGCCTGATAAAACAAATGACTGGGAAACCAATACTGAGAAGAGTTAAATAAATAAATTAAATTATAATTCAACAGTGAGATGATGATCTTGTTCATGATGTTCCCATGCACTACTTTTAAGCACACAATTACAGCAATTGCTTTAATTACACTGCAGGATTATATACTATGTAAATACATTAAAAGGACCATTGTAAACCAAACAAATAAGAGAAGTTTCTTATTGCAGATTAATAGAAATAATGAGGTTGTTTCCCAATTCACTTGCAAAGAAAAATTCATAAACAATCTTAGTTTTATATAGACAGACATTTTAAAATATCAGTCTTGCTACTGTGGATCATTTTTTTTTTCCTTGCAAAAGTAAACGTTTGTAAAAGTACGTCCACAACTACATTAGAGCACAAGGTATATTGTTCAAAACATACACGTGGGCAGGTTTACTTACAGAGAGTTCTGAGAATTTAGACTGGCTACCTTTCTGGGCTGACTGTCTCATCCTTCATGCTTTATTCCTTTCTGATCTATTCACATTGCAAGTTTCATTTTGCCTTAGGTAGGTTTTAGATCAGCCTTTACACTCAGATAGCTCTTGCCTTCAGTAAAAGGTAAGCTTCATTATTGTCCTGGTTTCGGCTGGGATAGAGTTAATTTTCTTCCTAGTAGCTGGTATAGTGCTGTGTTTTGGATTTAGGATGAGAATGATGTTGATAACACACTGATGTTTTAGTTGTTGCTAAGCAGTGTTTACGCTAAGTCAAGGACTTTTCAGCTTCTCATCCTGCCCTGCCAGCGGAGGCTGGGAGTGCACAAGAAGCTGGGAGGGGACACAGCCAGGACAGCTGACCCAAACGAGCCAAAGAGGTATTCCATACCGTATGACATCATGCCCAGTATATAAACTGGGGGGAGCTGGCCGGGGAGACAGTGTGGCTCGGGGATTGGCTGGGCACCGGTCAGCGGGTGGTGAGCAACTGTATTGTGCATCACTTGTTTTGTATATTCTATTATTATTATTTTCCCTTCCTTTTCTGTCCTATTAAACTGTCTTTATCTCAACCCACGAGTTTTAGGTTTTTTTCTGATTCTCTCTCCCATCCCACGGGGGGTGGGGAGTGAGCGAGCGGCTGCGTGGTGCTTAGTTGCCAGCTGAGGTTAAACTACAACAATTATCAGTATGTTTTCTATGATATATGTATAAAAGCATACATACATTATATAATCATCTACATATCATCAAGATGTTTCATCTGATCCCAATATACTGTGGGATTTCTTTGTTCCTACATATATTCTAAAAACGAAGGAGCACTGACATTTCTAAGTTAAAAGTTCATAGATAGGGAGGACAGAGGCAAGTGGGAGAGGGGAATCTGCCATGGGTATTTCCACAAAGTATCTGCAAATGGAATTATTATAAGCAAGAACTTGATCCTTTGTCAAACATTTCATTTACACAGTTTTCAAACACCTACTTATCCAGTTGAAGAATGCACTAGAAACATATCCTTTACGTTAGTTTCTGTGGGACAAAATTTACTTGGTATAGTCTTCAGTGCCACTTCCCATTCTCACCATTCTTCCCTCTAAAGGAAGAAAGCACTGATTATTATTTTTTTTTAAGATTAAATTAACAAATTAGTTTGCAAGATTTTGCATTGCAGGCAAAATACTGTCTTGTCCTTCTGTACCTCCCACTGGAACAGAATGTTAACGTAACTGCATAAAACTTGTTCTACCAAAATTTTTAAATACAACTCTGCTTAAAGTGAGAAAAATATTTTGTCATTTACTTGACAAAGTCTCCAATTCTGTGCACTGACAGATGCCCAAAGTGCCACTGCAATATAAATTGCCATAGCAAAGTGTATGTTTGCAGGGGAGGCAGAATTATACTAGTTCCACATAATCACTTAATCAGATACATGCTTACGTACTGCTCAATTCTCAATTAATTTTAAGTCGTACAACGGAGCAAATTTCTACCTGATACTACAAACAGCTCAGATACATCGGCAGGCATGTTAATTCAAAATATTAGTGACTAATACCTGCATTCTTAGCTACTCGCATCAGAGGCTGTCACAGTAACAGCCACTTTTTAAGCTCTGTGTTAGGAACGTGCCTATGCTGCTGTTATTTCTCACCTGAAGCTGAAAAGTACTTCCTAAGATTGGTTCTCCAGAAATTGAGATAACGTTCTGAAAGAACACAGTGACATTTAAAGCGCTAATCCTAATTTTATAGCAACTGAAGAGGAGTGGTTTGCTTAACTATGATCAGGCATAAGGAACTATTTACTACATAAATGAAAAAAACCTGCAAAGGAAGGGTGACTACATCAATAGGTTACTGATTCAGACCATGAACTTTATCTCAAAATATTGCATTTAACTTTTAAATAAGGTTTAGGAGAACTTGTAACATTTTGCTCACCGACACAGCTGTATTTTATTAAGAACAAAAATGAGTTAGTCTACAAAAATTAAATTATACTCCTTTGACTGTATCTAGTCAAGAGGAAAAACTCTAATTATGAGATTGCGCTGTCAAATAAATGCAAATTCACATCTTTCATACTCTGGGTTAAAAATTCAAACTCAAGTCTATTATAAACTAAAATCAATATTTGAAACATTTCAGCTTTCAGTGATAAGCAACAACCAAAAGAATCAAGTTATGAAATATACTGGTAGAAATAGAATGAATTATTAAATAAAACTTGGGAGAATAAGGCATTTTTATTACACACATTTAAATATCAATTAGGAAAAAAACACAATAAAGGATGATGAACTGAATCATCTCTGTTTTACAACCAATCCTCTCTAGAATTGACTGAGGATAACAGAGAAACTAAGCTTGCAATGTAAATTTCACTCAATTTGAAATAGTTAGGTTAGAAACTTATATTTATTCACTAGCTGAAATTTACAATCTCTAAGCTCAAAATGAGTAAGAACTGCATTTCTAGAAGTAAATTAAACAAAATAGAATGGTGGTACCTGCTATGCAACAGCATGCTCATTACCTCCTAAAAGGAAAATCCCAGGATCTGCTCAGAGACAATATAAAATTGCACAGGAAAAAAACCCAAACACCCACAAGTTTCTTTTAAGAGATCCTTATTTACTAGATTGCAAACCAATTTCTTCATAGGAGTAAGGACAAGTTATGCATCAATGTATGTCTAAAATCCATTAAAACAGTTTCAATTTGCATTTTCAACGTGCCACAGTGACACTGGCCAGACTGCAGTCTTGCCTGCCAGTCTGAGAAGAGATGCACACCTGACTATCCCATCCTACACATGCAGCACACAAGTGGCTGTCTCTTAACGTATCCGTGGGTGTGCGTATGCACATGTGCAAGCCCACTTACCCAGAAGACTTGTACTTTAATCTGTGAGGGGTTTACCTGACTGAAAACACTTTTCTAACGTTCACCTGAAGGGAAGATTACAGATATGTTTGTGGAAGGCTGATACAGTCTGAGGTTGTATTGAAATGACAACATGAAGGATCCAGGAAAGATATTTTAAAAAAAAGCAACAAACATCGAACAACTATTAAGAATTAAATGAGAACTGACTTTTTTGCCTATGTCTACATACCATGTTTACAGCCCTTCAAATCGCCACAGTATCCATCCAAACCTATTAAAAGTACTATAGAATCTGTGGTGTGCAGATAGCAAAGCCTTCAAACATTCACTTAGAGATACTCAGACTTTAAAAGTACCTCGCAAGCTGTAACTATCTCCCATCCCCACCACCCTTTCTGAGTGCACTTGAAATAAAATACTCCAATAATATATAGCCTGAAAGAGACTAATCTTCCTTTAAACATAAAGCTTTTTTCTCTGCACTGGAGAGCGAAATATTTTACAGAGATACAGTCACTGTGGTGTTACCCAGGATGAAACAAAGTGCCAGCAGTTCAGCTACTCTTGATAGGTAACAATTCATATTATGTATCCATGATTCATAACGTAGTGATGTGAAACTACCAGCACAATGGAACTAGCTGATTGATAAGCACTTTGGAACTAATAATGAATAGTTTCCTCGTGCAAAGAACCAATGTTACCATTCAAGACGGATGGCTGCACACATTTGCTAGGTAGAGGGGGATCCTGCTGTTGCTGAAGGACTCACTGAGAAAGGACAGACTACAGCTTGATTTATATTAACAGCATAACAGTCCTTTATATCAGTAAACTCCATGCTCTAAAGCATTGCCCTCAGTTGCAAGACGTGCAATCCCAGAGAGCAGCTTCCCCTTAAATCAGGGTTCTGAAGTCCCAACCTGCCCTCTGCTCCTTCAGCCTACCGCTTGGTACAGAGGTCACATCTACGTTGAGGCACAGCAGTGAGTTACTGCTAGCTTGCCCTTTTCAATGCCTAGTGTCTTCACGGCTGTCTGCAGTAAGAGCAGGATGCTACATGAACTCCAGCTCCCACAAACACACTTCGTTGCCACCCCGCTCAGCCCTGAAGTCCCTAATAAAGCTGCAGTCTTCTGCTCACGTAGATGGCTACAGAGCAATGTGGTGGTCTAAAAACTGAGACAGTTCTCTCTAAATCTCAATTGCCTTCCATGATGCTGAATAAAAAATCCCAATTTATAACACAGCTCAAAAGACAATAGAGGCAAGATGCAGAATCACAGCTAGTTTCCTCTTGAACACATTTATCTCCAAATATGCTAGCTTTAACATTAATTACAGTAAGGGAAAAGCCCCCTTAGACTTAGAAAATGAGCATAGTAAATATATCCATTTGTGCCCTCCTCTCCTTCCCAAACTCCCCAAGATGTTTTTTATCCCTCTCTCCCTTTTGCTTGATGGTTTTTTTTATGGATGAAGGCAAAGATGACTACACTTTCCTTCCCTTAAGATGAACCTTCAGAGTATATGAATTGCTAGAGTAAATAAAAGAAAGGAGGGAATTACTAATTTAATGCTCTTCCATCTCTTGGGGAAAAAGCCCATGTAATTAACTGTAATGAGATTAAACTAACTTGTTGTTATTAATTTCCCAGTGCTAGGAAACTAAATCTGAGACCCATAAGACTGTGTATTAACAGCTTTATCAACATTTGGCTTGCATCCTTCAGTTTTTACACCAGTTTTAAAGGAAAATGATTAACTTTATTGAGTTGCAAAGTCACTCAGAAGTATAAGAAATTGAATCTGGTCCCTTTCGGTAGGAATGCCAGATTCATCTGTAGCTGAAGACTGTGAATGGGTGGAGCCAAAAGCAACAAATGCTATCCAACACAAACAAACAGAAGTATAATTATTAAATTCTTACCAAAACTTTTTTCCATTACTTCTTTCTGACACATATCTTGAACATTCACTGTACAATTCACGATGAACTCTGGAGCAGAGCAGTCATTATTTAGCTGGAACTCCTCACACTGATAGCACTGTATTTGCAAACCCCAACCTGGAACAGATAGAATTTTGCTCAGAATAATAACAGTAATAATAGAAAAACAAAACAAAACGCACTCAAACAATCAACACGTGCCAGAAATCTTCCTTATCTTTCCCTCTTCGCATTTTGGTGTTCCTAACTACTCAACAGCTCAGCAAAAGCACGACTTCGACAAAAACAACGTAAAATAAACGCGTGGCCCACTCCGCTGAGGCTATGCCTTACGTGCTCAGCACCTGGTTAAGAAGCGGGCTCCTTTCCGCGGGGACCCCGGGGCGGACAGGCGGCTGTACCGTGGCTCCCTCCCTGCCTCCCCGGCGCGGCGCTAGGGACGCTGCCGCCAGCAGGCGGCGGGGCGGGGCACGGCACCGGCACGCACGGCACCGGCACGGCAGCCGCTGCCCCTCGCCCGCCCGGCCCTGGGGCTGCCCTCAGCGCAGCGGGCTACAACTGTCCGCGCTTCGGGGAGAGCAACCCGGCTAACAGATGCGCTTCGGCTCTTATCTGCGCCGACGGGTTTACTTAGCTACTAATTAATGACAAATGATTTAATTACTATTTTGCCATGCACAATTACAGCTGCAGAGCATCCTTCACCTCCCTCCTTTATCATGCAAACGAGGTGCTCCGCACGGCTCCCCAGGAGCCGCTCCTCCCAGCCCTCCGCTGGGCCCTGCGCCGCGGCGCGGAGGCTCCCGGACCCCCGTCGGGGAGCAGCGAGCGCCTTGTCCCGCAGCGTGGCCCCCCGGCCCGTGTCTCCCCTCCTCTGGGAGCGCTGCGGCGGCCGGACCGAGCCTGCTCCCCGCAGGGGCTGACCGCCAGCCCACCGCCCAGGGGAGGTGTGCGCGGCGCTGGCGGTCACCAGGCGGCACCCTCGGAGTCCGGTACCGGGTGCTGTGTGCGGAGCGCGCCTCGCCCCGCGGGCGGCCAGCGCCGGGGACACCGGGCCGGGCTGCGCCCTCGCCGGCCGCGGGGAGCTCACCGGGCCGCGGGCAGGACCGCGGTCTCCGCTGCCCCGTTCCCGCTGGGCGCCCGGCGTCAGCTCCGTCGAGGGGCTGTGAGGGGACGAAGCCTTCCCGCGGCCGCTGCGGGCAGCGCCGGGCAGCCCGGGCTCGCCGGAGGCGCCTCCGGGGGAGCGGCGCGGAGCCCCTTACCTGGAGCCAGGCACAATCCCCAGAAAGTTGCAGCGAGGAGGAAGAGCCGCATCCTCCCGGAGCCGCGGCCGCCGGGCTGGCGTGCAGTCGCGAAGGGGCATCAGAAGGAGAGAGGCAGCGGAGGCGCCGCGCACTTGTGCCGCTTCCCCGCCGCCTCCGCTGTGGAGAGGCGCCCCGGGAGCCGGCGGCGGAGCCCGCCCGGCTCCCGCCCTGCCCAGCCGCGCTCCAGCCTCGCCGGAGTTGAGCGCTGAGACTGGAAGAAACTGCACGAGAAGGGAGAGCTGGGGGGCGGCTCCCCCCTCCCTCCCCCAGCACCATGTGATGCCGGCGGAGCGGGGCGGGGATCCCCGCCAGCCGCTCCGCACGTCGCCTCGCCGGGCGCGCTTCGCAGACGGGGAAAGAGAAAGTTCAGCGAGGGAGAGGACACCCCGCTCCTGCCCCCGCACGCAGCCCGGAGCCCGGCCCGCAGCGCCAACTCGGCGTCCAACTCGCACGGCGCTGCGGCGGGCTCCTGCGACCCTCTGCCCGCCGGGGCGGCCCGCTCACCCCTCCGCTCCCTGGGGGGGGGGGGGCGGCTGCGAGGCATGGGCACCCGGCCCCGTGCGGAGGCTCGCCCCGGCCCCTCCGTTTCCCCGCCCGCCCGAAGCCCACAGGTGGCTGCCGGAGCGCGCTTGTGAGGGAGTTACAGGCCGAGCCCCGAACAGCGCAACGGCCCCGCTGCGAGGCGTCGCTCGTCTCCTGCAAACGCCCCGCAAAGCCCACCCTCCCCGGGAGGGACTGAGGGAAGGCGCGGCCCCTCACTCTGACAGGCGCCGTCCTCTCCCCTCGGCCCCCTGAAAGGGAATTCGAGCGTAAAAAAAAGGGGGAGACGGGCGCGAGTGGCCGCCTACGTGTCGGTGCGGCAGTCCCCTGCCTCCTCCGCGGACGCTCGCCCGGGCTGGGGGACCGGCACCTCGCTGCTGGCGGGCGGCGGCCCCGGAGCCGGCCGCGGCGGCCCCCGCCCGGGGCGCGTTGACGCCTCTCCGCCGGCGGGGCGGGCTGCGGCGCGAGCCGCGTGCCGGGCGGGGCGGGCTGAGGCGGCGGCAGCCGTTGGCGGGGGTGAGCGGGCTGGCGCGGCGCGAGCAGCTCGGAGCCGTTGGCGGGGCGGGCTGAGGCGGTGCGAGCCGCTGGCGGGCCGGGATGGGATGGGCAGGGGCGGCGGGAGCGGCTGGCGGGTCAGGGCTGAGGCGGCGGGAGCGGCGAGGAGCCGTCGGAGGGCCGGGGAAGCCGGTAGCGCCCGCCCGGGGAGGGGTGAGGGGAGAGGCAGGCCGGGGTGCTGCGGCCAGGTCGTCGGTGCCGGAACGGTCTTTTTCGCCCTGTTTTAACCCAGCCTGAGGAGGTGACTTGTCTCCCCCCCCCCCCCCGCATAACCACGTATTTCTCTTTGATCGTTTCACAGCCTTATCTGCAAGTGAAGAGTCTGAATTCAGCTTAAATTGCTTTTTAGTCGCCGTGTCACGCATTCATCTGAATGACTGAATCCTATCTGCCCGTGCGTGATTTTCGGAGCACGGGAGGCTAGCCGAGTTGAACGGGATATAGTTTGCACACAGTCCTGTAGGCATTCGCTGTCCTGTGCAGCTTGTTCGGCTGTACTGACTGCGCTCACCCTTACACTTAGGGTGTCACACCAACCCCTTCCAAAACCCCCTCTTTAGGCACACATATGCAAGAGTAGTTTTATTTACGAAAGATGTTTCAATGAAAATTTCTTAAAAGTCGAAAAAGATGATGCACGTTTACGGCGGAAATGACTTACAACAAATTGCACAAAATATTAACACTGATCATACAGTATTTCAAAGATTAACAGGCATGTGCTAAAGAAACTGTAGAGTCTAGAAATATCCCAAATATATCTCGTTTACAGATTGCTGTACAAAAAGCAGTTATAAATACTTCACATCTAGAAAAAATACACAGAACCTTTGAAATAGACTTTCCCTTACATATAAACAACCTTTGTAGAAAAAACAAAAACACCCGATACAGGCCAATCCCCCTGCTCCTAGATATGCTTGAACTAGTACTGGTTAGCACCAACATCTTCTTTTAAGTTTGTCACAAACAGGAGTTTTGAGTTTCGATTTTTGAAAATAATTTTAGCGTTTACAAGTTAATTAAGACCAAATGCGGACTACGAAAGATAACACAATATGCTACATTCATAACTTCATAGGAAGTAAGTACAGAGGAGGTGGAAGTAGAGAAACTATGTTGCAGTCAGAAGTGAAGGGTGGTTTGTGTAGTTCTCATTCATACAAGACTCCCGTTTGTGTCAGCAGTGAATTACTCTGACCCTGATCTTTCAGTTATGCACATGATTGATGAAGTCAATACCAGCAGTATCAGCCCTTTTAATCTATTCATTTTCTTGCTGTGTCAAAAGTCAAAACCCTTTCAAAATGCGACACCTGTTGTGAAGTTGTAATGACTGAAATGCACATTTCCCTAGAACACCTGTATGGAATTGCACTAAAAATAAAAAATAAAATATGTTTTGTAAAAGGGAGTCCAAGAAAGTTTATTACAGACAATTTGGCAGGCTCAGGTTTACGGTAACGCAGTGTTTCTACACACAGTTTTAAGACGAGAACAATTATAAATCTTTTTAAAAAAATCTACTAACTTTTCTTGTTAATATTAACATAAATTTCTTTAAGTTAGTAATCTGCCATTACAGGAGCATAGCACCAATTTAATATTTATTGCTGTCATTTATCCCTACAAATATATTTTCCCAAGATATTTACAACTGTACAAATATTCACAAAAGTGCAAAATTAAGACTTTATTCTGTGTAACCGTTCGTTGTGTTCAGTGTTGAGTCTCACGCATCATGATGACTGCCGTCTTGCCTTTCTTATTGCTGTGTGGTGAAAAGTCAGAACACCCTGCTGTGAGTACAGCGATTTGGAGTGAGGATTTTCAACAACTGTCTCTTCTCCCCCCTCACTCCCCACTCGCCTTCAGCTCCGTTACGTGCCGCAGTCACAGCCCACTGGAAAGTGTCTCTATACATCGTTCGAGCCTTGGCTGGCGCAAGAGGAGAAGCTATCGTATAGAGAATCGCTCAAGGATTCTAAATTGTCCACGTCATGCCTACCCAAGTTATTTAAGGAAGCTTCTTCTCTCTTTCCATTTTCTTCCTTTTGTCCTTCAACCTTGTTCAGACAGTTCTTCTCTTTTTCTAATAGAAGTACGTTATTGCTGTTAAATTTATTGAGAGACTCCAGGGAAATTTTAGATAATCTATTCTGGGAATCTTCTTTTGTTTCTTCAGTTTGCTTCAATTTCTGTAATAAGTGAGGGAAATATTAGAAACATATTTCTTATAAAAATAAAGTTATCCTACTGTACACCATTAATTACCGTCTTTCCAAAGTTCACAGGGTTAAAGGAAATAGATTGTTAGGTGCTTAATTATCTGTTATAATTAAATAGAACATTAATGTCCATTTTAGGATAAATCATAACTTTAATGATTCTGCTGAGACAAACAGGACTCCATTTACAAAACAGTTAAGTGCTATTAATGTCTTAAGTAGCAGATCCTGGGTATGCATGTGTTAAGTGTCTCCAGCATCTTCACAGTAATTTACATCTTCTCCTTTACGAATACTTTTGGGGGTACGTTTAAAATGGGTATTTGTTTAAGTAGAGTTCGGAGTCTGCTAAAAAAAAGGTGCATAGACACGTTCAGAGGAGAAACCAGCATTTTCCATAAATTACAGGCGCAAATGAAACTTGCTAGAGAATAACCTCACATTTTGCATGTGTAAGCCTATTGATTTCCACGGACCCAAACCCTCTCTAATAGACAAGAAAGCAACAAGACAGGAAATTATACTGAACTGGGCCAATCCCCACAGACCAGAATCAATCAGATATTGGCCAGGCCTACTCGGAGAAGTGTTGTAATTCTGCGGGAACACCGGACGATATATTAGCACATTATATTAAAAACGCACAGTAGGATTATACAAGAGTAATTTTATCCCTTTGTTAGCTACTGGTATTTTCATCAGAGATCTGACCAAGGAATAGTTAGGGAACTGTGTAGGGAGCAGTTCAATAAAAATGACCTGCCGTTCATACACAGGGTGTTTCAAAATCTCTGTAACTAACTCCTCTTACAGATAATGTTATCACAGAAATATGAGATAACATTCAACATTTTATAGGACTCTTGGAGAGGTAAGGTGCAAGAATTCTGAGATACGCTGTCAGAGTGCAAGCCATTCCTCATTTTTGGTATTACCATCAGATAGCGAAGACTGAATCAGTAAATTACTGTCAATCCAAGACATGAATATTTTGGTTTAGATAGAAAATGAAATGGTATTTTAAGCACACTGAAAATATAGCATGGCCGGACGTATGGATGATGTGGGTCATTACATACACGGTTTTAAAGGGTCATTAGAATTTTTTGAAGAATTCAAGTTTCAAGTCAGTCAAATATTGTGCATGCTGTGCTGCTTATGCTCGGAAATCTTGGGCAAGAGGAAGACAAACTGTTACATAGTTTGATTGCTTGTTTTTATGGCTAGATAAAAATCGAAATGCCAGTCCAATGCCTGTTTATGTTGTGATCTTGTCATATTTCATAAGCTAACAATGCCTGGATCAGGTTAGTATTTTTATCAAATGTTTCAAACATACTTAGGCAAAGCAACAGGAGATACTAACGTCTTAGTAAATGAAAATTTTCTGTTTGGTTCATTACTTAATCTTCAGTCTAAAAGGTTTTAAGGGATGTTATGTTAGATTCTGATTTTAGATGACAGTTAAAACTAAGGTATTCAATATCTGTAATTACAATGTTTTTTGAAATAGAGGAATATAACCCTTGGTAATGGGAACAAACACAAAATTAGGACCCTTCAGTAGAAATTCTCCACAATTTTAGCTTAAAATGTTCTTCCCTTTGCCCTCATTTAAAATATTATACACTATTACTGAAACAGTTGTTTCACTTCTCTGTAGGCCAGATGAGAAAATTCTGAGATATGGCATCAATAACATACATATTAGCACTCTTTGCTCTTCAGAGTACTAAGCCTAAAATACTTTGTTATATGACAGACTAATGATTTTTCTTTGCATATATTTTTCCCACTTCACAGCTTTTCTTTAGATAAATTGAATGTGGCTACTTAGCACAGACTTGGGTCTGCAAGAAGTCAATACCGGTGTTAGTAAGGTCTATGATAAAACTTTAATTGATTCAAATGGAGCCAATTTCAACTCTTGGGTAGGAGGAGCAGAGACACCTAGAGCATTTGCTGCACAGAGCAGCCCAGGTGAAGTATCACAATAAGAGTCAGATCTTCGGCTGGCTGAAGAATAGATTTAAACCACAGGACAAACTGGAGTGAATTCAGCAGTATATTCTGCACATACGTACTATCAATAATTTATTATACCCTACAAGCACAACCTAGACTACAATCCTACTTTAAACACACCCTAGTTTCTCATTTAATATAAGGCTAACAGTTTAAAAAATATATTAGAGAAACTGCAGGGAACAAAAGTATTCTCTACAGATTTTATGCAAAATCATTGAATCAAATGAAATTGAAGTGAACTGAAGTGAAGCCCATCAGTGAAACCCACTGGCAAAAGATACACAGAGTAGTGAACAGTACATCTACAATACATCAAGAATTAAAGGAAAAACTAATTCTAAAAGTTGTTGTAGCAAAATTTATTACTAAAGTAGAGACAGAATAAGTTATGGATATTTTTTGGACATACAGTTGTCCTTTTTAGATGTCTTAATGCCCAGTTACATCCTTTTGTAAAAAAAAAAAAAAAAAAAATCTTTTCCTTTCTTTAACACCTTACTGCAATAGTATGCAAGTGTGCAAAGGTAATGCTCATGTGATGTGGCAAGTAATACTTCGCATTTTTTCCTTTGATGTAGGTGTCATCTGTTTGGCTACAATACACTGTTTCAGGCCACCTATTCCTAATTTTATAATCAGGTAAGAATGTGGGGTCATCTGGATGGGACTTTTGGTAGGAAATTAATATTCTAGAACTGTACTCAGATATCAGATGTACAACATGTACAATATGATCTTATCTCACGATTTTATTAGCACAGCTGCACTTAAATCTGTTAAATTTTCTGTTAAATCATATATGGAATAAAAATATATTTGTAGTTAGAAAGTTAAAATATGATATTCTAGTCCTTGACACATAGAAGAAAACTCATTCACAGCCTGAGCTCCATGAGCAGAAATAAAGAAAACTTTAAGCGGATATTAATGTAAGAATCTGCATAATCAACAAATCATTTTCTCCCACAGTATCAAAATTATGTACATTCCTAGAGTTGAAAAGTCACTGATAATTTCTTTAAACTTGGTGTGTCAGAACAAATGTTACCCCAAGTCCTTTAAGAATTTTTTCTCTAGTTACTATAGATACAATTTGGAAAAAATTACCAACGAGTATTTATTTAGATTCATCCTTAATTAAGGTTCTTATTTTTTATGGCAGTCACAACATTTGCTAGATGAATCAAAAGGCAAAACGAAAGCAACTATTATTAGAATTCGTTTGATAAATTGTGTATGTGGTTGAGTAGTGTCTTTAGTTTTGTTAATGTAGATTTGTTACTGACTTCAGCAGAGTTACAGATATAACAAAGAACAAGGGTTAGCCCAGAGATGTTAGTATTGTGCATTTTAAAGTAATTAGTTCATTAATTCATTTGAGAGTCACACTAATGTGAATCAGTAGCTTTTCCTGCAGATAGGAACATTTGGCAGCAGTTCAGATGTGTTTTGTATCCACGAGAACTGGGTGAGATCTGGTAATAGTGTAGCGAGCACCTAACCTCTAAGTCATGGGTTCCAATCAAATCTTTCCTATATTAGTAGTGACTTGCTGCATAATGAACAGGTGGTTTTATCACTACAGAAAAAAAAGGACTTGGTGATTTTGTTCAGTGTTGCTAGAAGAGTTAAGATGGGACCAACAGTACATGCTTGCTCTCAGACAGGGTTCTTCTCAGAAGTAATACTTAAAGCCGTTTCAGCCTGAAGGTGTTGACTTTGCTGCTGACTATTCTGCATCTGTTCTATGAATAAATAAGGTGTCTGCTGCATTCGGTGTGGTCACTATACATTTTCCTAAGTATTAACTTAAGGGAAAAGATAAAAACATGTAGTCACAGATTTTGGTCTAACCAAAAAAAAAAAAAAAAAAAAGAAAAGCTCAATGCAGAAAAGGACTGTGATTTTCACAGTGCCTCTGTAAAAGCGTTGGCCCATCATCCTAAAGCAGATCAATGTATAGCTTGTTTTACTTATACTAACTATATTTTTGTATAGAAAATCCATACTGTTATAGCCTTAGGGTATGGGGAGCATTTGTTGTTCTACTCTGTGTAAGCGGAGAGCTTCCCACCACTGGAGTTTCTTAGCTAGTCAGTATGGGGTGCTTTATATCACCTGAGAGCAGTGACTAGTTGTCAGAAGAGGAGAAACTCTATCATCTGACATAATACAGACATTCATCAAGAGTCACATCACTTTGAAATAAACTCATGAGTCATGAATCAGAATAATGTTTCATTGTTGGCAACATCCTAAAGGGAATAACTAAAACCCATTAGTGATATAATAAAATCTGGCATGTCACTTCAAGCACAGCAAATTAGGAAAAAAAACCCTAGCCTGCAGTTACACTGATACATTATAAATAGGTGTTACTTCTACATTAATGCATCACATTAGATTTTTTTTTAAACTCTAAAAATGAGAGGTCACATGTGGGTAGAATGAGTTTTCAGTGCTGTGTGATCAAGGACCAGTCACAACCGTAGCTGTTCTGAATGGCACAAAGACTCTGCAGGTCTAGTAGGAAGGAGCAGGGAAGGATGGGCTGGTTCATAGGTACAAAGGACCCCACAGCTGGCATGCAGAAAGGAATGCAACAGCAAGTCCATTTCTTCTATATGCTAACACGCAGAAGCTCTGATTGCCTGGAGGTCAGGCTATGCTTATAAGGCATGCCAGAGCCCAGAATTAGCAATGAACCATTCTGCAGGATAAATGTATTTTCCAGCTGTCTAAGTTTAGTTAACCAGCACTTTAAAGGGCTCAGAATCAGTTACACACAAGAATAAAATGAACTTTATTTATGTCTCTCATGCACTGGGCAATTTAGTTTTTAGATTAACACAAAAGCAAGAAGGGCATTGCTTCAAGTGAAGTATAACTGCAAAACACTATTGGGTAAAAACAACTAAATTGCTATGAGAATTAAATATAGATCAACAAAATCAATACTTAATTGTATAACTCAAGGTCTTTCACTTCAGATCTGATCTCTAATAGGAGATACAAAGTATGTTCATTTTTTATTTTTTTAGTTATTATTTAAAAGTTTATTGTGAAGGAAAACAATTTTCTAGATTTTTACCTTTTTAAAATCTGTTAGTTACTTTGTCTGCATATGTTCAAGGTAAACTTGATCCCACAATGCCACTGTTTCTTATTTTAAATTCAGACTTTTACCAATTTAGATATCCTCTAGTCCTAAAATTGCTTTGTATGTATGACACAACAGGTCTAAGTGGGATATGCAGTTGCAGCATTACACAGGTTGCTCATATAGAACCTGTTTAGTAGGACATTTTTAATATGTTCACAGCTTCTTGTAAAATAGGTGTATTGAGATACAGAGCAGTATTCTGGTCAGAGGTATACTGGTGTAATCAGAAGTAACTTCTCACCGAATTCAGTGGCATTACGTGACCAGTTTGCAGTAGAAAGGTGTAATATGAAAAGGGTTGGTTTTGAACTACCAGGTAGTAGCTTTCTATCAGCTACTGTGGAAAGTGAACAATCTCCAGATCTCATTTAACATCAGGTGGACAGGTAACACTCTGCAGTGAAAATAGTTGTACAGTCACATCCAGGAAACTACAAAGGTGAAGGCTGTAACTGCATGACCTCTGCTGTATTACAGCTGAGCTAAAAATGTGATGTTTGAACTGCTTTCTCTTTAAAGCATAACCTTAAATAATAAGATAAGCCTTGCTCTCCCTTGTATATTGTCAGCTTTCATCTATTTTCTGGACTGACAGTAAAATAATTTTTGAAATAATGAATCACTTTTCTTTTTTCTACTTGAGCAGAAATCCCACAATTATTTTGCTGTAGCAGACAATGACATTCTCAAAGACACACCGTCAGATTTTAAAGATAAACAGTAAGTGCCAGTTTCTTTTCTTGGGAAAAAATGCATTGATATGAAGTATTTTTAAGTTCGTTAGTCTGTTCAGCAGTTTATAGGAAAACCATATATACTAGGTACATATCAGCCACTTACGGCATTACGGGTAATATAACAATGACAACAGAACCAAAGCTTGCCTACTGTATTTAAGAGTATAACAATCTACAAATATATTTTAGTATCACAAGGACAGCATTTCTGATGATCCTGAATTGTAAGTAAATTACCTTAGAGGAAATAAAGCTGATTAGCATGAACTGTGTATGATTCATAGCTGCAGATCTGGACAAAACAGCTATCGCTTAATGATTAAGTGACTGAAGAGTTGAGACTTATGTTGTCTATAGCTTGAATTCTTGAGTGGTTTAGGAGATAAAAGATAGTTTAGTGAATTGAGCCTTATGCTTTCAAAAGCATAATTTTCATTATGATGAGAAAATTATGAATTATCAAAATGATGAGATGACTAGGTACATTCAGCATTCTAATGCCAAGAATATCATCCTCATAATTTACAAAGTATATGATTATTTTGTTGATATGACAAGACTGTTTGACCTGATTAGGTATATACCAACCCTCTTTGAACTTTTGGATAATTTAATAAACCAGGATTTTCAGGTCCCAGTTTCCAGGTCAGGTAAATCTAGCTTTTTACCTTCTGCTCAGTTATGAATGAATAATAAAATGAATGCCACAAATGTGGTTGTCTTCTTTCTCATAGTGCCTCAGAATGGCCGCTGGCTGCATCAACTGTGCATGGACAAAGTTTATTTAAAACGGAGTAAGAAAATATAATTCTAAGTGGCAATACCTTGGAAAATGGTCACAATGCAGGTGCTCAGTCAAGTGTGTTGAGGGGATTTATTAAAAAGAAAAGCAATTAAACACCAGTACTTATCACTCTGTTCACATTGGTGGAATCACCAATTTTGCGTCTCACAGAGGGAATCTACCCACTAAAAGCAATGCTTACTGCAATCAGAGGCTCATCACAAGGCATTAAGGAAGAAATATCCATGGTGAGAAAGGAAGCTGATAGTGTTTAGAACCTGATAGACTGAAAATGAGCACGACATGCATAGGATACTCTTTATTTTTCAGAAATTCTTTTAGCTCTACTTGTAAAGGGAGTTAAATAACAAAATTGTTCTGATTTTCTAGTGATGGGAAAAAAATCACAGTGAAAAAAAATTCATACTGAAAGATAAGATTGCTGACAAAGTTATTGAACTTGACTCAACCATTTGAAGTTCAATACTATTCCTTGACAGAATTATGTTGAGGGTTATGTTGCCAGTGATAACGTACCGAATGGTACTGGAACTATGCAGTCCTAAGTATAGGACTGTTTCAGTCTTTATCAGACTGTATTTCACCACACAGCATTTACGTATACAGAGGTTTGTCCTACTGAATGAAAGTAGTTGTCCTTACCTTGATGAAAGTATGGCTGATTGGTTCAATAAATAAGGGGCTTTATAAAAAGAGGGCTACAATTTTATCCTAGATTAGAGGCTTGGAGGATTTTTTTTTTTTTTTTTAAATTGAGATACTTACTCAGAACTGAATCAAGAAGGGGAAAAAAGTATAGTTCAAGAAAGATTTTTTAGATCTAATACAAAATGTGGTTCTTGAAGAGACAGATTCTATGCCACATTAGGCTGTAGCAAAAAATTCCTCTCAAACTCAGTAAATGCAAGATCGTACTCATACAACATATAATCTCACTGACATTTTCAGTAATTGGGGTCATTTTTCTGTATGGCTGAACTATTCTCAGACTATTGTTCCTAAGTATTAGCTGTGTTCTTACCTGTCTTCATCTTCCACCTTTGGCTTTTTGAACATGACTATTTATTTTGGTAATTATAAAGACACTTATCCACTCACTCTCTAGTGAAGTCTGAGTTCCTGGCCTGTAATGTCTGTATGTCGGTCACCCAGCATACTGATGGAAAACGGAATTGCACTTCAAAACTGTACTGCAAATGGTAATTGGTAGTGGGCAATGATTTTCCACACTAGTAGTCCTCTCTTTTGAGTACTGGACTACATTCACTTCAGGTTAGCCTGTGACTATCCAAGGTACATCAGCTGACCTAAGGGCAAAAGGATAGAAGCAGCAGATAGAGAAGGAGCAATGTTATGTGGCAGCATCAAGAGCAAATCAGCAGTATGAAGAAACCATGTAGAAATAATTCTCCCAGCTATGAAAACTGGCTTGTTGTATGCACTAAGAGGGCTGCGCTCTCTGCAGGGGAGTTCAAAGACTATGAATCTCTGCTGGAAGATCTGCAGAGGAAAGAAAGGGAATATCCCTTCTTACCGGTTTTAAAGATGATTCATAGAGGTCATTTAAACAACGGAGTGAGCTCCCCAGCAAACAATTTTCTCATTTTTAGCCTCTGAGGAGGACAGTTTGGAAGAGACAAACAATCTTTCCAGACCCATCAGTCCACCTCTGCGTGACTGCACGTTTAGCCGCTGTGGAGGGAGCCTCCATGTCTGCATACACAGTGCACACACATCAGAACGATACCTCTTCTAAGCTCTCAGGAAGCAGAAATAGAGCGGTGATAATTTTCACATTTGGAAGCATGATCTTCTTTATTCTTAAAAAATTCTGAATTAGCATGCTTAAACCCCACCCCAACAAAACAGTTTATTTTTAGAGCCTGAAGTTGTCATTTTCCTTTCCACTCCAGATTTTAATCAACTCTCTACATATCAGAGGTTTTTTACCTCTAATGAATCTAACCAAAAAACACTGCCCTTTAGGTGTGCCCTCCTTTATAAGGATGTGGATACCACCTTCCCTAAGTGAGGGTTAGGGGATGCGGCTGGGCAATCATGCCACATGTTGCACTGGTAAGTGCTCCTGGAGGCAGCAGAGGAAGAGGCTGTAGCCCAGGTTGCCTTCCCAGTAGTTGCAGCCTGAACTATGTGCATACTGTTTTCTGACCCTGTGCAATGAGACTACAAAAGTTCCTTTGTAATCAGAGAAAACTGGGACAGGATAGATGCAAATAATGACACTGGTTACATGACTGCACTTGCCACCTCTTCAGCTGACATTATGATCTGCACAATTTTCAGTACTGATTCAAGCAAAGCATGAATTGCAGAATGGAAACCTATGTTTAAGTTCATCTGCCACGAAATCCTACATAACAGTACAGTTATTTACAGGTACTTTCTAAATTTATGCAAACAATTTATCTTTGCTGTAGGGCAGAATACTTTGAGGGACAGAGGCACAACATGAACAAAAATCTGAGCAAGAGTTTCAGATATAGGCTGCAGAACCAAATTAAAGTAGAAAGATAAATCCTCGCTTGCAATTTTTAGTTCATTTCAGTACACCAAGTTGTATCAATAAAGAGCCCATAGTATAAGTCAGCTAGAAAATAAATGCTATGAAGGATGTTCCATTTTATGTCATTTGAATTTGATTAGTGATTAGTCTTGGCGGTTAAACCACATGGGAACAGTAATCAAGGTTTCTCTACTGCGGTTCTGTAACAACTGGAAAACACTGTTGGCTCACGTCCTATACCATGATGGGATATTAACCTAAAATCTAATTAATCTATGAATGAATTACAGTTCTAGAAACATACTATATTATAATCAATTTTAAGTGAGTTCCTAACAGAAGATAAGATGAAGAAAAAGCTGTAAAATTACCAGAGGTTGATAAATTCTGTTTACTGTGACTGATGATTTTTATGGAGGATAATTTTACAATCCATCAAACTTTTGTCAGTTCAAGAATCATGCTGCCAAACATATGCAGTAAATTAATTTTTAAATTTACATATTTATTAAAAATCTTATTGAAAACAGCAGGAAGTAAGCCTTGTTTGAATAATAAAATAACTTGTTATTCTACTGGAAAGAACACAAAAAAACCCAGCCAACCTTCTATTAAGATGATTTTATAGTAAGGCAATAATTATAAACAGCTACATGAATTAGTTAACCAAACAATGTATTAAATAGCCAACCCAAAATTAATCAAGAGTTAAAAAAACTGTTGGAAGATAATCAAGTAAAAAATGTAATTTAAAAGCTGAGAAATTCATGGCTGAGTTTCAGATGTGCTTGAGGACATGTTTGTTAACTCAGGCCCATTGGCAGGAGCTCCCGGATTCCCTGTGAAAGCATGGGGAGCTGCAGGTGTCTGCCTGTGTGGCTTCCCCACTCAAGGTGCTGAAGAGGAAAGGAGTGTTAGCAATCTTCTTGTGCACGTGGCCACAGGAATGTGCCGTGTGATGTGCTGCTGGCTCAGGAAATCGTTCTGTGACCCAAGCCTATGTTCATTCTCACAGAACAGAAGTCCACTGTAAAAAGGTGTTACAGCTGCACCCTGGGCGCCTCCCGCTAAAAGCTGAACAAGAACTGGAGAAACATCTGCTGAACAAGCGAATAAACACAGACAACAAAGGAACAAAGACCACGGCACGTGATAGGATGTGGCATAACCCATGAGGAGAGCAAGAACCACCTCCCCACCATTTATACAAGGAAGGATGAAGAAGTGTGCCAAAATGGTGGAACTGGGAAGCATGGTGATATGATCTGAGGCAAGTAAGGCACCTCAGAGACCAGCCGACCAGAGTTCTTGGCTGTGTCTACTTGCAAGGGCTCATTTCAATGTTACCCATCAGTTATGTTATAAAGATGTGCTGCTTCACCTTTGACGTATTACTCCACTGCTGTGATTCCTGTGCTGTCCATATCCCACAGACATGCTCCTGGTATCAAAAGGATGCCGGAGCCAGGTCTCGTGTCCTCTTTGCTTCCTTCCCTGGTCTCACCTCCACAATTGCTGCAGTTTTCTTTGACCACTACCACTGCTGGGGCCAGGCATTCACACTCTTAAAATGCCTACTTTGCAATACAAAATACATAAGCTATCCTGCCTGCATCCATCAGAAACAAGACTTGCGTTAACTATTACAATTGTGCTTCCTCACTCAGCCCTCTCACTTGTCTCATGAGAGACCGGGGTCAAGGAACAGGCCTTCTCATTTGATTCATGGATTATGGAGTACGTGGTGTATGTTCAAATACTGCAGTATGCCTGGTACCTGAAAGAATCCGTGTCGTTTGGGGCGTCCGCCACTGTTACCAGGAGAAAGCACTATGCCTCTGCTCGTGGTGACAACACCGAGAACAGAAACAGGCTATGATTAGATTTAATAATTTAGCCAGTGGACTAAAATATATCTTGATGGAAAAAATACAGATTGTAACTAATCTCATGTTTACCAGACAACTCAAGGATACAGTCCTGGGCTGTGACTCAGTAACTGTGTGGATTAATCCAAAAGGAAATGAGAGAGACAGGGCTACATGCAGGGAATAGGCAATTCATGTCATAAATGCAGATTGTAGATGATATTCCTTTGCCCAGCTCTAAAGGATGATCAAAAAGAAACATTGTGAATTAAGCAGAGTAATGCTGGGCACCAAGATGACCACTGCTGGAGATGCAGATGGACGTTCTTACAGCCAGGAGATTTATGAAGTGTTCAACTTGCCTCCTCACAAAATTAAAACAGTGATCTACATTTTGATTAATACACATATCATTTGGCTGTGATCTGAGGGGAATTTTAGTTAATTTATGGGTTTAGATTAATTTGCTTCATCTTTTAGACACAAGTACATCTGTTTCTGGTCATGAGAACCTCTATCCTACTTTGTGGTTCAGCCAGGCATACAAAATGTCTCTCACTTGGATCTGGTAGGAGGCGTTAGTGGTTGCAAACTCCCTGTGAGGGGCATAGCCTCAAAACAGAAAGGAGTCAAGGACAAGCGTGCTGGACAGACCTTTGCCTTTCCACCTTTGCCTTCCCTGGATACCAGCAAGGTTCAGGTTAAGCAGCTAACAGGATCGAAAAGGCTGGTAAACATTTGTGCTGCATCCACCTGGACTACAAAAGTCTCCTCTTAGAATGTGAGGTGTTATTTTGACAAGGCTTTGGAGGCTTTTTCAGAGGAAGGAAGCACAGTGAAAATATCTATTGGGAACCCCAGTTCTGTGGGGTCTGACCCTCCTATTTGGCTGTGAGAAAACCTTTCTTGGGAATGATCAAAGAAGGAATTCAGTGTGAGGAACCAGGACAGGCTCCTGTTCCCACAGTGGGCTTCCTGCAGTGACAGAATAATGTAGTATTTTTTGTATTGATTTTGCTACAATTAGTGTATAAAGAAAGAAATGTGTACGTGACATGATAGCCAGCCACATGAATGGATTTGTTGGACAAATGCTTTAGATGTATTGACCTTAGCAATACAGAAGTTGCTGCAGTATTAACGCTGCAAACTGTTGTGAGATACTGGTAATATAGAACATGTTCCTATGCCTAAAATACAGATTATAATATTGTTAATGTAATAGGCCACTAGGAGGACTAAAATACAACTGGAATTCATGCAGACACACTGTAGAGCTAATAGGCACTCATTTTTTGAATGACCAAAGATGATACAAACAGGGAATTTGGATAAAAATACAGAATAAAGCAGTTCCCAGGCCCTACTAGTGAATGAATAATTTGAAAAGTGTTGCTGAAAATGAACAGGCATTTGATATTTATTGGAATACAACAAAAATCTTTAAAGTGTTGATTTCTTTGATATTTTAGATTATTCAGGATTCAAATACTTGTAAGAATGGACTAAAAATTTCCTCCATGCACAGACATTGTTAGCTCTGTATGGACAACAGGACTGCTGAAGGCAGTATAGTTCTGCTCATGCAAAACTCTTTGCAGGATCAGGGCGTGAATTTGCTTCTGACATTCTGAAAATTCCTCAGCAGAGGGGTGATGTGTTTGTGGTTAGCCCTTGTAATGCAAGATCCCATCTTGAGTAAGAATGCTTGATGAGAATATTAAGTGATAATGATTATTTGCTTAGTACTGCTATGGGGCCTTCAAAGCCCTCAAAGCAGCCTGCTAACAGTACTGGATTAAATTCCAAATGCAGCTGGAAGGTATTATTTATATTCTTTATTTAAAAATGGGGAATTTAATAGCAAGAGAGGTTTAGCAATTTGGACAGTCAGCCAGAACATCACCCTGATCTCCACAGTCCTGCACTCTTAACTGCTAAGCTTTTTGTCACTGTTTGAATATTTTCTTTTTTCTTTGCAGGCAAAAAATTCTCCATGGAAAGACAGAGGCCTGTATTGTTCTCACTAGAGAGCATCTGAAATGCTCTTCAACATACAAGACCTGGCATTTTATCCAGTGTATGTGGTAGTTAATCAAATGTTTTGCACTGACTTCAGTAGACTTTGGATCAGACTCTTGATGCATTAGAGAGATAAATTATTTAACTTACTGAGTTCCCCTAGAAACAAAATATTGAGCTGCAAACAAAGCTAACAAACACCAAATGGAATACCATCTGCTGCAATGAACAGAACATGACCAGTTTCCCCCATGCTTGAGATTCTTCCAAAATACAATCTGAAATAGGTTTGTGAAACTCCCAACTGTCTCACAAAATTGGCTTAGCACAGGTTAGCAAATGCTAATGCCACCAGCAACAGCAAGCCAGACTCTGATTTATCAGTTGGAGTTGTCTATGATTTCATTTCTATTGGACTGCCCTGTGTAAAAGCTCAGGGGTTTTCCGCTATCCAAAGCCTATGGAGCCTATGGAGATGTTTCTGTTCACGCCCTGTGTCCTAGGGCCTATGGACACTGAGTAGTTTCTGCCCCTGAGTAAATATGAATGGTAATTATCTATACAATGATGCATTCATAAATCTGGATTCTTCTATCCTTTGACATCCAGACTCCACGCCTTACAACCTTCTGGAGGAACAGGATATGGAGCCAAAAGAAGCTCTATCTCCCACAGAAATGGCAGGAGATACCTGAAATCCCAAGTCCAGAGCATTCCCTACTTGGTATCGAAGTTTTTGGCTGTGGTGGAGAATGTGTGGGTTCCCAAACACTTTCACAGGGACAGAGGGACACCGCTGAGCTAAATGCAGTGCATGGGACACTAGTGGGTGCCATCAACATTACCCCCCTTTCCACTTAGAAAACATACTAGTTGAGCAACCAAGTAGTTTTCATGTAATGTGAGGAAAAAAACCAACAGTATTTCCCTTGTAGAACAAGACAAGAAGATACATGTCTTCATACCTAAATTTCCTACATAGCCAGACACTTGATCTTCTAGTATCACCGCTACAAGTGATGAAACTACCATGAGCAAACAGAACCTCCAAAGACTATTCAGTCTTTAGCAGTTAACCAGAAAGGCTACAGCGCTCCATATTATGCAGCTCTTTTAGATGGTGACTGCTATTCTTTGGCTTGCTCTGCTGCCTCTGTTTTCATCACTGTGCTACTAATGATGTCATAATACAGATTCCATGTTTTTACAATGGATTTTATTTATACAAATGCTGTATTATAAATGTTGAACTCTCTGGTACCCTGGCTTGTTATAGTGGTTCTCAGAAACATGAAAAGAAAGGAAGATGTTCAAATAATAGTAATAATAAAAATATTCTGTAAAATGATAAAGATGGAAGTTTTGGCATTTTCCAGTTGCTCATACACTAATGTTATGGAAATGCAATAAAGAGATGGGTTTAAAAATACTGAGAGTTTCATTATGATACTATCTTAACTGTAACATTGTTCCTACAGATTAAAAAATACACAGCATTTGGCCTTCCTTTTAACTCAGGGGAAAATGTCTGCTGATGTTCCATGACATTGCCCACAGAGCCAATGTACAAAAGTAGGATGCTACAGATCAAAATTCTGCCAGACAGAGGGAGAATATCTCAACCAATTCTCGAGCACCTGTATAAACACCACGATTTTCACAGGATCCAAACACGTCAATCTGTCAGAGACATCAGCAAAAGCTGCAGATTTCTAGCACCTTTGAAAACTGGGCAGCTGAAGTGTCTAAATATGCATTTAGGCACAGCCATTAGGAAACGAAGCTTGAAAAAACTGGCCTATATTTTTACTGATTAGGGGCCACAAACAAGACTCTCCAATTAGGCTATGCAGGGTAAAATAATTCTTGCAACAGTGATCAGGAAGCGTGTGCTGGCTGCTTAGCTACTTCTGTTCCTTGGTTTCAGGCATTGTCTGAACAGCTCTTACATTTCAAATCTGCTTTGTGTCTTAGTACACGTGTTACCAACAAGTTTCCCAAGCTGGTAACTTTTCTGTGGATAGAGTGTCTTGGTGAAGTTTAGACACTCCTGTTATAAGAAATATCATAGACTATTACTGCATGATTAACATTTTAATTTTATAATGTTCAGCAATATAATATATTCATATTTAATTTCTTCATTCCCACCCACTTCTGCTTTACTCTTCATCCACCCAAATCCATCTGCGGTCTTGATTTACAGTATGCTTTACAGATCATTCAATAACCCATAGGATATGTGCATATGTAATAGGATGTCAGAAAAATAACTTTTAAATGTTTGACTGGCAATTATTCTGATAATTCTTCAAATAATCACTTGAGGTTTTATTTGCTGAGAATAACACTAGAGTAATTAAGGGAAGTTCTTAAGGCTACAGCTTTTTATAGTATGTAAAAAATTTTAGTGACCTCCATTAATGATCAGGCAAAGAATGGAGTAATCCAGAGAAGGTGGCACTAATGGGAGTGGAGCTATCAGGAGTCATTGATGAATTGACGGGTAGTTCAGGCTGGGAGGACTCTGACATGTGCTATGAAAACTTATATCACTCTTCTTAGCCTTTGTGAAAGATAATTAGATATTTAAATTACATAGCTATATCTTACAAACTTCCCGAACTTCCCTGTGTCACTTATTGCTAATAAGTCTGCTAAATCTCATGTTTGTCTCTCCTACCAAATACAAATATTACTTTCCATTAAAATAATATGGATGCTGCACAAGGCCTGGAATTCATGTATCAGGGCCTAAAAATACAGTAAGAAATAAAATATTTCTCTTTGGGATTTGCTATAGAGTGTTTGAGTTCGCAAAAAATATTTAACGAATATTTTTCTTAAGGATTTAGACAATCTGTGTGTCATATTGCACAAAATCCAGTATAACTTCTCATTTAAATAAAAGGTGAATCACTTTTGGGAGACGAAAACAGCTTGTGGAAGAAACTATAAACACCTGCAAATTATTTCAATATGATTTTTGCCAATATTTGACATAAAATTTGCCTTCTTTTCAAAGAGTATGTTGATTAGGATATTGTCTGTGTACATATGAAAAGAAAAAGCATCCTCTTAAAAAAAGACATAGTTTGCTAACATATTTTCAGTATACTGCCACAGTTCGTGCTACCATCAGCTGTGTAACTTACTCCTCATGTATTTTGCTCAGAATGGAACTCTCATACTAAAAGATCAGTCATTTCCTACCCTTCCTTGCATGATGTTTGAGTGCTTTATGCAAAACATATCACTGTTATAGATGGGGAAGGCAAGTTTCAGCTGGAAAAACAATTGACAAAAATATTACAGCATTATTCATCTCATTTAACTCTGCTAATCAGATGCTCCTCTTGGAGTCAAAACATTTTCCAGCTTCAGAAAACAAACAGCTCACTGAACACCTCTCTGCCTTACTGCTCTTATCTTGATTGAGTCAATCCAATGTTTATTGTATCCAATTTATTTTTTAGCTTTTTCTTTTATTACTAATATCATTTCTACCATTATAACAATTACGCTATCTCACAAGCTTACTAATATTTATCATTTGTTGCTGTTAATGTGCCATGAATTCCATTTTGGCATACAGTATTATTATAATATTCCAATTCAACACAGAGAGAAATGAAACCTAAAGCTTTATTTCCAAAGATGGAGGACTGAAGTGTCTGGTTACAAATAGCAGAAACATTAGTGCACTTTGGGCCATGCTGCAAATCACAGCAGCTCCATCTGTCAAACCTTTGAAAAACAGCTCAGAACATTTTCCACTCAGGGAAATCACTAGCAAATGATACTTTTATTCAATATGTACTTTTGGTTCTTATTAGACTAAAGGATCTACCTACTTACACCTAAGAGCCATAGTCTCTCTTAAGTCCTTACATAATCTTCAGTTATATAGGCAAATAGACATTATAGTGCTCAGAGTGTATCTGCAAGGCACGGTGCAGTGTGATGTGAAGATTATTGGTGAGCAAGCTGGGTGGGCCGGGACCAAATGTGGTGGGGTCTTACCAACACCCTGCTTATTTCAGCTACTCAGCCCTGCTGAGAAATGGCCTGGAGTAACCAGGCCATAAGGAGCTGTGCTAACACTGTGCCCAAGCAGGCTCACTGTAAATTAGCTCTGCAGAGCTCTGCGTTGCTCTGGGCATTTGTACACGAGCAGTTTTGGACCGTTCCTCCAGGGACTCCAGCAAATGAGCTGCAGGACTTTTTGCGACATCTGGGCCAGCGTATAATGTGGTTATGCAGCTTCTACATGCTGAAAAGACAAGGTTCTCTCTGTAATTTGACATTACTTGCTGAGATGGTGGGATATGTGGTTTCTGCTCCAGTGATCAAGTTTTTCCACTCAAAAAGGGCAAAGTTATTCCCTCCTTACAGTGCCAAACGGGTTATATTCAGTGAGCACAACACTCCAGCTGTGGCCACAGCTCAGTGTGTTGCCTTAAACCAGACAAGCCCACACATCTGCATCTGGCACTTGACAAACCACATAGGCAGACTTCACTCGGTGCTGTGAGTTATTTGAGGACTTAGTGTTACATGACACTGTGCCATAGGCACTAGAACTGCACCTACATGCCAGTGATGCTTCAAGTCCTTAACTCTCCTCCTGTAGCTACAGCTTTTCACTTCCTCCGCGTCTTCTCTCAGACTGACATCCAAACTATTCTCCTGCTAGCCTTGCACACCATGTGTTTTAAATGCCACACAGCCTGCTACACTATGCCAAAGACTTTCTGTCCCTCACCAATATCCAAATACTCTTTTAAAACTCTGTGCTATAAAGATATTTGAGTTAAAATGTCGCCACCTACCCATCCCCATAAATACACTAACCAAACATAAAACAGAACTTTTACACCAGCTGGAGGGCTAGTCGGAATGGGATTTCGTGGCGCAGTACTACAACTACTGAGTTCATTAGTGCTAGAAGCAGAACTGTATCAGCAGATAACAGCTTCCAGTGTTTTTAGGGTATGTTTTTCCTAAAAATATCCCTTGTATACCATTAAAAAAGTTATTTTCTCTGGCGGACTCTGCCTGCCAAATGTCTTTTTGCCTTGCCAAAGCCTTTTAAAAACTTTAAAAAGTTACGGAGAATGTTATCATCCTCCTTGCTGAGCCACTCTCCATTGCATGATTTTTTACTAAAACTCTCAGCAGTGTAAGAAGCCTCAGTTGTTTCACCTAGAAGGCACAGGGAGAGAAATGAGTCTCTGTATAACTGCAGCTTTTTATTGTTGCCAAGCTAGTTCCTCAGGCTAACTGTAACAATGTTCTTCCACACTACACAACATTTCTTTTAAGTGATACACGTCAAGTGAGACTTTGGTCCCAGGAGACTGCCTAGCAGTCTTCAAATTGCTTGTTTTGCTGTCTCTTCACTTTACTTTTTGCAGGCAACTTTGATGGCAAGATACTAGAAACAATGAGACCTGATTAGGAATATAGGCTCGGTAGCAGATCTCGGAATGTGAACTTGCCCTATGGAGGGGAAAAAAACATGCAGAGACATGGGATTTGTTGATGTCTGGAGACATCCTAGCCTATTTCTAATTTCACATTTCCCCACATGAGTTGAATCAGACTTGAGGCTAGAAAAAATATTTTTAATTCTGTACTACTCCCATGGGTGGTATGGTAAAATCTGTTTTCTTATCAGATCATGCTCCTGTGGTTTTTGTCACTTACGTTGTCAAATACTCCTATAAAATTCCCCTGACAATAGATCTTACATCAACTTGGGTAATTACTCAGACAGTCTTTGTTTTGATGGAACAAGTATTGCATCATTCATCTGAGAATCAAAAACCTTTAATTAAATAGAAAGGAAGTCTCGCAGCCCCAAGCCTGTCAGTGGGTAAATTCTATTGAGACAATTTTGACAAATGGAAACGTGTAGCTTAAAGACCCCCATACATATCATGTTTAGGGAATGGGGCAGGTGCTGTGGTGCAGAGAGTGGCTATTTCAGTAGTGCGGTCCATGCCCAGTACGGCCTTGTGCGAGTGCTCTCAGTGACCTCCCCACGGTGGTGGCAGACAGATGCGACCTTGCCCGGCAGCACCAGCTCTGGAGGCAGAGGTCCAGGGCAGCTCTGAGCAAGCACGCATGAGGCAAGCAAGCTCAGGGGCAGCCTAGCTCCAGCTGGGCCACTTCAGGGCTGCCATGACTGGACTGCACTCCGACCTGAGTGGGTACGTCTGTGTAGCTTTACATCACTGTGAGACTTCTGGCTTGGGTCCTAGCCAATTCGAGCATGGTGCTCGGAACATGCTCCTTTTCTTTGGGTGAGATAGATCACTCTGCTTTCAAAACAGAGGTGCTAAGTCCTAGATGGACATACAAGTCTGCTGGATAGTTTACTTTCCCTTTGTAACACTGCTCTTTATAAAACTGTTGCTGGATCTTCTACATACACCCTGTGCTAACATGATGTGAGTTTTGAAGATCTAATACAAAAGCATAAATACAGTAAATGTTATTTTCAGTTTTTGTGACAGGGAGGATGAAAGGATATCTGATCCTGACTGAATTAGAACATCTGGTTCTAGGCTGGCATCACCTAATGTCTACATTAATAGACCACCTCCCTAAACATATGCAATGATTTGATATACTAATTCCTTACCTGAAAGAAAAGCATTGATCTTAAAACACAAAAGACGGGTGAATGAGTCTGCAGACTTATTCCCCATCTACAAATTGTACAATGGCAGTATCTTCCTTAACACCTTAGGTTCATCAGGGCTAGGAAAGGAAATATAACTGATTCCCTCCTCACCTCATCATCTTGCTCTCTCTTAAGCCTAGCAAGGAAAATAGCAAAGAGGAGGTGAGGTTTCTGTGCTTGATACACAGTAAACTGGATTATACAATCAGTACACAGAAATCCATAATCAACTAATTCCTGGATCTGATCTAGCCCATGTAGATACTTTCTCTTACTGACAAGGGACCCCTTCTATCTTCTATTACTTTCTAGTATAATAATTTGTAAGAGTTGCTTCAAATTCTGTATTTGCAGTAACACACACATTGTACAAAACAAGCTAAGACGTAGGTCATCTAGAGCATCTGTTTTCTTTCTGGTTGTAACATGAGATAGGTATTGCTGTCCCCAATTTACAGACAGTGAAACTGAGATCCCAAGACCAAGTAACTAGCCAAATATCACCCAGTGCTGCCTCAGCTGCAGGAACTCTTGTTACTATGAAAGTATAAGCAAGGCAATTATTTAGTGCTCACCTGAGGGTGCACTGAGACGCAGTTTCACTCTCTAAAATACAAATGGTAGCTACAATAGCTGCTTTTTACTAGTTCCCCACAGAAGAAAGCTTGGGGCAATGTTCATCTTGCTAACTTTGGGTTGAAAGTTTGGTACTTGGTATAAGCTAGCTGCGTAGGCTCCCTTTCTCTGGTCAAGGGAAGGAAGCAAGTGGTTCTACAGGTCAATACCTCCTTCCCACTTTAAACTCCTAGGATGCAGCTCTTCCCAACTGCTAATTGGACCCAAATCATTATCTTAGGCTTTTTCACATGTGATAAACAGAATCCCTCCCTAAACGTATCTGATAATGTGAAAAAAATTAGTTCTCTGTGAAAGCAGAGTGCACATCGTCTCCTTGGAACTACTTCAGACATTTAAATACGGAGAGTCTCTTTTAAGAGGGGCTCCATTTAAGAGCCTAAGAGCTTCTCTCTTTCAAAGAGAATAAGGCACCTTCAGAAAGTGATTCAGAGAACCCAAATCAGGCACATAAACTTTGCTGGCACGTTCTCCAAGAGCTGCCTAAATACGTGAACAGTGCAAAGTGCCCAGTGTGCTGCCAATTCATACCCTAGCTCAAGACTTACTGACCTCTGTAGGAGACGACACGCAAGCAGCAGCAGCTCATGCCTTTCTTTGTTTTCCCTTACTCTTGTTTAGTGTAGCCTGCAGAGGTGTCTAGGCTGCTTTAGCTATTGCTGTAATTCAGGAATGCTGGAACATCCTCTATAGTATTAGCTTAATGCTCTGGGATCCTTGAGGATGACAAGCGGTGTGCAATTACCAAACTTTCTTATTCTTGTTTCTAGTCCTTTTGTGGATATTCCCCTCTGTTAATACGATGCATTAGAAGGCTTGTGAGCACGATGAGTCAATCATATAGCATTAACTCCCAATCAGCTTACTCAGCTGTAAAAATCCTCAAGTTTATCTGGGAATGCCGCCATGTCAGTCCCATTTGTAAGTGCAGCCAAAACAGCAGCAACTTCTCTAATTTTTCCTTTCCCTGTATTTGCCAGCAAGCTCTAATATCTACTGGAATTGCAAGACACGGTGATTTGACCATTTGATCTCCTTCATGAATCATCTGTACAACACATACAAACTCTGCCGTGTTGAATAAGACCATAACTTCACATTGAACATACAAGCCTCTTTCGTTAAATCAGCCCCCTAGTTAAATTGCTGATGTAGTTAACATTGTAACTGTGCCAGAAATGTCAGATTTCTTATGTATGTCATCACAACTGAGGGGAAACGAGGATTTAGAAACTTGTGATGGGTACCAACCCCTTCCATAAAGGATCTTTTCTTTAAAGTGCTCAAGTCACGCCTTGAAATACAAGCAAGCGTTGATGGTGACTCAAATTGAGTAATACATAGGGACAAAAGAAAGCAAGAAGGGCTGTATTACAAGAAAAAAGTATGTGATGGTTGGTTAAGGACAGAGAAGAAAACACATTTTTCATGATGCTTTGGGATCATAAGGATGATTAAGTAATAAAATCTTTGACCAACTCAGTTACTTCTCCAAGGGAACAAAGAAGACAATAAAAAGTCTTGTGTCGGTTCTCATTTGATCATAAAATAAGTTAATAAACAATGGGCCTGGGTGAGGAAAATTTATCTTGTTTTCTGAATTCTTATAAGAAAAAATAAATCACTGAGCTTTTAAAGTCTAAACAGTAAATTAATTGAAATGTGAAATAATTTTTTTATTGCAAAAATATAGTTGCAATCATGACGTCAGGAAACTGCTCAAGGCACTACCAGTTACTGCTACAAGGAAGAGGAACAGCTGTTTAATGCAGGCCTCACTGAAGTTTCACTGAATAGGTGTCTCCCATGGGGTGATTGCAGTGGACTTTGGATCAGGTGCTGCATATGTTTTATTAAATCAGAAAAGTTTCTGTTTAATTAAAATTAATTCAATTGATACATATAAAATTATTGTTTCTAGTTTTCAAAATCCTACATGAGAAAAAAACACCATGGATGTTAATTTAAGTGGAAGTTTTATGTCCATGATTCAATGCATTTTATTCCTTTCTTTGAAATTGTGATTTGTTTTTCTTGTCCAAAATTCTGCAGTGTACAAAAGGATGACATTACTTCAGAATATGTTTCCCAGGTCAAAATAAATGTAACACCAAATTGGTCTTAGTGCCAAGAGAATTTAACCAGGACGCTGTTTAAGACTTGGCAGATAAGAAACTGGAACAATAAATATTTCTCCTTTCAATGTGTAAAAGCCTTTTTTGATTCCTCAAACTGTCCATTCAGTGTCCCTTTATCATAGTAATTGCCCATTGGTTGTTCCCCTTCTGAAACTCCTTCTGTGCAATACTTTTTTGCTGATAAAACTTGTTGTGTATATACTTTGGGGCTGGTGAATATGTTCGGTGAGAAGGAGACAATTCAAATGACAGTAAGTCTGGGTTAACAGAGCTTCCTGCCAGAATGTCTCACTAGAGCACCCAGTCTGAAGCCACTACCGTACTGGTGCTGTACAGTCCAATTTAATTGGGCTGAGGGACTGATACAGCACACTGCTCTTTTGACAAGCAGCGTAAACTCATTCTGCCCATCACGACACTTGGTTGTTTTTTTTTTAAAGGCTTCACACACTTGGGAATGAAATTCAAAGCACGTAGCATTTCCTTTTTCAAAATGCCAAATATTCTGCATGAAAGCTGCATTTTTCCCCCCCTCAGAATTTATCTGGTTTTTTTAGACTTGTTGGACATAAGTGCCTCAGTTTCTAGTGTCCCCCTTTTTTTGTCAGTAATGTTCCAGATCACACAGTTCTAATTTAAACAGACTGTGGATCTTCTTGGCTTGGACAAATTACAGCTCAGAAAAATTTGCCATGCTGGTTCAAACAAGGAGTTCAGGGCAACCTGCTTTTCATGGTTACTGCTTCTCATTTGTCATTGTGAAAAGTTTAATACTAATAGGCAAATCTCTAGTGCTTCATTGAGCTTTCACTGTTCACTGAGAGGCAATGCTGTTTTGAGAGCTATTTCAGATCCTCAAAAAGTAATCTCAAAAGCCCCCCAACATAATGCATGAAAAATGCTAGTGCTGAGTTATACCTGTTGCCTTCTAGTTTAATGATGGATTTTTACAAGGATCCTAAGGCTATTTCAATGAGTTCTGTTTAAGTTTTGATGCTGATTGGGCACATTGCAGAGATGTCATATACAAGAAATGCACAAGAAGAATGAATTAAAAGTAGATGCAACTCTAAGCCACTTTTCTATAGTGGAACCAAATCTCATTGCTCTGTTAATAGCAAAAGACCTTGGCCTTCAGAAGGCAGAACTGATTTTTATATATTTTTATATATATACATATAGACATATATCATTCATCTCATCTGCATAAGTAAGCTATGAATTTCTAGATGTTCAAGATGAGGAATTAAGTGGATGCTCAAATTATTTCCCTTCATCTATCCTTTTTAATACTCTTCTGCTACCTTTATTTTTTTTCCCCTTTTCTTCTTCCCAACTATGAAGCCAGATTCTTTAAAATTGTTCTTTCTAATACAACCCAAATATATTCAAATTGAATCATATTCTGGGTACTAGTGAAATTTGCTTGATTGGGAAATGAGGCAGATACATTTCAGGATTTTTCTTTTGAAGTTTGTGAGTCAATTTAATATTCAGTTAAGCGGGGCTTTCATGCCAGCAGAGTTGAAATAAACGGGCATTGCCAGTTTGTTCCACACATTCCTTCTGCACATTTGGCCCAGATTCCTGAAAGCTGTAAGACTCTAACTTTGGTTAATCACCTCTGAAGTTACAATGCACAGTGATTTTCTGAAGTTGAAAACTGGGGTCTGGGAAGAGATAAAAATTCTTTTTCACTTATGAACTATACCAGTACACTACAAAACAGCAGCTTGTTCATTATTTTCTGCTACCACCTTTGTTTATACTGTAACGTACCCAAAATGTGCCAAGTGCTACACACAGAAACAAAAGAGCTTGTATTTAAAAAGAAGAGCTGGGGAAAGAGACTGAACATGGAGGCAAAATGATTACAGTGGATCATGGCTGGGTGGCTCTATTTTCAACCAAATAGGCTTGTTAGAGCAAAGGAGAGAAAAAGTGAGAAAGAAGTGCGAGGATGAGAGGAGAAGGCATGCGAAAAGAGGAGGAAAAGAGCAGGTTGAGAAGTTGCTCTTCAGGGTTGCTGAGACTGCATGATGTCAGGTTCAACATTTTTAGAGACAGAAATAGAAAGTGGATTCACATGAAGTAAGTGGAGAAAACAAATTTGTTTCAGTTTAGCGTCAACATCCACCAATCAGATCAGGACTGATCTTCATCAAAATAATGTTTAAAACCCTCAAATCAGGAGTTCCAGAGCTAATACCAAGAGTTATTTCAAAAGAGACCAGAAGATAGCCAACTTCCATAGCATAGTTTCATTTGAATTTCCAGGAATACTACTTCAGATGTTTAAGTCGTTTACCACTTGTTGTGCTATACGTATTATCTAACTATATGTGAAGGAGCAGCCTGAAAAGATAAATTCTGTGTTTTCTTGCTAGCCTTAAATTTCAACTCCTCTCTAATGGTAGAGTGCTAGTGCTAGCCTCTCTCTACATGTCAATTTTGGAAGTCTAATTCTATGACAGGTGAGCATCAGAATGTAACATCCTGTTCTACAAATATTTAGATCTCTACTCTTCTGCAGGTCATGCTGTTTTTTTCAAGTCTGCCTGGTTTTTGTAATCAATCAACACACTGAGGAAACAACAAGAGGCAAATAAAAATAATCATGAAAAAAATGAGAAGTAATATAAAAATCACAGTAACTCACACTTGGGCTCTCCTTGCCCTTGCTGTCTTTACTGGAAGCTCCACTCAGCTGCTCAATTAAACTGTAATGTGTTAATTGTTCAGGTCCATCCTCTCCAAAATGGCCATAGAGACTGTGTTGGTATAAATCCAAGATTGACATCGGGTTCCCCAGAAATGACTTTCTCTGATTTTGTTTTTCCTGCTTAGCTGTAAGAGATGTTAAAAATAATATCACTATGGCATATTTAATTGATGAAATGCAGTCTACACACATTGTAATGTAATTTTATGATTTTTAAATGTATTTCAAATGTTTTAAGGTATCTGGAATTCAATGTAATAAAAGCATTAAAATACTAGCTCCTAACTCTCCAATCAATGCATATACAGGGGACTGTTCATACTTAATATTCAAGGTGAAGGAGCTGGTATGAGACAGCCAGAATTAATTTCCTTTCTATTTTAATTATAGACGAGATGGTTAATTTGAGGGGATTGTTCTACTTATTTATTTGCTCTAAGTTTTCGTTCTTCTCTCTTAATAGCCTTACATGGCAGATGTGCTAAGTTCCTTTAGCATGTCTTTCAGTTTGACTATATTTGATAATTCTTTCCTTTTCACTACATTTTTAGGTAATGAATACAACAGTATAAAAAATACACTAGTAAGGTAAGAAACAGGTCCTACCCATTTGTTACAGATCCTACTGTAATCCAAGAACATTAGGAATAAAACCTCAGTTTCCAAAGTCCAAGGCTGAAAACTCATTCAGAAGGTCAAAACAAAACCAAAGAAATTTTCTGCAGCTTCATGAAAGTGCACAGGAGACAGAGGCTTACATGATCATTAGCTTCTTTCCTCATACTTCTTGTTACACAAACTTCAACTCTACCTTATAACCTACAGCATTAGAAGAGCCTCTGCCTCCAGTGCCTCCAACAGAATTGCATCAGGATAAAACCTTCATGAAACTGGAATAAAAACATTTTCATGGTTGAAATGGAAGAACGTGGAATATTTGTCTTATTCCTTGCTATTCTACTGACCTTCTCCGTAATATTGGGCAATGTATTGGGAGTCTCATCCAAAGCCCACTAAATCAATGAAGGTCTTATTATTGACTTTTAATAGCCTTTGCATTGGGTACTCAGTCTCTCAGTCTTTCTGTTCCCTGCTCATAAATGGAAAATGAAAATCACTCCAACATTATAACTGTGCAACCAGTGAAAGTTCATTCATGTTTTGGGGACTCATCTAATAAATATAATTATTTATACATATAAAAATATTCTCTATGAATTGGTTTGCCAATTCATATTGGCAAAAAAAATATTCTCTATGAATTGGCCCCTGCCTCAGCCTCATGTGGATGTTTTGAGGTTATATCACTTGTGTGCATAAAGAAGCTAAGATCTTTGAACACAGAATGGAATAAAGTATTGTTATTAATACGATGTGAGAACTGCATTTATAGAGCACAGAAGAGAAATCCTGACCATAAGGAATGACCATAGCAGAAATACTTTTGCAATAATGCTTTATAACTTTCTTTTCTATTTGTCTCAGTCACAATTATGAATTTTAGTTCTGTTACTAGCCCAAAAGTTAGGCATATACACAAAATTAATATTTTGTTATGTAAAATGGTGACTTCAAGTCATGCTTAGGTATCATTAAACTTGGATTCTGCTGCCATTTAATGCAACTGCTTACACAAGATAAAATCCTTTTTTTGCAAATTGTGATCAATACAGAAAAAAATGCTTATCTACCTCTTTAACAAAGCACGTCTTTCTTGTATTAGAACATGATTTGTAAAAAGCAAAATCTGTAAAAAGAAGTGTTTATGGGCCGAGTTAAATGACTTGCAACATTTCATACAGATTAAAAATACAAAGTTACAGGAGTAATGTAAATAAACGGTCCTAGCTTCCTACTCTGCTGTCTCTCTGGTGGAATCACAAAAAATGGATTAGCTCTGAAAATGCCAAATGTTTAAGTTCAACTCCCAGCAGACACTAAAGAGCACAGTATGTCTGTCGACAGTATCTAGCCGTCCACGGCATTTTTAATGCATTCATCACTGCAGTATCTACTGTAGGTGCTAATCTCTGCTAGGTCAAGCTCACTGCTGTGCAGAGGGTCAGCACAAATCCTATGAATCACTGAAGTACTGCTTAAGCTCTCAGGGCTTCAGTGGTGCTGAGACCTTGCACTGGCCTTTGCACTTGCCAGAATTTATCTCCTGCAGGGAAGCCATCGGCTGCGTAGGCAAGGAGATGAGCCACACTCTCCTCCTTCTCCCAGAGGGCACACATCTGCACTGAAAGGTGGCTTGCAGCACAGCAAGCTGTGGTCAAGACAAGACAGCAATTTCTTGGGTTATTAAACACACAGAAAACTATCATCTCAAGAACTTCACTTAATGTGTTTTTATCTATTGGAATTCAGTAAATTCCAAATTGCCATCAATTCTTGCAAAAAGGTTTGATACTTGAAAATGGCAATATATACACGGAGGAAAATGAGAGAGACTTCACTATGGCACCATAACCAACATCACTTTGATATAGAGGTTGGAAAACTATGGCCTTGATCATTGGGTTATTTCAACTAGCTAATGTAATTAAAAAGAAAAAAAGGGAAGCTATCTTTATAGTCACCTTTAAAATTTTGTAATAATGTAACAGAAGACTTCTTTTTACTTACACTGCAAGGATTTATGCACAAAAACCTACAAGTTAAGCCCCTGCTAGCAAAAGCTGTGGAAGAGAGGAAAAAAAGATACACACATAGAATAAAAAGCAAAAAGTAATAAAAAGCTAACGGAAAATTAGACTGAAGTAAGATCTGGGGTTAGAAAGTGAAAACTAGACAGAAAGTTCAATGAAGGACACTACCTGCTGCCGAGTCAGAGTGGAGATGAGGGATATAAATTTTTATGTACAAATTTTCAATTACCTTGTTTGTTGTTCTTTGTTAATTCTACAAAAGTCTCCTCTGCAGTTCTAAAATAATTTGTTTCATACTCTGGCTCCGGCTCAGTGTCGCTGCTGCTCGCAGAATAAGTACACACTCTCAGAGCTCTGTCCTGTACAAATAGGGGTATTGCAATCATTCAGATGAGGCATATATATCAAAATAATGCCGAAGATGGTATTACGAGTGGAATATTTTATATTCATCATGCAGTATAAATGGATAGTTCAACTGGAAAAAAGTCTGCATTACCAGTTTAACTAACCGCTTCTCCTTCAAGTAAGTAATCATCAGTCTGACATGAGGGAAATAACATTCTTGTCCTGGTAAGTCTCCTCAGTTAGTCTGGCAGACACAGTCCAGATTTTACCATTTTTTCACTGTAATATTGTTTTCAACTCTACCAACATTTTCAGATAATTTCATCCACCAAGTTAAATTTTAAAACTTCTCAACTATGTTTAATACAGTGTATTTGTAACATATAAAATTATCACACAACAAATGGTTTGCTGCAAGCAATTCTAGAGGCAATTACAATCGCCAGTAGACAACACTCATGCTTTCTATACCAGTAAATCCTAAATTCTTCCCAAATTCATGTCCCTTGTCCTGGCATTTACATTACAGTACTGGACAGCCCTTAATTCCCAGCTGATTCCTATCCCATTTCTCTTCAGGAAACAACACTAAGGATTTTCTTCTGGGAGTAAAGAGGAATGCTGACAGCTCTGGACAGCTTCTAATCATGGATGGCCTGAAGGCTTAAACCTTTCAGGAGCAGCAGCTCAGTACAATAAAACCCACAAAACGAGTACGGGCAAGCTAAGGCTGACACTGCTCAGTTAACGGCATCTACAGGTACAAATACCACCTACTATCCTAACCCCAATTGCCTATCAGTGGCTCAAAAGAGTTTTTAATTCTGTTTTTCAAAGAGTGATATTAATTTCCCCATCTTCCCACCCATGTTGCAGTTTTTATCTGATGCAGGACATCCATTTGATAGAAAGCATATACTTGTGGAGAGGGGACCAGACCTGAGGATACCTGCATATAGCCAGGTATGCCGAACATTACCCGTAAAATTGAGAGATTGCAAGTCAGCTGTAGTCCTGAAGCCATTTTGACACGTTCACATGCCAGCTACACCCATACTGATCTTCTGACTCTTAGGCAGACTAATTAGCAGTAACACATGTATCATGTGTTAAGATGGTTTTGGGACTGGAGGTGGTCAGTCACAACTGGCTCAAGGTGAAGACCACACTGATGTAGTTGTTACTTGGAAGCCAACGTTACTGCACTACAGAGGCTTCACCACCAGTTTGTCCATGACATACAAGACAAGTAATTTTCTCCCTCTGTTTCTGTTCTAAATATCCAGAGCATGGGCAATATAAAAATGTGAGATACCTCAGTCGGTAAATACGTGGATAAAGCAGACATGCAAAAAAGTTACGCAACAAAATGTTTTTAGCCTCTTGTAATGTAAGGCTTATTAGCTAGCAGTGTCTGACAATTTCCTTGCTTAACACCCGCTTTCTTGATGAAGTTTTTTTCTCTCTTTGCTAACCTGCTGACCCTGTACTTCTCACGGGGCTTGACAGCCTGGAATTCCTGAATATGAATAACTTGACAACCATCAGCAGTAGCTTTTACACAGGTATGTGGATTTGCCTGTTTGTTCATTCTACAGTTTTCATTAAAAGATTGAAGGACAGACAGATCATTGCAGGGATTAACCAAAACCACACAGAAACATGTAAGAAGAGTATTTGCCCTTTCACAATACTTTCATAGCACGTCTGCTCAAATGGTCATACTACACAGCCATACAGACAAGGAAACCTAGGCCTGGGGAAAAAAAGAGATCCGAATCTCATGGAAAGCAAACAAACAAGATCAAGTTTCTTGAAGAGAAAAACAGGGTAAGAAGTCTCTATTTCCTTGTCTATAAAATGCCTGTGGTGATTTTAATTAAAACACGTTTGTAAACCAGGAAGACAAAGTACCTTTGGGTGCTGTATTATTATTAATAAATAATGAGATTGCAAATGAAGGGCAAGAAAGTAAATGTAGCTGTTAGATTGCTAGTTACTCTTCCCACTATATTGAAAACATTCACCATTTCTGATTCTTTACACCACAATACATATCTCATTTAATAGATGACACTTCTTAACGTATACCTTTGTTTTAGTAGTTTTCTTGGTGGTCCACTCCGGAAGAACTTTTCTATTTTCCACAGTTTCTTCAGTATGCTCTAATGAGGCAGAGGTCACAGAACTTGGTACTTGTTCACTTTGCTTTGCAAGGTTAATTATTCCTGAATTAAGAGAGACATTATTTAAACTGTAGGTCTCATCAGCATCTTCATGACAGTGTTTCAATTATAATTCAGTAAAAACTGGGGGCAAGTCATGATACTTTCATTATGTCAAATAATATCTTACTACTCAAAGGAACAACTTACTGGAATAATTCTAACAACTACAGTGGCAGAATTTGATCCAAAGCCTTTTCCAGTTAACAAGAGAAGAGGAAGGCATGGATTTAAATCCCTCTAATAGTTTTAAAATATATACTCTTTCACATAAGAAACAACATTCAATAACTACTTCTAGGCATTGTAGGATCTGCTTTGCTATTTTATGTTCTCAGAGAGAGAACCGTCTGTTAACATAAATATAATTAGGAGTACCTTTCTAGCAGAAATTCTCAATCAGCTAGCCTTTTTATTTGCTATATTTGCACTATGCAAAATCGGACCATCAAAGAAGATACATGGTGCATATGAAATAAAGTGATAATTGTAATTTGGATGAGAAAGTGAGGGAGAGAAGAATCGAATGAAAATATTCTAGTAAAGAATGAGTTGACCCCACCATCTGATGTATACTACTTTTTTTTAACATCTCTTCATGACAATTTAATTAAGATACAAACCTTACAAGGTTGCTGCAGTGAATATTAGCATTAAGATCAGAACAATCTTACTGCTACTGACTTCTTATGAAGCAATTCAATGCTTGCAGTTTCTGTTCAATTTGTTATAATGACAGTGTTTAATCATGGACTCGACTCTATAGCACACTGCTGAATTGAGGTCACACATGTGGCTATTCAAGCATGTAGCATATAATCTATAACTAAGATTTCTCTTCTGAATCCTTCTTAGCTGTACCATTAATTAACAGTACATTTATTTAAAAAAATATTAAGTATTAAAATATCTTTTATTTAGCTTCGATTTGAAATGAGCAGAGGAGTCTGCAATGAAGCATACAATGCATGTTTGCAGTCTATTATACCGTTACAATACTGCACTGGGAATATTACTAAATCAACTAAGTTCTAAGCTCTTTAATTAGAATTCTTCTGTTATGCATCTTATGAACATATAAAAGAGGCTTCTTTCCTCCTAGGCTCAATATACATCAGCTCATTAGCAGAACACATATTTGATGGCCTTAAACTAAGCTTAAACTTGATATTTAACCTTACATGCTAATTACATGGAATCTCTCTTATAGAGTGATACAGATTTATCCAAGTTAAACACTCACAACTTTTATAGGAGCCATAAATACTTAGGCTGACGAAGTGCTAACAACCATAACCCCAATAAATACATGACATTGCATTTGGTCACGATAAAACAATACTCTTCTCCATTAAACCAATTACTTCTACTGTGTTTTGTACCATATCTATCATGCTGACTGTGAAAAACTCCCTGTTATAAACGCTATATGTAATGATTTCTAATGTTATTGACATATATATTAATAACTCAAAAACCTTCAAAAATGTATATAAATGGTCAGTGTGCATTTAAAAAAATTGCACAGAGTTCAATGGAACTATTTACTCATACAAAGTTATTTGTTCGTGCTTTGCTGGATTGCTAGTCCTTTTATTCCTCTGTCAGCTTTTGTTTTATAGTTTAAACACACATGTAGCTGATAAGTGAAAGTTAGGTATTTTATGTTCATATATAGAAATGTATTTGTATAATGTAGTAAAGTAATGTGAGTCTTGTTTGAGGTCAAGGCCATATATTCATTGGGACAGAATTTATGCATTGAGGCCAAATGAGTCTTTAGTCCAATTCTGGTTTCAAAAGCAAGTCTTTATGAATATATCTTTTCCATGTCACAACATGGCTATGCTTTGTACTTTGCCGCAAAGTCTGATCCTGAATATTGCTGAACATCTGCATTCTTATTCAAGTCAAATTCCAAGGCTGGCATATGTTTTTTCTTCAAGTACTGTTTCTTGAGAAAAGGATTTAAGTACTTAACACATTTTCCTTCCTCAGATAAGCATTATGTGTAACAAAATTTCCATACGGCTCAGGTCACAAACTTGTTAACCTTATGCATTCATAAAAAGAATATCTCCTGCTCTGCATTTAACATTTCTGTTATCAACTGTCATTATTATAGGACTTCTGCTAATCAAAACAGACGTCAGGGCAGAAATAATGTGATTTTCAGTGTAATTGACATTTTACCTGAGGAAGCTGGTTTTGGAAGGCGACTTTGAAAAGGTCGTATACCTTTGGCAGTCATGGCCGGATCAGATGTTGAGTGACTAATTATGCTTTCCACAGACTCCTGGCTCTTAGCTGCTGAAGGCACTTCTCGCTCAAGAGTTTTGGCTTTTACTGAAGGAGCTGAAAGAAGATCTTGCTGAGATGGTGCAAGGACTTCTGTTTCCAAGGTTGATTCTTGCTTAGAAACGTGTCGCCCTGTAGATCGGTTCCCTGAGTCGGAGAGGGGGAAGGTTCCAATCCCGCTGTCCAGTGTCCTCATCTGGCAGCAAGACTCTAAGATACAGGAAAATTGTGTGACTGGGTGGAGCTAAAGGTGTCGCTGGTATTTAAAGACAGTGAAAGGGTCCACGGGAAAAAAGGGCATCTTCAAGGGAAGGTTTCAAGAAAAGAAAAACACTTTGCATTTTGTGAGTATGCCGATACCTGTCATTTCTATGCTTTTGACACAATACATCTGTCTAACTGAATACAATGAAATATCATTTTGAGGTGCAATTAAACTAACATATGCCAAAACATTGAAATTGGCCTGCTTCAGAGTTACGGTGTGATAATGAATAAGAAGGGCATCTCCTAGAAAGTGATTATAGCTGGAATTTTAAAATTATTTAGTTTGAAGGCCCACAGAAAGTCTGGAAAGTACCAATGTGAGGGATTGAGTAGCATAATGTATTTCTTCCTACATAAACCCACACTCCACAAAAGCTTGGCCTCTCCATACCTCTGCTTTCTTAATTGTTTCTCTTACAAGAAGGTGTTAATCAAAAAGTGTCATTTATTCTAACACAAAATTAAGATCTACAGAATTTCCCAGAGACACCCGTCTCTCAGAGCATCCTGAAAAACTTGGATAGCAACAGCCATGCCTTTGTTTACCTTGTTACACTCTGGTTCTGCACATCCCCTTTTGGGTAAGTGTACACTTTCCAACATAACGCCAGACAGGGATACCTGAAGTACTTGGTTTGGAAGCAGTATGGTCACACGTAGCCCTCTAGCTTATTCATCCTACTGGAAAGGTGCTCTACTAACCATGGAACAGAAAAAGATGCAAGTGTAGATATGTGCATGTTGCTATTCTAGCAACTAGGATGTAACAGCACCATGCTGCCCTGTCATTTTCTATTGATTTCCAGAGACTTGCCTTTTGTTTGTATAATGAGCAAACAATACTGAAGGGACTATGATGGCAAGGTCCTTCTGAGAGGTATAAACACCAAGGAGGGAACTTCAGCACTAATGGTGGGAAAATTAGTATAATTTAGGTTAAACGTCTGGTAACATCCCTTGACAGTGAGATCTTCGGTCTGTGGCAGACACTCCCAAAGGAAGTAGAGGAATTTCCTTTGCTTTGAACAATTTAAGGCTACACTGGATAAAAGATATACTGCGGTGAACAATTGTACTCTAGCAGGAGATGCAGAATATGACCCAATATATCTTTTCCATCTCTATTTTCTGTGTTCCTGAGTATTGATTTTTTTTTTATGATATGCCCATTTGTTATTTAAGTCTGTTGTAGTTAGCAGTCCTCTGTCAAGTCATTTTCAGGATTTTTTCCTCTGCAGTGTTTCTAATACTCCCAGAAATTCAGAAATATTTCTACTCTATGGGCTGTGCCTAATTGTTTTTGAAATAAGAACATTAACATGGTCATTTTCTGTTAATATCTTAATCTCAGTGGGCCTTATTTGAAGGCAAGTAAGAAACTACTTGCAGATAAATGTCTATTTATGTTTCCGGGTTCTTGTCAAAAGAGAAGCAGTCTATATTTACATGGTCCTCATTACCTTATCCTTGTCACTCAGGATCAAAGAAAGATTGAAAGTCATACTGAGTACATTAACCTTACAGGGCCTAGCTGAGCTGCAACAGCAAAACGAACTACACGCTATCTTTTAAAAGGGCAACAAGTGACTGACTTCTCTGACACAATTACTGCATCCCAATTAATTCTTTCCATAGGTAAAAGAAGATAAGGTGTGGAAGCCACGGCTAGCTGGCAACTATGTTTTCCATCACATTTTTGAGGTAATGTGCCGTAATGATTTTAGAAGTTGATGAAGGTTATCCAGGAAACGTGAAAAAGAAGAGAATTACATTTGGTTCTGCTGGGTCAAAGGGAGGTATCTCAGCCACTGAACCCTCTTACTTAGTTATCCTCCCCCTAAGATATTTTTTGTTTTGTTTTTGAATAGTAAAATACCTAGCTAGAAGTGGGTGAACTGTTCCTCTCAGGATATAACACAGTGCAGAAAAGTAAGTTAAAATGCTAGGTGTCTGCCTTTGCCATTTACTCTGTAGATAATCAAGCTTAAACAGTGTGTTAGCTCATGGACAGGCAATGCTTCAACTAATGACTATCAGTGACAGAGTTAGTAAATAAAGGAAAATACAGAATAAGAAAGGACTTCCATTAGTTGCCTCTTGACCAGAAGAAAGACATTTGTGCAACACTGGTTATGTTGGAGAGGCAGAGGTCTTTAGCAGAGACATGGAGTAAACTGGAAGCACCACAGAAAAGAACATCATGAAAACAAAAATCTGAAGAGTCTCCCCTCTACTGTCTGTATGGTTAATGCTGGACCTGATTTTGCAACCCAGTTCCACAGGGACTCTGAATGATTTTGTAGCGTTGTTTCCTTTTTGAGCATTCTCTAAGAAACTAAAAAGTCATTCCCTCGTAATTATTACAGGAAAATTAAATATACTCAAAATGCATACCAAACAGCAAAGCTACATCTTTTGCTCACGGCGAACTGGAAGATGAACACTATTTTATCTTCTAAGGTCATGTTTCTTAAAATGACATAAGGATTTGTCTTGCCCACTGTTACCTTGCGTATGTCTAGGAACGGACCATGAAACCAACAGCATAAAATCAAGAGGAATGAATACCGAGGGCCATACTTCCAAGAAAATACAGTCTCCCGCTGTTCCCAAAATAACTGGGAGAGTGATGGAGGAGCACACCAGCAGTGTCACATTTAATTAAAAGGAAAAATAGTTCTAATCGATTATAGTCTTCCTTCATAGAGACTTTATCCATGATAAAGGAAATACACCAGGTGGAAAACAGATTTTTAAAACAGCTCACTAATTTTTAATTCTGAACAACCACAAAAGGGTCTGGCTTTCAAAGTGCTCAAAGCTCAGCAGCTCCCATTGTGACACTTAAAGAAAGATTTTTGAAAAATCCTGTGACTCAACTATGTTGAGCAATCCTCAAAAACCTAGTCCTAAATCCACAGAGTACACCACAAAATTCTTCATAGATGTTAATTTTTCACTAATAAAAGTAACTAATTCACCCCTACAGCTATATTATACAAATAAAAAAGTGTCTCTCAGAACAATCTGTATTACTGAATGAATGAATATACATTATCTTGTGTTGTTTTTAAACTTTTATGAAGCAACTGCAAAATCAAAAAATACGTTGTACATCTCAGTGACAGCTTTCAAACCGAACCGTTCATGGCCCATCTGATTTCATCAGTTGCACTGACACTTCAAATGACTGTTATCAGTGAGAGCTGCACAAGACTCATAATGAAAATATGTAGAAGTTAGATCTCTGATGCTGCGACAGTACTACTCAATAGATGAAAAATGATTCTGTAAAACATTAAAGTCTGAAAAGATTTATATATGAGCTTAATTGCTTTTGCTTGTGAATATTTCCTGGCATACAAGCCAAATTCCTTGCCTGATTCTATTTTTTTTATCTCTTTCCCCGCCAGGGAAGAAAGCAGCTCTTGCAATGGTATTAGTTTTTACAGTGGACACACCATCTGCCATTTCACTGAACAATCGGACTAGAATCAAAAGTCTGAAATACTGAAATAGCCCCTTCCCTCCCTCCCTCCCATCATGTGGATTTGAGTCTGGGCAGAAAACAAAGTCCCTGGAAGTCCTACTGTAAAGGAACATTTCTCAAAACTGAAAACAGAAATAAGGAAGAATTTAGAGAAATTTCTTGGAGATCAAGAAACTCCTGACTGCATGGGAATCTTTTGATGACAGGGTGTTTTAAGAGCTTTGTGGACAATTTGAAGAAGACCTTTACTGTTAAAAAGCTTCTCAGCCACTAAACAAAAGGAGTTAACACTGCATAGAAAGTCTTCTGAAAGGTTGCTGAACTCCCTACTTCTCAATAATTTTCAGGTTTAATATTTTCACAGGCAAGATGATCATGCAGTTCATGTCCTACATCAGCTGGACACCATGGTAATTTGTACAGTTGGACAGGCTTTGGCATATTCCAACATCACTGGTGTTTTACCGGAGTTTTCTGGTATCAGTAAACCACCAAGACCTCTTCAACATGGAGTCAGCACCCAAATTAGATGGAATAAAAAGGATCTTTGAAAATTGTGCACCATTCTGAGGGTACGGACAAGGCGAGAATAGAAAAGGGACATACACTCAGGCTGGTAGGTATCAGGAATTCTAAAAATGAGATCATTACTGGGGAAAATTACAATAGCAGCTCCTTCTGTGGGTTTTTTTACATCTTCCTCTGAAATGCAAAAATTAAGGAGTTGGAAGTAAACATAGCCCACTGACAAGAACTGACAACCTAGAATTCATTAAGTCTTTTAGGGCATTCTCCTGAGCATAGATCATTTAAAAATGCATCTTAAATACCAGCAACAGATCATTAAACCTAATTATTTTTCAACCTTTTTTTATTTCTTCTGAAACATTTGTCACAAAGATACCACAAACACACCATCTCTAGCTCAGAAACTACCATTGGTACAAATCCTTGGAGACTGGGAGAGAATACCCAGGGAAGCTGACTGCTGACCTTGCTTTTGTGTTCCTTCAGAGGCACTGGTATTGGTCACTGTGAGAGTGAGAGGAGCCCTGAGTCTGAGCTGGTACCACGCTGTTTTACATTGTTATATAGCACCCTTCTCTGTTCCTCTTTTTCTACAACACATATGAAAGGAAAATCGATTTGCGGGAAAAAATAAAAGAAAACATAGAACAGCTACTCTGAAGGGAATTGCTTCCAGCACAACACAAGAAACATGGGTCCAGCCTCCCTCAGGCTAAGTTCTACACTGATGGTTGCAAAATAGGGTATTACTCAAAATAAGCAATGGAGCAAAATCTGTCCCACTTTTAGATTAGGTACATGTTAGTCGTTCTAATGTTGAACTTCTGTAAACCTATGTTGAGTCATAGCACATATCCAAGAGATTTCATGAATGTCATACAATAGAAGACATAAGGTGATAACATACCTTTTAAACACAGCTTCTGATACACATTTCTTCAATAATGTGAAAAGATACTTTTACTAAGGGGGATATAATGCCACATGTTATTGTGAACAAATCTTTAACTGAATAACTGGAGAGTGTTTCAAATGTTTCCTCAGGTAAAGTAAAGATTCACATTCTAATAAAGTCTTTTTATGTTGTATCTTAAAAAGAGTTTCACGGATGCTTAGTCTATTCACAAATCACACATACCAGTCTTTCTTTACATAGGGACTGTTATACTTTCAAGAAGTCTATGTATTCACTCACAGTTATTTTGACCATCTAGTTAAAACAATATGTGAGTCTTATTATGATGCTTAAATCATCCATAAAAATCTTTACGGAAACCACAAGATCAAAAGTTTTACCCACAGAGCTAAAATAAGGCGTCAATCAGCAATTCTATTAAGCAGGTATATTGTCTTATGTGCATACATAATGTCATTCAAAATGGTCAGGCAGTTCACCCACTTTGAATTAAACATAGTAAGAAGAGACATTTCTGGATGTTGGCATACAGGGAAGGACTTACAGGTCCTGAGAGGAAATAATTACAGGCTCTACCATGTTGTAAGTAAAGTTTTGCCTCTCTACCAGCTTGTGCCATGACTGACAGAAGGCAGCAGCCTCTCAGTGCTGCTTGAGGGAGTCAGGATTTCCAGAAGCAGCTCAATAACCTCAGCCATTCCCCATCAGGTAGAACCACCACGTTACTAATGAAATATACTGATGGATACCAGATGCAATTACTGCAAACAGACGTTATCTCTACTTCAAATGACTGACACAAACTAACAGTTTCTGTTTCGAGGTGGCAAAGTTACAGAAGTGTGTATGTTACTTAACTTTGATGGCCAATCTATCTTAACATTAAAAATAAAGAGCAACAAAGAGGACAACTGTATTTTAGGTCAAAAAGACCACAGGTCGTTCTGCTTACATCAGGCTTTCTATGTATAATGCGAGTAGCACAGGGACATATTTTCCTTCAAAGAAGCATCCCACCTCAGCAGAAATGTGGAATTCTCCCTTGTGCTCGCCACTACAGCTGGTTTGAGATCTTCCTCACATAAATTTTCGAGTTTAGGCCTACAAAACTGCACGTGATTGACACAAATTTCAGCTGAAACCTTTGAGTAACCACCAGAATTTTCTACAGAAAGCAGACATTTTCAGGAAAAAAATATCAGTCAAAAATAGCTCTGTATCAAGAACAGTTTCACTGGGAAATTTCCAGCAAGCTGTTTTCAGAAGTACAGACTCAAACCTTGAAAGAAGGTTTTGAGAGATATGTAACACTGAATGGGCTTTCTTCAAGGAGTATCTAGGACACTAAAAATGAAAGGGCATAATTCCCATCAGTAATAGAATACACAAATTCTAACAAATTACCTTTCTTTGCATTAGAAAGTTCAAGACTTTCTACTAAGCTGACATAGGGAACCAGAGAACATGTAGTTGTTTTCTTCTGAAACACAAAGGGAGTATAATTTTTCTAGTATTTTGAAACATGCCAAATTATTAATACTTTCTCTTTTTTTCAGAATAATATTTCAAATGTAAATAGGTCTCTGCAAAATTGCTTTACCAGTTAATAAACATCTTTAAGCTACATGTGGCATTGGCAGGAAGAACTTAAACTACAGATGGCAAAACAGATCTCTTTATTTGCACATCCTTCTCTTCATCTGCAATGCTAAAGCAACCACAAAAAAATGAATATATTTCTGCCAAATCAATGTCAATTTTAAGTAGATTATTCCTTCTGGGTTTACACCATAATTTGATCCAATTAGTCAAAGATGAATGCATTATTGTTTTCTATCTAGATCTGAAGTATAACCAGTATGCAAAACTAAAAAACCCCGAAGGCTATCCTAGGTAAAACTAGAAACGACACAAGTTTTCACAGCCCTGATACTCCCATGGGTACTGCACTGGTGAAATGGAATTATTTATAATGTATACTAAGGAAGGGTAAATGGGAGGAGGACTGTGCAGTGTATTTTCAAATGATGGATCCACAAGTGAACTTCATTCATGGCTGCTTGAATCTGGTATTACGATTTATGCTTATTTATAATAACAATAATAATAACAAACACAATAAACACAGACTTTACTGACTTAATTCAGTGTTCTTTCTATTGCTTCTTCCTAGTCAAGCTTTTTTTTTTGCAGAACTCACCAACTTCAATATGTCATTTGTCCAATAGCTTGACAGTTGTCTTCACAGTTTTCCATGACCACAATCCCATCTTTGAAATGTATTTTCTGAGTTGAAACAGCTAATTGCTGCCTCATTTTAATTCCAGTCCCACCTTAAAATACAATTCTACTAGTAAGTCAAAAGATTAGTTTTTATTATTACTAAGTACTAATAATCTTGTACCCCAATTTGGCAGTTATCTATGGAGTTTGGTTTTGGTTTTTTTTTTCCTCCAGTAAGTGCCTCCCATTCCCCTCCCGGCATTTAGATCCCTTCCTTGCATGCTTGGAAAGAATGGTGGCAAGCTACTTGGAACAGGGTTGTTACAGAGAACAAAACTTTAAATGAGTTGGAAAAAGAACTTGGATAATTCTTGGAATTTTCTACTCCACATCTCTCTGTCTATTAAATACAAAGGTCTACATGCAGCTTCCAGTTGGGGAAGTCCCACAACCGATGATGTCTGGAATGATCTCTCTGTATTATGCTGTTATACTTTCTTTCTAAAAATCTACTCACTGTTCTCAGGAGACAGGATATTAGAAATAGATGCAATTTTAGTCCTACTAGAAAAGAAATATTGAGACTTACAGTTCATGTGAAGTGCAACTTTAAGCTCTGTGTAAAAGGTAATTAAACACAGTCCAGCTGCAGCCTGGCTGTCAATGAGGCCAGCCTCGAAATACTTTGGGGAGCTACCCCTCTTCTTTTTTGGCTGTATGTCCCCCTTTAATTTTACCTCTGCACTTGCCAATCAGCCTTACAGATGTGCAACTATCTTTAAGAAATCGTTATAGATGAGTAATAGCTAAGAAGAAAGAGAAGTCCTCATATCTGATGCAAGGTGTGAATCCAAGGTAAGCAACAGGTCTGCTGCAATGCAGAAATGTGGCTTTTCTAGGCTTTTTCACTGAGAATAGCCTTCTGTTTCCCTTAGTACCCTGAAATGTAAAGGTTGGGAGCCAACAATTGCACACTGTCTAAGGAACATCTTACTGGGGATTGCTCATTCAGGGCATGGATGGATGCTTCCCTTCATTTGCCGTTCTCTAACACAAAAGACATATCCCAACTCTCAGAAATTGTACCTATAAGTAGCAAAGCCCAAGAAAGGACGATTTATTATTTACCCAGGTGCTAGCTAAAGGCTGCCTCAGCCATGCCTTTTCCATGTAACCACAGGCCTATTTCTTTCTCTCTTTATGCCTCAGTTCTTCATATTAAAACACAGAGCTAATCACACCTCCCCATTACACAGTGGTATCGTGAGGATAAAGAACCTAGGAGTTTGGCAACCAGTATATAACCAACCTGCAATCACTTGAATGAATAATGCTTGTGTAGAAATACCTTTACTCTAGCTTTTTTGGAGGAATTAATAGCAAGCTGCAAAATACTTGCAAGAAGCATTAAGGTTGTTATTTTTGCTAATGTTATTAGAGGTAGCTGGTTTAACTTTAGTTTGGGAATAACTGCATTAGACCGCAGTTACAAAAAAGAAGAGGTCACACTTAGCATCTCAGATACACGGGCTGCACACAGTGCCCCAGGGAGCATTTGCCGCCGGTATTACACTCCCCTCATTGGGGGTTTCTGTTCACCGACTAGTGAGTTTGAAGCATTTAAGGATAATGGGATGGAACCACTGATTTACCTGCTCTTAAGCAACTCTCTTATAAATTGGAGTTTGGTTTCACTCACATTGAGATACTTTCTTTGATTTTCTATTCCCAACAGATAGGACTAGTGATAGTGCTTTAAGCATAAATGCTGTCTCTGGTAAACACAGACCAATTTGTAAGTGCAGAGGAAGCTCTGGGTTTTGCAAATGCACAGGAGAACATACTATATTTATTTTAGTAACATCACTGCTTTTTGTTTATTAGTACAAAAAAAGACTGAAATTAAAGCCACATGAATATTAAACGAAGCTTTAAATAATTTACTTTTAGTTCTGCCCTGCAGATGGCTTTACTTAAGGGTACTACTACTGAACAGTTACAAATATACATGCACACCTGAAACAGACAGATTTTATTTCCTAATTAATGAAGTGAAAACTCATTAACAGAGTGAGCACAGAGAGCTTTGAGTAACTTTTAGGTGAACTATAATCCTTCCATTTCGGTACTCAAGTTCAGTTCCTCCAAACCAGCTGAAGCACTGTGAAACTAACTGCATGCAAGCAGGAGTTGGTAAGAAACCATCATGATTTAAAGCCAGAAGAATGAACAGAGACTTTTTTCAGGAAGTCTATTTTTTGCAAAAAAAAAATGTATGCAATGTTATATGGTGTTACAAAAAGACCATTAGAATGACCATTTCGAAACAACATACTGGATCTCTGCCTGTTAAAGATAGGAAGTAGGGAAATTATTCGCTATAAATGTATTTGTTGATTTATTTTTCTTTTCCTAACAGTGGATTGTCCAAACACAGAGAAATTCTCAAGTTCACCTAGTATAAAAACAATGCACTAATTGTATAGGTATCATTTCTCTATTAGAGTGATTTTTTTTTTTTTTTTTTTTTGAAGAGCCTGGTTTTCTATGATCTGCTATGATGGCTAACGGCATAATCAAATGTCAACAATTCAGGACTCTGACTGAAGACATGAATCAAAGCTCCTCAAACTCAATTAAAAATGGCAAAGACAACAACAAAATTAGGAATAGGCATCCTATCCTCAGAGTGAGAATTTGGAAAGGCATATGCCAATATAGCTCAAATATAATTGATAATTCAGGTGAAAATGTATTTTTCATAAAAATTCTACTAGATGTCATTGTAGAAAAGGAGCACAAAGTCCATGTGAGCACAGTTGAAACCAATGTTTAAAATAACTCAACACATCCTCATTCAAAATGCTTTTCAGTTTGCTCAGTTGTACTTCAGGTATATGAATTAGAGTTAATAGGAAATGCATGACTGAAGCTCCATACACACATCTACAGATGGTCCTAGCCAGAAGCAAAAAACATGTAAAGTAGAAAAGTTTCAAATAGAAGGACTCATACTGTTATACAGAATACTGGCATGTACTATGCTGTAATAAGTATGATAATCAGGCACAGTCCTGATTTGAGTGATAAAAATGAATATAGATTGGGCCAGACTGTAAAGCAGTGTAAATCAACATAGCAGCATTAACTTCAGAGTTGAAGAACCCGGCCATCCTGTTTAATTGACATTTTAAGCCTGAATGAGACCAGCAGATTCTCAGTATCTTGAATAATAATTAGACTGTATCCTATATATAATGTATAAAGAGCCACACTTCTTGTTCTAGTGAAAAAATTTGGTATATCTGGGTGAATAAATGTAATGCCAAAGAAGGAAATTAACAGCAAATCATTGTGGCTAATAAGGACGTGTTGATCCAAAATATTACTACTCTCCACAGAAGGAAGACAAGCTAGACAGTAGGCTGTAGCAGTGCTGCAGAAGAATTGGCAATTAGACAAGTGCTATGTGTACCATCTTTTAAAGTACAAAGAAATGATTTGTCCTTGCCAGACTGTGAAGAAGGTAAGCTGACATAAATTAGAAGACACTAATGGATGTTAGTTTCCTATTATTCATATTGGCAAGGTTCTCCATCATCTTCACGGAACATAAGTAACAACTAGAAAAATACACAGAAAGTTTCACTCTTATCATGGGCTCCTTCAGATCATCATTTCAAAATTAATCCCTGCAGAAATACCCAAATGCCAAACAAGAGTCAAGAACACAGTATAGCAGACACTATTCATCCCATTTCTAGTGGCCCAAACCCACATAATGCTGTTCCTCTTGCAGCTCTCTCCATTCTGCAGAGTAGCCTGCTCACCTTCTCACTTGTACAAAAAACACACACTAATAAAATTCCACTGAAAAGATGCAGAGCAACTCAGTAGAAGGAGAGGATATTTAATCAGCTTTATGCACCAGTATGAGTTGTTTCTGATGAGCAAGTCCTGGGATGGTAAATGCTGAATGCTGCTCCACACTGTCCTGGAAGGCCACTCAACAGCATGACCACACCAAATCTTCAGTAACATGAATATTGCAGCATAAGACCAAAGGACTGCTAAATGTTCTGTAAAGCCTCCCAAATAAATGGTGCATTGGTCATGGACAGATTTAGAACAATATCCTTGAAGATACTCAAAACTCAAGTGATGCAGCCCCTGAGCAGGAGGACTTCCAACCTATGTGCTTCTAGGGGTATGTTTCTACACACAAGACCGTCAGTTGTTCTTGCAATGCCTACTGGTTATTAAACAAGATTTCCCATCAGTGATGCCTCATTTTAGCTACCATGGTTCAGAAATGTAAGTAAACCACAGACACAGGTCATTTCAATGGTGTTGAAGGATCAGAAAATGAAGATTTTGAAGTACAAAAGGGAAAGAACAGTGCTTGATAATTGCATTAAAATGTAAATACTTTGGGGACATTAAATGGCATAAACTTTGAGGAACTGACAGAGGTACTCAGGTGAGAGAAAGTACAAATGTAACTGCTTTTTACCCAGCCGAGCTCAGTTCTGTTTGTGCACTTTCACACATGCCTCCTGTCTGAAGCATTCTGAGGACAGTGAGACCATGATAGAGACCATAATAGATAAGGAGGTTGTGAGGGTCTCTCCCATATCTTCCAGGCCCCTTATGGCACTAGGTTTTGAGGCTTTTTTTTTTTTTTTTTTTTAAATGAACAAGTTTGGATCCTGATGTTGCTAGAGGCAAGCAGCTTATTTTGGTATTTATTAATTCATCATTGTTTTAGCAATTGGGAACCTAGTCATTTGGATTAACATCCAAGCTGGTTAGATATAGCAAGTGAGCATGTTGTTAAGTTGCCTGCTACACTGAAGTCCCATTTCAAAGCTCCAGCCCAGGAAGCATGCTTACTAAAGCAATACAGTCAGCACCTACAGATTTAACACCTACCTCTCCACATGCACATGGGACTTTAGAAAATGGCTTTGTTACCAATATACAAATAACTGCATGCATACTTGTACCATTGCTCATCTATAGGGGATTCATGAAAAATCTAATACCTTATCACAACTTGTATCAAAACATAACATTTTTGAGCATGCAGATTCGAAACAGGAACAGACCCAGGTTGGAAACGGATTTGGTGATAACTGGTTTTGTTTGATGGCTTTTACAGACAGCAACCTCACATGTAGAGACTTCCAGGTACTCTGCAGCTTTACTGGGTGATGGGGAAGATAAAACAAAGATTTTTCCTTTATCTGATCATGTGTAAATGAATGATTCAACTGCTATATCAGTGATAAGATGATTGCTAAATGGTTCTTCTCAACTTCTATCAATGGCCTGATGAAAGGAATTAACACTGACAGTGATAAGTTGTTTTCTCAGGCATTGAGACTTCATGACAAGAGAGGATTTCTTTTGCGGTCAAAAGACATTTTATCTGTTGAATATTGTTCTTCATTAAATGCATTAGAGGCGTCCAAGGATTTGCCTGACATTTAAGCAACTTCTGGATTATCCTCTTGCTTCTCCACAGTGATGTGGATCACCTCTCTCTACCGAATGCACAGGCTGTAATACAGATCAATTTGTTCACCATCTTTCCTCTATCACTTATTCTGTTACATTTATCTCAGTAATTCATTACAGACCTCACCTAATCTGTCTCCAGGTTTTGAGGGTTCTTTAATGTAAATGTGTTTGCTCAAATATGTCAGGCTTAATGGACATGTTTTAGGATGATGCACGTCAGACTTAATGTATTTACCACATTAATCAGGCTTGTTTCCTTCACATCTATTTCCATTCCCTGAGAATGAGAAAACATGAATTCAATAGCTGTTTACTTAGTACTCCAGTAAAAACACCCAAAGTTTTAGTAGTTTACAAAATGGTGGATAAAACCAAGTCTTTTGTTTGGCACAGGGGGGTGTTGAGTATTTTTTCTTCTCTTACTGGAAGCTTGGTGGAAGCTTATTAAACAAGCAGATGAACCGCTATTGTTTTCATCAAGCTTTGGAATAGGCCATTGGATAACTTATATAATTAAGCATTATGAGTATGTACATTAAATGGCACATTCAGAAATAAAATTTGAAACATACTTTTTCAGTTCCGGTGTTCATCAGATCTAGATTTCAGAAAGAAACGAAGAGAAAAAAGGCAGATGACACTGGAGCAAGGATCTGTTGATTAGAAATGGTATCGGTATGGAAACAAAAAGGCAGGTTCTGTATCATGGTCTAGATTTGTAGGGAGTCAGATAATGAGCAATACTGGGGCACTACATAAGCAGTAAAGAGTGACCATCAGTTTTAAATGACGCAGGTGAATAAACATGAGGGGAAAGGTGAGAAAAGAATATCTTGGCAGTAAATGGGTATATTTCTGGGAAAACCATACAGAAGAACCAGAAAGAAAAGAGGAGTCAGAGACAAACAAATTTACGTGGGGTACTAGGAAGAATGCAGGTCCTTCTCCTCATAGAAAAGTCTGCTTATGAAGTGTGGTTTTTTATTATCATATATATAGTTTCATAGTTTGGCTACTGGGTGCTGAATAAAACAATACTAGAATACACAGACAAGGCTATCATCTTTAGTATTTGATACCTCAATACAAATAATTATAATGCTGACATTTCATTTTAAGTCAACCCACTTACATCTACAACATGTTATATGTCCTATGTTTGCTATCAGTATAGCTGTAAAATTGCTATAAAGTTACTAGCAAGTTATCTATAAAACTTGCTGTGAAGGACATTCCTGATTTCTACTGAAAATGTAGTTTGATCACTTTTCTTTGCTGCATATAAAGCTTAAAGGGGTGGACTTTAAAACACAATGCAACATATAAAATACCAGCAACACTTCCTTTCTGGAACATTAGGCATCTAAGGGATTCAACCAAATGTTCTCTAAAGAAGACAAATCTCCAAAAAGTTGCTTAAAAGACAGACCTTCCTTTTTCTGACCAGACTGCCTTTAAATTAAACTGTAAAACCCTTCTGCAAGGTTGTTCTTGGAAAGTAGAAAAAACGATGATAAAGCCTGCTATAAGGCAGATGATTATCAAGAACTTTAATGGAATTGAGCGCTGGGCTACAGCAGAGCTACGGGCTACAGCAGAGCTACAAAAGAATCCCTTGACCTCAGTGTACGTTTTTGTTCTAGCACAAAGCAGCAAAGTCTGCAATGCACTTTTAATGTTGCTTTGATAGTGTGGAAGCCCGACCCTCTATCTAGCTAGAGACTTTTCAAAACCCTTTTAAGTATCTGCGGGCATTTTCTCTGTATTGTAGAAATGCCAGAATCTACAAGGTTCCCATTTAATGTTGGATGAATCAATTTTGAGCAACTGACCTGGACCTCTAATGAAAATTTGACAAAAATTAGACCCAAGTCTTTCTTCAAAGTTTCAAAAATTCTGACTACATTTATCTTCATAATCTTCGCCTGGCTCTGAATTTCACCTGAAATACTTGAAACAAACAATAGGGGTCAATACCACGGTTACATAATTTCTTTCCAAGAACTGTGAATCTTTCTACTGTGGATTCTAACCCCAGCCTACCTCAGGGAATTAACTCCCCATACAACCTCAGTGGGTAGTATCTTGTGCTTCCAGTGGAGCAGATAGTACCAACTACACTCAGATATACTTTGGATTGCTACTACCAATTCTTGCATTATAAAGTATTTGCTCTCTAAAGTACCCACAATGCTCAAGCGAACTGCAGGTCTATTCAGATTTTTTTAATTTATTTTATTTTTATCACTGATGTCATTCCGAGGACAAAACCTACCTGCAGTGATGTCCCTGATGTCAAAGCTCAACAGGCTTTTATTAAAGAACGAATCTGGCCTTTTAGTTCAATCAGTGACATACTAAAGATAACATTTGAAAGCAAAAACTTTCCAGTTCAATAAAATAATTCCTTTAGATGAACTGTCTATGCTTTCATGTACTCCCTGAATTCAGTGCTTTAGGCCAGAAGTGCTTGTTTGATTCTTTTAGGAATTGCTAAGGATAGAATGACCACTGGAAATCCACTATGGTGAATAAACATATTTACACACAGAAATATCTGTGACAAAAAAAAAAATCCTCTTTCTTTGTATTGAAACCTGAGTATAAGTTTAAAAATAGACTTGAAACCTTCTCAGACACCTCTCATCAGCCTATTTAGGCTGGTGAACATATCCTGAGATTGTGTTTTGTGTGAAGCCTGAGTATATCTTTAGCAAAAAGCATACTCAATGTTGACTCATTCTCTAGTGAATTTGTCACCCATTTGGGGTGACAAAAAGAAAAGAAAACTAGACCCAGAGAAATGATTATCATGCAGGTTTCAAACATGGGGTTTGGTAAATCACCAAAGTGTTGATGTCTGAGAAAATGGCACACTCAGTCTTTCCTCCTTCAGCCTCAGCATAGGTTTATATCAACACTGAAGAATGATATGATTAATTACAACTAACTTTCCTCTTCATTACAGATACATATTCCTAAAAAGAAAACAACATCAGGAGCCTTTTAATTTGTGTAGGGACCTGTATAGCCAAAAATACTTTTGCTCCTTTAAGGTGCCCGTATTTTAGCCATAACAGATGAATATTATAATCAAGGAAACTGTCTTTGGTATGACTGTTACTGTATACCATAGTACTCTCATGTGAGGTTGTCTGCAAGAACAAATTCTTCAGTAATTAGCGTTTGTTTGTTTGTGCCATGGATTTTTGGCTTTTCCCTTGAAGCTGTTTATCAATGAAAACTCTTAATACATTATAATTAATACAATCACACTTTTCCAGGAGTGGCTGCTAATTTGAAACAGTACTTGAAATATGAAACATTAAACTTTCTCACAAATGCTTTTTTCTTCTCAAGACGTCCAATTATTAACTTCTCTATGTAAAGGTGTAATTTGTAACTGTCTTGTAATTTTTTTGGCCATTGTGACAATGGGGAAATTCAAGACAAACACTGACACTTCTACTCCCTTGGGGGAAACAGAATTCTTTTTCTTTGTAAAATGAAGGCTTTTTAATGTTTACATGGGAGCAATACTGTCAGGAGCTTGACACATCATCTTTGCATTCAATAAAATAATTTTATTTACAGGAATATTTGGAGACCCTGCTGTACCTGTCTGAGCTGGGGAATCTCTCCTGACATGAAGGGAAAGTCAACCTTTTTATCATGTCCTTCCTCTTACTAGGTACTTCAGCATTTCCCACTTCATCACTCTTTCAAAACCCAACTACTTTATTGCAAAGGGCTTGAGGAAGGAGCTCTGAAGATAGCTGGACCTGAAAGTGATACTCGTGGATTCTCAGGTCTCCTATCTGTGTGAAGTGGGAGCACAGGTAGCATCTGTGCTGCCAGGGCCACATTTGGCATCCTCACTGACAGTACAGCAAAAGCATCCAGGGTATAACATCTTTTTGCTTTAAAACTTTTTTAAATGTTTTAAATATATGTTTAAGTACAATATAGCACAATATAAATGATTGCTTCACATGGAAATGATCATGTGTTCCTGAGATACAGGTATACTAGAAGGGATATTTTATATTACTGTGCATTCTTGTAGTCTTTCAATTTAGCAAATCCAAAGAGTCAGCAAAATACTTAAATTTGTTTAGATCAACAACTGACAATAAATTAAAAACCTAGCAACTGGCATTTTACACATTTTTTAACACACCCAGGAGTCTCTCATTATTAGAAAGCGATGAACCAGCATTGTCTTACATGATACCAACCTTGAAGACTGTTCAGTTATATGTATCTTGTTTATTAGCTAACTGGGCAGAACTGATGTCAATTTAGGTATTTTACAGTGACAACTACAGCAACACATGTTTTTCCTATTATGTAAAGAACATCTTCCCTGCTTAATCATAGCCCTTCTACATCTTCTATACATTCAGCTCTCTTTTGTTAACAATTTAATTCAAAACCAGTAGAATAAAGTTATTAAAGTACAGCTACAAAACCACAGTGAACTTTGTTTTCTTAAAACAACTGTTTATGATGGTGAAGAATGCAGTAAGAAATGAATTTACAGCCTACTGAAATTTTCAAGATTTCAAAGATGTTCCTGTTCTGGAAGAACCCCTAACACTGTGAAACTGTCCCATGAAAACAACAGACCAAAAGCCTCCACCAGGACATGAACTGCCCTCTTTGATCAGACTAAGGACCTGGCTCACTATCATATGCTTGATGGTAGCGAGGCATAGCATTTACAGAGCCATCCTTCCTGTATTATTCCCTTCTGCTTCTGACAACCAGAAGCTTAGGAGTTGATAACAAAGAAAGCCGAATGTGGTACTCTCACATCTCAGGTAATTCTCCATACCAACAAGCTCTTTATGATCTTCACAAGTTCTTCCTTGTGTATTGTTTTGACTAAAAATTGCAAGCTGATGTGGGAAATATTCCAAATGAACTTTTCTTAAAGCTGCACAGAGTTTCAGTCTTGATAAAAATCAGTATCTTTCTATGAAAATCTTCGTATCAGAAAAATGCCAGAACCTCTATCAAGGAATTTGGTAAAAGAATCTGAACGAGACCTAGGAAAGCTTGCTATCAACAAAGAGCAATGCGGACATACAGTAGCAAAAATACCAATGTAAGATAAAACATAGCCTGATGAGAGTGGAATAAAACACAGCACGACACTGATTTAGGAGTATTCAGGAAGTGCACTTAGATCCATGCTTCTAATTTCCCAGGCTTGGGCTTGTCCTGCTGAAATAAGTAATGACTAGTACATTCTGCATTAGGACTCACTGTGCTAATGTTAACAAATTTGCTTAGACCTCTATTATTTTTACTGTGCCAATACTACCTATTGCACATAATGTCTCCCATCATCAAAGTTTCCTAACATTAACAACTAGATCCTCAGAGCAAACTCCTTGAGTTATAGACGGTCTATAGATAGTTTGACAAGGCAGAATAGGGATAGCTGGCATCCTGTGTTGAGCCTTTAAGAGACGGCATTGCCTAGGAAAAAGAAGATGCTTTTGCAATTGGTGTAATTCAGATGATGGAAAGGTCTTTGTACGAGCCATAGGAATTTCCCAAGGGCAGCACGCCCTGGCATCTCTGTAGCACTACATACTGTGGACTTGTACAGACCTGAGCCACAGACCTACCTGTCACTTTACCTATGTCATCAGCCCCTGAAAAAGGGGAAGAAAAAGGCCTTTTCTTTGCAAAAAAGGACTTTGGTGCACAGGAGGGCTGGACCCACAGTGATGACCTCTCCCAGCTAACTGAGGGCCTTGTGAACCCAAGGCACAACTGAAGTCTGACTTTGGGGAATGCCAACCAACCTGCTCCGTAACCACTATGTCCTGTCAGAGACTCAGATTTGGTGCCTGTGGGAGGAGCAAAACATTAACACCCTCAAAAGCCACCTGCATGACATATTACAGGACCCAATAACAAAGTAATATATTGAAATATATAGCAATTAGGTCTCAGCCACAACCACCAATTACACTGATGAACACCAAGGAAGCACTGGAGTCTTTTCAGAAAAAAGCTCTGCAAATAGCTGTTTTTTCTTGTTCAGTATCTGGATTAAAAAATTAAACCCAAACATTTCACATCAATTCAAAGTAAAAGTTTTGAGAATTTTGAGGCGGAGGCAAAATAATTATTTCAGTCTGAGGAAAAATAATTCTGAACAACGTTAAGTGAGTTATTCTCTTTTGGGCAATTTCTAGTAACAGAAAGTAAGTCCTTTATTCACAGTGAGGAGCCTGTATTTCTCTTTTCAGGGGCTAGTGCCTACCCACTCACAGAATTCCCTCAGAATCTTACACTGCATTGTTCAAAGTTCTTGTTATTTAGTTGCTGTAATGGAGCCAAGTTATGGCTGGGTTCTTAGAGAGGGAAGAGTTTAGGGATCTTTTCTGTAAGTGAGACAGCCAGAGTTTATTTGGCTGAATTTGGGACTGAAAAGGATGTACAAGTCAATAAAGCATGCAAACATCTTCCTGCTACCCCAAAGAGAAATGTGTTTCGACATGATACCTCTGTTCAGCCCCACTCACTGGATTGACAGTATTAGTGAAATGAAAGACCTGGCTAGCAAAATCACTTACAGTGTCCTGAAAACACTGAATCAGATTTTAACTATTGCTGCAGCCTCTGCCTGCAAAAGGAACTTGCTAAAGGAGAATCTTTTTCATTCAGAGTCAGTTCCTTATATTGGTGACATACTGCTCTAATATAGATCCCAAACAGACTTCTGTTTTGTCCTCCATTGCCTATTAGACATTTTAACATGTACTGAGGTTAAAAATTAGTACATGCAAGAAGCAGGGCAGATGGTGCTACCCTCCTGAAAAGCGTAGAGCAAAGGCAACTTTATTTTCAATAACAGCTCTAAGGTCTTCTGAACAGACACCTGGTATGCTACTCCTTCTGGTTTAGCTTATCACAGTAATTATTCTACTATTCAGAATTTTATTCTTAATTTTACTAATTCAAGGCCAGATGACAGAGTTACAGTATATCAGTATTATTCCCACTGAAAGTATCATGCACAATAACGCTCAAGTTAAGCCACTATATGTAATCCACTAGTTTTGGAGGCTGAAATGATCTTTCATAGCCAGATTCCAAAGCCCTTCTGTCAAGCATTGCATTGATCCACACTTGGTAATGGTATGTACTCATCTTTTCTATAGTTGGTGAAATCTGGCTATCCAGGAACAGAGCTAAATGAATGCTAAAGCTGACATTAGGTGGGCAAGCAAATAAAGTAATGAAAATAAAACATGTTTTTTTCCAAGAACTGAGACAGCAATAAAATCCAGTGTAAAATATAATTTTGTACCTATCACATGACTCTGACATGTAGTCCTTGTCATGGTGTCCTCCTCTTCTTCTTGCAGGTTTTCTGTGACTACTTTAGCCTGTACATAGTACAACAACAAAAGTGAAGAACATCTGTGACTCTGTTTATGTTGCTTCATGGTAACTACAGAATATCTTTTCAGAAATAAACCAGAGTAAAGAAAGCTACAGGGCAGCTAAGAGTGCAAGTATATAGCCTGTCTAATTCTATAAATGATATCTGAGGATAATAACTTTCATTTCATTCAAAGTCACAATATGCAGCAGTCAAAAAATACCCTTGGAAGATGCAATTCCTCAAAAGGAAAAGTCTTTTTCTGCATTAAAAAAAAAAAAAAATTATGCTCAGTTCTCCTGACCTCTTATTTGTTTCTCTCTAGAAATACCATGCTTTGGTTCTATGCTAAAAAAAATGTGACTGTAATATGTGATGTGGTTCAGTTTGCAAACACTGAACTTTGGCGTTTTTGTTTCCACCTCTGTTTAAAAGCATTTATTAGCTAAACAGAGAGAAAAACTTCATTTAAGAATGCAGTGCACACTAACAGTCTGTATGTGTTACTCAAGTATGTGTTATTCAAATCCCCTAGATATTCTATTTTTCAGATGAAGGCATATTTTTGCTCTGTTCTTCTGCACTCCTATTTCCCAAGTGTATATATAATCTGAGTATCTTCTAGCATACAGTGAAAACCCCCTCCATTACATGCCATCAGCGGCCATAATTCAGATCCAGGGACATATTTTTCTGCCATGCTATATAAATCAAACAGGAATGAAGATACTTCCAGGGTGATGAGAGGAGGAAAGTCAGCACTGCAGAAAAAATTACTTTCAGTATCTCAGAGATCTTAAATTATTTGTTAATCACTCTCTGCTGTTTTAAACTACTTACAGCACATTCGCAATAACATTAAATATGTTCTGTAATCTAAACCAGTAGAATTTATCATCATTTGCATGACATATCTTTGATCATAGTATATATTCTGCTTGTCTGGCTTAAACAAGTAGCCCTATTGACCTCTTGCGACTAGCCTCAGTAAGACATGAAAGACTCGCTCTCTACATTTATAAAAGTGCATTTATAGTATCTTAATCCCAGAGATTTGATTACATCTTTTTTCTTCTGAAATGACGCTCTTCAGGCTATGGAAAATGAAGAGGGGAGTATGTGATCGTTTGGCATTGAATTACGGGTAGAAAAATTTCTCACATTTGCAGACTGCATGGCGGTCTGTGGCTTGCTGCTGATGTGACATTTCACAATATTAGGATAGATCTCCGGGTATTCCCCAGACACACAGACTGCAGACAGACAGTGCTATACAAAACTCCTGGTGTCTTGATTTTGGTGCCACACTTCCACCTCAAAAAGTAAAGCCCGTGGCTTTTCTAAATTACACTGGGCTATAATAAAATCACAAAGATGAAATGAAGCAGTGCAGCACAAAAATGATTCTATCTCACCTTAAGCTCCAACCAAGGACATGAAAAAGTATTGGAGAATGTGGAATATCCTTGGTGTGGGCTAAAGGATTATGTATTTCTGTTGGCTGGCCTTTAGAGCAAAGTGCTTTTTTGATGAACACTAACGGGAAGCGTATCCCTCTGAAGGTGAATGCACAAGGCCGCCATTGGTGGAACATTGCTTTTTCCATAAATTCAGTGGCAGTCAAGCAATAACGTTCTTTGCATGAACAGAAATCAGAGGTAATTGGTGCATATGTTATGGCATAATAGTGCCCCAAGTCTCTACCTGGCACATCATAAGAGAAGAGATTTAATCATCAAAAATTAAATAAGCTTTAAAGGAAAAACTTGCTAGAAAATTAATGTTAAAAAATGTTATAGCCAGGATTTAAAGAAACAGTATATACATGATACGCAGCTTTGAAATACAGCAGCTTCCGCACTGAATCCGTATGACTGAATGCCCTCTGCATTGTTCAAAAAAGAAAAAAAATCTTCTTAGTTTAGGGCTTTTCAAAAGATTTATGCTGTTTTCTCCAAAAGCATTCGTTTTGTCTTTTTAAAAGCAAAAAAATGCACAACAGGCCATTCTACTGCATGTAACTGTTTTCAGTCACAGCTATCTCCCAGCCCTTTGCAATCTGCTTCAAAGTAAGCAGACACCAAAGAATAACTGGAAATGATAGTAATAAGATGCATGAACTTTGAATTTAAAGACTTTCTATTGTTTTTCTTGTAGAAGTTTGGAGGACAAGATGAAATATCACATAATGTGGAATCTAAGGTATATCTCTTTCATAAGTTAGCATTAAAAACCGTAAGCACGTTTTTAATATCATTATTCTAGATGTCCTCAGTCTTTTGGCACTAGATATTTCTTTCAGGAATTAAGTGCCACAAAAAACACAGTATGAAACTCAAAAAGATGAAGCATATAATGTAACCTAATCTTCAAAAACAATATAAAAAACCCCCTTTGATTCCCAGCGAACAAAGAGTGTATGGCATAGGAAAGGTAACACCTTTTCCCATGACTAACATGTCCTTAAAAACTAAATAGTATAATTAGCATTTCTCCATTATTTATGTATATTAAGGACAATCTTTGTAGTTCCCTGATAAAACGAAGTGTGTTTCTTGAAGATATAAAGTCCTAAATGACTATTATTGCTGCATTTAGAAAGACTTCACAAAATGACAGACAAAAAGCACAGCAAATTATTGCAGCATTAGAAAATAATAAGTTAGAAAGAAACTGCAGAAGCAATGTGTAGAGTTTTTTGTACTTCTGTACAGTGAAGATACACCCTAAGCTGTCAGGACCATATTAAATGGGCCATAGTTAAACTGAGTGGCTCTGATAAGGGGCTCTGCTTTGCTATCAAAGTTCTAGATCAGTTGGATTGAATTTCCTGCATATTGCACATTTCCAGACTTTCATTCTCTCTCTTTCGTTTCAGTGACACTACAAGGACAGCCTTAGATATGCTTGTAATTTGTGGTTTTATAATGCAGGAGACATCTACATTTTCAAAGAAGAGATGATACCACAGGAGTCAGGAGGAAAAAGTTTTCAAACACATTCATTCTGCATATGTTCCTTGTAAGTTTTAAAAAATGACCTTGCAGATGTTCTTCAGAAAGACATCTGCATTAAAGTAAAAAAAAATTTGCCTGAAGTTGAAACCATGTTTGGGATACTTTAACCTTAAGCATCTTAAACGTCAGTACTAAGCTATGAGTTTTTCCAGTTCCCATTATGAAGCTTTCTGAAATTTGTTTTACCCTTGAAACACATCCCAAAGAATTTGTATTTCAAATTCTCTCAGATGAAATAGTTGCATGTGCTGAACTTCAATAACTCAGTTTTTTCAGAACAACAAAAGTAATCGCCTCAATTTCATGTTCAGTATTATATTTGGCACAAGTCTTCAGACTATTTTGTGAAAATTGTGATTATTGTTAATAATCATCATGATAATATGGTCAAGACCGCTAGCAGAAATGAGAAAAGAATGCTCATCGGGTTAAAGCATCTCTGTTCTCCTGGTGCTTGGACTTCAAAACATCATGGGAAAGGCCCTTGCTAGGCAAGAAATTGCTCACTAAACTCTAAGGTTAATTATTAGAAGCTTCACAAGGAAGGACACCCATTCAGTCTGACTTTAGGCTACAATCCTAGACTCTGTGTGTACACTTCTTGATGCAGAAAAGTTAGCCACTCACATAACCTTTCAAGAACCAGAATCTAGCAGCTAACAGAAAATAAAATGATTTTTCGTCTAAATTGCAACATTCTTACTCTCTGGGTAAATTAAAGTATCAGGTATTGTTAGTACCTTATTGAAGCATAAAACTAACTACAGGGCATTAACAGGGAGATTTTCCATGGTACAAAGAGAGACATGGGTCAAATGTATGTTTTTGCTTTTGAAAGACTTGCTCTTAAGTGACAAATATTCCCAAACGTGGTCAAATACTTTGCCTTTTCCCCATCAGCAGTGCACTTTCTAGGCTTAATGATTTCTATAATGTTCAGAGGAATGTTCAACACTGGCATGCAATTTTCAGGGAAAGGGGAAAAAATGAAAAAAAAGAAAAGTCCTATTATTTCACTCTACTACAGTATGATTATAGCATCGTTGTGCATATATCTCCACTAGAATTGAATTGCCAGCAGAAGCAGTAGGATCTTCACGACTAGCTGTATAATCTGGCCTATAGTCAAGCTGCCAACTTTTGTATTAATTCACAATTCTCTAGCTACACAAAATCTTTCTATCATATATAAACAGTTATTATCCTGTTTGTCTGTACTGGCAATAAGGAACACATCCAGAAGTTAAAAAGAAGGTAATAATGTTTTCAGGTACTAAAGCACTTACCAGGGTCTGATTCTGCATTTCCATATCAGCTTTTGTGTTGCTGTTTTTCTTGTGGTTTCCTTGAGAGCTGATAGAGTTGCCGTGAAGAGAGGAGCCCTGGGAGCTGCCCTTCGACACACTCCTGTAGGAAACATTATTTGATCCACTTTCTGTCTGCTGAGCTGCTTTCTTATCAACTCTGCAGGTAGAGAGTGATTCCTCTGATAAATTACATTGCCCTTCTTCAATCACTCTACTTTTCCATTCCTTTAATGTTTAAAGTAACCTCTCTGTATCTTTCTGTCTCTAGACCTTTGAGTGATAAATGTTTCTAACTAGCCTTGATCAAATCTGTCACTTGCAATTTCAGGTAGTATATCAATTTAGTCTTTCACATATAATGATTTATATTATATTTGGGACTGCTGTGGGGCAAATGTGAAAACACAGTATAGCAATTGCTAAGTTCTTCTGTGACCGAAGGTTGTGGTAGCTAGAAATGTAATTAATTCTGACTAGTTACCAAGTATATGTTTGCTGGTTACAATACATGAAGATGGAATACATTAAAACATGTACCTAATTCCCCTCTATCTTTACACACCATCTGCCTAAATTCTTGATTTCTGGAATCATTTGAATTTCTATCAACTTGGATGTAACTTGCCATTCTTTAATTTCAAAGGCCATTGGTTTGGTTAACAAAGTAACATGAACAAAATTTATCATCTCATTATTAATGTTTTTTCCTGTAGAGATTAAAGTCCTGATAGTGTATCTACTGAGTGCTACTATGCATTCTTAGTCTAAAAGGAATATAGATTGAACTCAGCATCTGAGCATCTGTAAAACTACAGTGTACAACAACACATCCCAAATTGTGTTCCAGAGTTTTACCTGTTTAAAAGCTCTTTCATAAAACTGTCTTTTGGTGAGTATGTAGCTGTGGTGGAACCTTTAACTCGTTCACACTCAATCTCACCAGGCATGTCTTGTGAAGGTTTCATAATTTTGCTCTCCATGACATCACCTAAAATGTCACCATTGTCTGTTTTCCTGTTAATTTCATTTTCTATTTCACAGTGTTGTTCAGTTTTCTTTTTTTCTTTTCTTCTCTCTAATTTTGCCTGCTTAATTCCAAATCCTGAAACTTTTGCATCTTTTTTTTCTACCTTTGTTTTAGGAAGATCACTTTTCCTGCTACTCAGTGCTGGGAGCTTACTCTTTCGAAAGCCAAACCAACTAGCTATAGACGGCCCAGTCTTTTGCTTAGTCTCTGCAGTGGGAGATTTGGTTTGTCCCTGACCCTTTTGCACATTTTCTTGGATGCATAACATGACTTTCTCCTCTATTGTAGGTTGTAGAGCCGGTAAACTCAAAACATCGGTAACCTTCTCGGAGGCTTCTGCTAATTTTAAAGACATTTGCTGTCTTTGTGACTTTGTTGCTTCCAGTTTATGAGGACACTTTATTCCATCTGAGCTTTGAAATGATGACATTTGTTTGGAAGATACAGTAGCTGATGCTTCTAACTCCAATTCTGCTGGCAGAACACTTTTTTTACTTATAGCTTCGTGTTTAAAACTTTCAGTGCTTTTCTCACTCTGGACAGATAGACTGCGTGCATCTTTCTGAGAAAATGGTTTGTTTCCATCACATTTTGAAGTGTTGTGAAACAAGTCTACTTTTGAAGGTGATCTGAAGGGCAGTTTGCTTGGGCTTCCATGCTGGCTATTGCAACTACTCATATTTCCAAGAGAATCTTGTCTAGAATAAGAATTTTCTGGGGTTTTAGGAGTATATGAAAGAGTCTCTGGTGTCAGTGCTGACCCAGGAATGGCCCTGATTTGAAGTCCTTCCATGGCTGAGTTCTGCCTTGTCAGAGAATTTCCTCTATCAGAAGTGTTTGTAATAATCTGAGTCCGTACTTTTCCGAGACCTTCTGTCACAGGGGCAGATGGCTTTTCCCCTGTATGAATGCTAAAACTCTGACTACGAGCTTTTGCTCCATTCATGCCCAGAGCTGGCTTCAAGTGCGACTTGTTGCTAGAAGAAACAGATCTCTTAACTAATTTGTTTTCTAATCCGTCTACTCTGTCTACCACCAAGTTGCAGTCTTCATGTGAATGAGGTGATGCTGTATCCATACTAAATCCCACAGTAAAATTATTTTTTACTTCGGTATCAGACTTAGAGTCTTTTAATTCAGTATCCGTCGCACCTCTGGTGGTTACACATACAGATTCGTTTTGCTTGTACTTACTTGAACTCACATTACTTTTGGAAGCTGCATTTATACTGTCTTTTTCCTGCTTCCCTGGTACAGTAGAGCTCTTTCGGAGAAGTTGGGGAGATTTGACAAATAATTTCAGTCCTACAGGGAGACGGGTTTTCATTCCTTTCTCATTAGAGTTTTGGGTAGCATGTGCAGTGTCACTACCATGAAACAGTGTTGACAATGGGGAATCTTTTACCTGAGACAGTAAAGGCTCACTTGTGCTTGTTGTATGACATTGAGGAGTTGCAGGGACATTGTTTGGCATCTTTTGTGGCTGATCCACCCCACTGTCACTGGAAATACCTTTTTTGCTGGAATATGCGTCTTGTGAAGAAGTTGTTTCCAATGACGGACAACCTAGAGAAAAGGACATGGCTGTTTGAAAATCTGTGTTGGAAAATTCATGATTCCTGTGGAGACCCAGCTGATTAGGGTTTTTTGGGCAGATTTGCTTTGTGTAAACTTTGGAAAGTCCTTGGCATGCACTATGGGGTTGCTGAGATACACATTTATTTTGCGTAATTGCTTCTGCATTTTCTTGAAGGTAAGGTAATTCAATTTTGGCCCCAGAAGATACATTTTTTGCTTGCATTTCATGACTAAATTGATTATGAAAGCCAGAGTTCACAGTTCCTTTTAATGGTGATGATTTCAGTATATTTTTTGCTGTTTCACTGGGACCAGCTCCTCCTAACTTTACCGCTACAGGTGGTGAATGAGCATAATTAGGCCGAATCAACAGGGATGTTGACCTGCCTGGAGGAAGGGGTGGGGACGGTGATCGGGCTTCTACAGTTGCTAAATCACAATGAAAGTCTCTGGTTGGAGGTTCTCCATAGTCACTGGGCTCTATAAGATGCTGAGGCAACAGTGGTGATGCTGGACTCTGACTCTTTGGATACTTTGACCCGTTGCCTCTGCCTGGACGTTTCAAGCCGGGCAGGGGGTGGGCAGGGGACTTTGGAACCTGAAAGTTGACTTTTGAGTCACAATTACGAGGTGGACTTTGTGCCTTTTTGAACCTTGAAAGCTTTACAGGTGGCAGAGCAGGTGATTTTTCAAGGGTTGCAGGGCCCACCGGTTGAGCTACAGGTGCCTCCTCACTCTCCATCATCGCATTTTTTTGTGGAGAAAATTTACCTCTGCTGGGTATTTTAGTCAAGTTTGGCTTTTGAGTGATTCCTGCATGCACAGTGGAGCTTGAATTGGCCTTGTATGATACATCATACACCGGCTTCACTAGTTTTTGTCGTGGTGTATTTTGCAGTGTAACTCTTCCACAGTGTGAAGATTCACTGCAGGTCACGGGGACAACTGTATTTTTATTCCCTGTATTATCTTCAAGAGTCTGTTTCTCGGTTTCATCTTCAGGTCTTTCTAAAGCAGTGTAGTTTCTAGCATTGGTTCCTGTCTGCAAATCAGTTATTCCCTGAGGTATAAGTTCAGTATATTCTGCACTGGACCTAGTTTGTGGCTGGTTGATTGAAATTTCATTTCTTGTTACAGTGACAACTCCACTTTGATGTGAGCTGAATTGAATAGGCTCACCATCCTCAGCATCAAATATTACAGTAATGCACTCTTCAGAAGAGGTCTTTTTTATAACCTTTTGTTGTTTAATGAAATTACATGTCTTTGGCCTAATGTCTGAGTGAGCAGATATCTGTTTTTCCTCTTTGTCAGTAGATACAAACTGAGAATTCTCCGTGACTTTGAGCATGTCAGAGGTCTTTGTGTACTTCTCAGAAAAAGGAGTTGCTGATAAATCTGATGGACTTTTCTCATCACTGCTTTCTATATGCAATTCATCCAAGACTTCATTGTCATCAGTATCTGAAAGCTGAAAATTAAGGTCCTTCCAGCCTGTATTAGCATGGCTTTGATTTAACTGTAACTCACGCAGCTTTGCTCTGGTGCACAATTTTACTTCTGCCTGAAATCCACTGACAAAACTAGTCAATTTTTCAGGTCTTTCCTTGGAATTAAAATACGAACTTCTTTCTGGCAAATGTTTCCTATTAGGATCCCAGTCAAAGAGACTGTCAGAAACGCTGTGAGTTAATTTGTTACAATAGGTCCTGCAGTCTTTGCTTGGTACTTCCTGCAGCAACAGTAAGGATGAAGAGTCGTCATCTGCATCATCATGCGAATCTGAATCATAAGAGAAAGTTTTGTTATGTTCCATGCAAATACTTCCTATTTCCACTGGCTTACAATGAGTCTGTTCATTATGGCTGCCACATTTAACTCCAGGGGAATATATTCCCTCATTAGAGTTCATGCAATCTTTGTAACCCCATTTTGATATTACTGAAGGTGATTCAAGTAATATTTTTTGCTTCTGTAATTTCTTCAGCCCTTCTAAGATATGGTTTTCCTTGATACGAGTTGGAGGTAGATCATCTGCAGGACTTGAGAGGTTGCTTGGGAGCGAAGAACCAATGCTTATTCTTTTATCCCAGCTCACGGATGACTGTTAAAACAAAATAAAGTGCTGTTAATAAAAAGTGTTACCATTTTAATAATGAGATTTAGGAGTTGCATAGGGCATTACATTTCATCCATTGCTATTAATAGCAATGTTCTTTTTTAATAAAGGATTTCATAGTGGTGTGAAGGCTGCAGTGCATTTAAAACCTGTAGGAAGAACAATATGAATGGAAGGATTAAGATAAAGAAGAACAACAACTTGGATTGTGAAAGACAGAATAAATGTCAGAATAAATGAGGAAACTGTGAGCAAATTGGAGTGATAAAGGAATTGTTTAAAAAAAAATTAAAAGAGGGAGAGTGAGAGGGAGGGAGACATCGGGGAGAGAACCCTTACTGAGTTTAGTGACAACTGTTTTAAATATAAAAGAGAGAAGAAAGTGAAAAAAAAAAATTCTGAAATAGGCAGCTTTTCAATTAATCTTGTTTCAGATGAATTTAAGCTAATAAATGAAGAAAATTAATTTGATTTACACTTTTGCTGCATGTCTTTCCATCATTCCAAGTGTAGGAGGAACCACTGGAATATTCACTGCAAGCACTTGAGAGGGAGAGTTCACTACTACTGCAGCTGCTCCGGGGATACAGGCGGCTAGGACCTGTCATATTTAATTGACTCTGGCACTTCAAGACAGGTATACTGGATTTCACATTCTGCTGGCATTCCTAAAATATGAGAAGAAATAGAAATATCTTATGGGTGGAAAAAGCTCATTTAACTTCCCCTTGATTAAGAAGGACAAAGAAAAAGCAAGTAAGCTACTTAACCTTCCTGTTATGCCATTAGCATCTGGTGAATTGAATACAGAGAACTAAATTAGAAATTGCTAACATTTTCATGTCGGGGGAAAAATCCACAATCCTCCATGTTTTCTTCTTTATTCTTGAACCAGTATTCTGCTCTTCTTTTGCTAAAGATTATTCTGAGTCTATTTGAATTATGCTTTGTACATAAGCAGTGTGCTCCAGTAAGATACAGAAAACAAAGTTATAAGAGTACAAGTACATCTTGACAACTGCATTATAGCCCTACAATGTAACAGATGAGGCTGTACACCCTGGACAAGGTAAATTAATTTAGTATCCCAACCAGAATGTCCACTGAGAATGGAATCTCTCCATTACAGTCTAATTTTGGTTTCCTATCTAGTTCAAAGCTTTGTCTAAGAAACTCTCTGACGTAGGACAATCCATCTTTGTGTCGCTCGCAGACACCTGAAGCCTCTTGCTTATGCAATTTATTGACACTTTATGGCTGCCTTTAGTACTTGTGTAGTTATCGCCCCTCTCCAAATGCAATTTCAGCTGACTGTGACTAAGTGCCAGCTTTGAAGAAGAGAGTAATGAAGAGCAGATAGCACTTTAGGTAAAATATTAAACCTCTGTAGGAGTATCTAGGATGCCTTTAATTTGTTTTCAAACTAATACTCTTGTGCCTAACAGTGTTAGAGCTTCTTTAATGTTAAGTGCCTGCACCATTCTGTTGTGCTATTCTCCAGTTTCCTTACAGAATCAGATATCTTTTTAATTACCAGGAACACCAGACAGAGTGACATGACTCTGTTTCATAAACTTTGGATTTTCATAAACTTTGGATTTCATTTGCTTTGGATTTCATTAAGGCAAGCTCAAACAATATTTATTGATTTTTGTAAGTAGATATACCCCAAATTAATTTTGCTTAGATGAAAATTTTACCTTTATATTCAGGAAGACACAAGAAATATAACGTTATTGAATCCACAAAACAATTATCACAACTGTATATGCAGTAGACACAGCTTCTTCATGCAAATCTCTGGAAAAATGCTCAGTTTGTAGGCACTTCTCATATACTAACCTGTTTGTTGGCCTTCTGCTAATTTCTTCCATTTATTCCCCCATGCCCTCCCATTTATTACTTCTAGGGTTGAACCTTTTTTCAGTTAAATGGGAGAGAGCAGAATTTTTACTGCTGAGGAGTTCATCAGTACAGCTGTTCATTGCTCAACTGACATAATAATGTTCTGTTTTTGACAAACGTAACTACAGGGCAAATCATTATTCTCTGTCACAAGCAAAACCTATGAATGGGAAAATCATTTAGAGGTAGCAAGAGCACATTTCACCTCTGGGAGTTATTGGTACATGTTCTCCTAGGAAGTCAAATGGATGCAGGAGGAATAGCCTTTAAATCCACTGGCTCTGGGAAGAATACATCTTTCAGCATCAGAGGCAGGCTGATGCCTGTGTTTTTGGCTCCGAAACAGACTTTCTCGCTTTGTTGAGACAAATTACTCTTTATTTCTGACATCGTGGTTCCCATGGGAGACCCTCTCTCATCAGTTTCCTTAGCTATGACGGCGTCATTCCCTGTAAGGTTGACTGTATAGAGGCCAATGGCAGCATCTGCTTGTTCTGGCTATTTTGTTGCCTTTCAGCTGTGGCACTGGGAAAACATGCCATGTCAAATTTCTGCCCTTTCTACTAGGCTATGTCCCAGTCATCATAGTGTTTAAGGGAAGGATGCCTGTAAAATCCATTCCTATAAGAATCTCCTGCAGGAGAAAAGAGGAGATCACAGCATACTGACAAGTACTGCCTTCCCTTCCTGTCATCTTCAGCTAGTCTGAGAGCCTTTCCATCCCCTCACTTTGTTTCCTTTGCACCTAAAGGGAGGAGAAAGGCATTTGGTCCTCCAGTTTTAGCAATGGGAAAAATGGAGGTATCTAAGCAAAGCAAATTACTGTAATATTACTGTAACATATTACTGTAATCATCTTTATTGTTTAAGAGATGAGAAAATGTGCAAAAAATATCATGCCATTACAGATTCTGAAGTAGGATATCCACCCAATTTCTAGATTGCATTCAGATCACTGAAGAGAGAGTGGAATTTTCTCCTGCAATTTGCCTTTATTCTCTAAATTATCCAAGACAGTACTTTGAATAGTATGTTTATGATGCATTAATTAAATATATTTAACTTGCATATGGGTCTGTTAACTGACATAGCGAAATTTTAATTTTTTGTAATCATGACTCTTAAGTCATTACTTTTAACAAAATTAGAGTAAAAAGGCCTGAATACAGTATTACAATGTAAATACATATTTTTTGCTAGAAATCCCAGAAAATTGAAAGAATCAGACTATTAAAGACACAAAATTCTATATCAGAAAAACCTAACCTGAAGTCTTAATTACCTATAATGCAAAGGGTCGTTAGCATTTTTGTGAACCTTTGAAACAATGCCTTTTCACTAAAGTATGTATTACAAAGGAGATTACATTTTTGTTGACACTACTATACTTTAAGATCAAAGGCACACACAGGCTCAATGTTCTGTTCTTGTCCTCTTTGTTTCGCTCTATCTTTATGTGACTTTTGTTTTTTAAGCTACTTTTCTCTTTGACAATGAAACATGAAAGCCACGCTGGCTAACGTTTTGCCAAATAAGCACAAAGCTAACCCCATCTGAAAAAAAAAATGCAGAGCCCATGAATTTTTAAAAGTTCATACATAATATATCATAAAAGTAGGATGAATAATACGGTGTATGGGCTTTAATAAAAAGCTCCTTGACCATTTCTCAGAGATTCTGAGATGTAGTCAATACCCAAAAAGGTATATTGGAGACATTGCTAAGATTTATGCTTTTTTGCACAGAGTGACACTATCTGCTTACTATATCAACTGAGGACACAATATTGAATTTCAGAGAACAGAAGGAAGAAGAAGTATTGTTATCTGCCTCAACAGTGTTTCAATTCAGAGATCAGCTTTATGGTTTATCCCTGACATCAGACTTCAGAGGCGAAAGGAGAGTTCCAAATGAGGGGTACAAGGACAGCACAAAAACTCACGTGAATCTGAGCATCAGCAGTTCGAGATTGCATCAGGCTTCTGTTTCGTTCTGCTTCTGAAAGCAAATCCCCAGATGAGAGGTCTAAGATGCGTGAATGGAGTTTCTGGGGGGGCAGAAGGGAATGAGCAAAACATACGCATTTGTCAAATATGCAGCAGATCAGCATTTTTAAAATTCCAAACTCTGCTGTTAAATTTCAAGGGAAATGAAGACCCCGAGGTAAAAGAGGATTTGTTCTAATTTGAAATGTTGCTCTTTGTGCTTACTTTGTCCAAGACTTCCCGTCTGAAGAACAGATCATTCTTCATCCAAAACAAACTCTACTTTTTCTTCTAGTCACTGTTTTGCAACTTATCATTACTTCACATGCAACAATGACAAATGAACACGAGTCCCACCATTATCCATAGAGTTTGACAGGTTTCAGGAAAAAAGCATAAAAATGAACTACAAAATTAACATTTATAAATCAATCAACATGTTAATGTTGTTTTATTTACGAGCTGTTACACCTTGAGTGAATGATTGCAAAAGTGACCTTATTTTTAAACAGCATTGATCTGCTGAAGGCCTCCTTTGCACACATTTTAACTCAAAGTCATTAATGTCATCTGTTAGGAACAATTAATGTGAATAGAAAATAATTGCATCAGGGAACTAGGGACTCAGAGGATTTTGTGCATTAATATTCACATGCTGTTCGATTATATACACAGCTCTTTCTTCAGTTTTGCTTGGAAGGATGGCTAAGCTTGTGCCTTTTCCTCCATGTTCACCTGTATACTAATTACGAAGGCTTTCAGTGTGCATTAAGCCTGATTTGTTTTAATTGCAGCTTCAATAAAATCCATGATTTATGTGAATGCCTTGGCCGATGACTTCAAAAGAAGAAATATCTGCAGTCTTGTCAGTCATTGGACCAACATATCATGTAACAGGCAGTATGGATCTGACTCCCAGTCCACTGAAATCAATGAAAAAGGACTTAAAAAAAAAACCCAAACAAAAGGACTTTGGATCAGGCTCTTTTCATTTTCCCATTAATTCTCCAGTCTTGCAACCTGAGAGACCACGTCTACCCTGTCCTCAGCACTGGGGTGCTCAGCTTGGAGGAACAAATGGTGCAGACCCTGCCAGGGCGCTTTGCCAGGGGACCCTGTGAAGGTGTGAGTGGCCCATCACCCTGTGCATCCAAAAAGCCTGGTCAAAGATGGAAAAAGAATCTGTAGCCACAAAAGCCCTTCCACACTGTGCAGTAGTAGTAATGGCCAGACAGTTCTTTGCAGGGCCCTGAGACATCAGTCACGCAGTATCTTATGCCCAGCTAATCCCCAGCCCGCTCTCTTGGTACCCACTGCAGAAATTCATCTGCTAGAGAACAAAGCAGGCAGCCATTCCTACAGTCTCTGTTATCTGCACGCTGTGCTTCAGGCATCTATTCCAGACAATCTAGCAATTTTTTTAAAAAACTACCAATTATAAATTTGGGAGTAATTTCTCAACAGTTACATATTCATCCAGGTTTCTTCAGGACGTACTATCTGTTGTAGACAGATTATGGAAAATATTTTCAATGATCAATATTCTGTATAAACTTATTTTGTCCAATATATTGTTGACTAGAATAAAATGCTACAAGCACTACTGTTTTCAGAACCAGGAGTCACCGATGTTATGAACAAGTGGTGTACTTGCTCTTTGCAGAGGAATTAATTACTTTCTCCAGTGAAACCAGCCACCTGATTTTTGCTTCCAGAGTATTTTAGCAGAAGTACTATAGCCAGATCTATGCATTAGAGATGATGACTGGGGACATCGGAGATGGATGAACATTTACACTTGAAATTTATTTTCCCAGAAAAAAGTATCCTAGAAATAGTGCTATAGGAGTTTTACAGTTGTAAAACTGTCTTCCCATTTTTCCAGCAAGGCATTTTAAATACTTCATTACTTAAATGGGAACATATATGCATCTCAATAAGGGAAACTAAATATAGCTCTATAATGTCATCCAATGGAATTTACTGTGCTGCTGTTATTGTTCATATCAGACATAAGAGCAGAGATCAGCCCAACTGGAACAGGCAGAAAACAAACAATTTTTGACTAGTGACAAGACATAGCCCAGCAGAGCATGCTGTAAACAGCTCAGAGTCATGGGGGTCCCTCCACACTGGCTCGGTGACCAGAAGGGCTGGGCTGCACATGGGTCATGTTGTGTTTGAATCATCTTTGCCAGCGTTAAACCCTATGACTCTATAAAACTATAATAACAAAGGTGAATCAGCAGACTAAAATGATTAACAAAGAAGGAAAGTGTGTTCTCAAGAGGTATAATGTGATTATATTTCTTTATCAAACAAGAGATCATCACATTGGGAATATTCCCCCCCCAATATGCAAATAAACTAACAGACACACGGCCAGCACAATGACTAGCATGAATGAACAGCATAACAAAGTTTGAGATCATTAATTAAATATAGTCACACAGCACTGAAGCAAGTCATCCAATTACAAAAGAAAAATGATAAGAATTCAAAAATGGGAAAAACTCTACTATTTGTTAAAAAACCTCATTAATGATCCATTTAAAAGCAAGTAACAGATTGTGCTAAATATGTATCTTGATTCTGATTTCTTCTCAGATACGCAAAATGTATTGTGTCCTTTATGGTTATTTTCAAATGACAGTCACATAACTAGATCAAGGAGTTACTGCTGCCTTGAAAATTGTACAATATTAAAATCACTCTTGATGCTATCATGATTCAATGCAACAAAAGGTAGACCATAGCACAGAATGACTTCCACAGAAAAGACCACATCAGTTTAAATGAATACTTAAATATGAAACTGAGGAGTTACAACTATAAATCCAAGTCACCTGCCCCATTTGTTGGTGCCCTATATAATGATAAGGGGAAACTGGGCAATATTCGTACATGGTGGGGAACATCTGGGCCTCTCTGAACACAGGAAACCATCAGGAGCACTGGATTGCAGAACAGAAAACCCTTATGGAAGTGAATACAGCATGGGCCGGGCCAACTTGCTTGGAAATTACCCTGTACTGAGTACTACTGGGGCAGGTGCGGACTAGAAAGTTCATAGCATCTTAGCTAGACCGGACTAATGTCTCTACAGAAAGTGGGTGCTGAGAGGTACAGAGGCCAGGGCAGAGCAGAAAGGGCCTCTCTGTGGCTGCCTGTGACCAGTAGCAGAAAAGCTCCTCCTTCACCTGTGAGATTGATGCAGAAAAGGCCATGCCCTTTGTGGCTCAATGTCAAGATTAACTCCTGTAACCCACATAAAAAATAAAAACAAAGTAATTGATAATTTTGGTGGAAACCTATTATATCAAGTGCAATAGGAAATACAATTATCTGGCAGGCAGATAACCAATCCATCAAATAGGCCAGTTCCTCCTCCCCTCAGCAGCATCCTTATTACGGCTTTCTAGGAAGATAAGAGAAGGCTACTTACTACCTGCTGGCATGAGGCAATATTACAGAGAGACTCCCCTAACCATTGTGCCTCTTGACTGTATCTGTGCAGAATATCTATCAGTTCCCATCTCCTTTTTGAAACATCTAATGGCCTGCAGCATTGCCAGAACAATTTTCAATGAATTATGCCAAACTGTACACGGCTCTCCAATATTGGATGAGTTAATTGCTATTAAATCAATTGGCTTTGCTTTTCTCACATGAGGCAAAGTCCATCATTCACAAGAAAGAAATTCTCTCTCCAGGTTCTAAGGAGACATTTTCATCCTGGTGTTCCGTGCCAGAGGTGTAAATGTTTGTTTGGTGTGTGTGTGGCCTCCTCCCACCTTTGCTGTCATCTGGGGCATCACAAACCTGAACAGGCATACTCTGGACTGCTCTCCTATATAACCCGACCACTGTAACTGGACTGGCAGGCAATACCTTTTCTACAGCCTTCACACCACTCTTTTTTAATAATTCTCTGCACAAAGAAGATTCCCCTCAAGTCCACAGCCAGCAACACCACCACTCCAATTCTACCCTTGATGTACTAAATGAGTTAAGTCTTAGTACACCAAAAACATGCAAAAAAAAAGTGAAACACAAGAAGAGTGCTGATATGGTGATCTCTTTATAGGTGTGACAGAGGCTCACAAAAGATGAGAGCTCTTTCTAGCTGACTTTTTTTCACAATCATCTGGCCTGTCTCACTTTCCTGTTCCCTTGTTCATCTTTAACTGTCATATCCATCAGAAGCAGAGTGCAGCTATGAATTAATCACATCTAGGATGAACTTTAGTTTCAAAGGTCTTACAGAAATAGTACTCTATACCACATTTCCATTACACCATAGAAGACAGCAGACTAAAGAAAGAGAAAAATATGGTTAGGTATGCAATTTACGTAGTATTAGTTTATGCAGAAATATAATCTTTCATGAAACTAAATCTTGATTTTTTTAGTCCTTAGATACACTGCAGAGGGGATGGTCAGCTGGAGATGAGAGAACATCCTTCACCTATTCCACCAGAAGTTACCTAGATTAAGAACACGCACTATTCAAAGTATGAAGTGTGAACTTCTCATACACTAAATACTCTGAAATAAAGGAGAAAGTTAAGTATAGTTAAGGAAAAAATAATAAAACCTCTGAAAGAAGAAACAGATTTTGCCTTTAGACAAATCAGTTTGTAATACATATGCTTTTGACATATGGTAATTCTGCTTTCTAAAGAGAGCAGAACAAGTGGTTGTCAACAGAAAACAGCCAAGTATGAAGCAAAAGTGAAAGCTGCAACAAGATGCTTCCATTTTATTTAATTCTAATAATCACTAACATAGGAAATGTACTTGCAATTGTATACCGTGCACATACAGCAATGCCTGATGTTTTATTGTATATAATCGATGTCATGAAAATAAAATTATAATAATTTTTTCAGCTCTTGGAAGTTATATATTTAATAGAAAATTCAGAATTATGTCCTACTTTCCTACTATTCACTTCCTATAAACAGAACGTTGTGGCCATCACTGTTTAACTTTGTAGTAAAAGAAAATTATTCTTTCCATTTTCACAGTTTATAATGGCAATAGCAATTGTCATACTGAGCACTTTCCACTAGTTAACTAGCTTGGTTAGGAACTTGCCCTCATCTTTCCAGCTGCTTACTGCATGCGAAGAAAGGCAGCTTCCCAGTAGAGTTCTTGTGCATGGTACATGCCATCTCAGATTCCTTTTTACACCTATATCCTTTAGGGTAATTTCAAGGACATTTCACTGTGGAAATAGCTGTGCTTTTTTCCTTCTAATTCTCTAATAATTTGCTTTGCAATCATCATTTATCCTAACAGTGTGAAGTTACTTCTGACTGTGGCTATTTCTTATAAATATTTGAGACTAACATGAAGTCCGGCATTATGGTGGTTTAGCTGCAGAATACAGTGTGTCTTTAAGAAGCATTCCTGTCCTTTTTACCACTTTTCAGCAGTGCATTTACATGAAATAAGGTCCCCCATGCACAATCATATTTTTGTATTTCTGCCCAGAAGTAAACAGTTAATAATGTGATTTTTTTGGTGCCAGTCCTGGGAATAAAACATGGCCTTATCTTATAAGCTACACAGGAACATCCATATAGGTGTATGTCTCTAGATTTTCACAAGTGTGTTAAAAAGAGACCAAGCTTTAAAGGATGAGGAAATAAGAAAACAACTGTTATTCCGGGGGTGGGGTGGCAGGAGTTCAGCCTATTCAAAGGAAGAAACACCAGGTTCAGATACTAACTTTTCTTGCTCTCAGCATTAGGGTAGCGTTCGTTCGCTTTCACTGGTAGTAACATGACAGCTCAACAATTCTTCTAGATTTATATCTTTTGTTTATAAAATTTGTTACATTGTTACAGGTTTGACTATACGAGATTATTTTGCAACGAATATTTAGACTCATATTTTCACTTGTACACATAGCAACCATGACCAATCAATCTGTACCTGTGCATTTCCTTAAGCACCAAAATTTTGCATCAAGCAGCCAGGGAAAACAAAATGGCAAAGTATCAGTGAAGCATAGGAGCAAATAGAGGTTCACCACAGCTCTCTTCTGGCCCTATTCTTTTGCTGCAGAACATCCCCTAGAGAAAGTGAATAAAGGTCTGCAATATGGGTAACAGGAGTTAAGTCACAGGAGACATCTAGGAGAACATGCGATATGCAGTCAACTTGTCAAGTAACTCCTTTCTCCTACTGTTGGGCCATGTTTAACCATGTACAGGACTGGGGCTAAAATTGGAGTGAGAAACTAACAGCCTTTGACCGTTTAAAGTACTCCTTCCTTACCCAAAATAATTATATGCTCATCACTTCTTAGACCTCTAGAAGGTATTAATACACCTCTGTGCAGGCAAGAACATATAACTTCTGATTGTAAAGCGAATGCATCACACTAAGCCATTTTTTCTAGTTCTCTGTTGCTACAGGCACCATTTCCAACAGACCAAGCTGTTAATGAAGATATTTGGCAAAAGTGTGTAACATGAAATGTTATACAGCTCAGTCTGGAACAGGCAAAGCAACTCAGAAGTCTTATACCCCACTGTATTTAGTACAAACATGTATGTTGTCTTTTGTATTTAATGTTCTGTTCTTTCTTAAGGTCTGACAGGTTAACTAAAATTAGTTTGCCCTGTATGTTGCTGCCAGGGTTCTCAACAGCTGTATTGCATGAGACTTACCACTATAGATGGTTGTATTTATTTTTGGTGGGAGGAGGTTAATACATGGTAAGTGAACCCCAGGATAACTCTTACAGGGGTATGAGCAAGCAGTTGGAGACTGTTATTTATTGGTCTTACCTACAGCTGTGTAATATACAGGAAACAATCACAAACGTGCAGTATTGCTCAGTGGTAACAGGAGGAAGAGTTATACATAAAATGAGTATTAAAGGATTAACTGTAAAATACATTTCAGTAAGCTATATCAGTTCTTAGTACAAAAAAAAAAGGAATTTCCAGCTATTCCAGAAATTTCCAGTCAAGTGGATTTGAATTTTCCATTAATCTAATAAAAATACTTCCATGAAAGTTCTAATTTGATATTTTCCATTTGTTTTTGTTGTTTTTCCCTCCTATTAGGCTGACTTACTTTGCTAAAAAAACTAGAAACTTGGTGATATAGAAGATGCTAGGCTTTAAATTCAAACCCAGTATTAATAGTAGTTTGTCAGTTTTGCTGGCAAATCCTCCAGGCGAGTTTACTGAGACTTAACTGACAACACCCAAGACAAAGCACAAGGGTATGATATTACAAACATTTGTATGGAAGATTAGGGTGCTAAAACTACATCAGAAAATCCTGTTAACAAGGCAAGTCCAGCACAAAAAATAAAACAAAGGTTTCATTCGCATCTGCTTCAGATTTTCCAGGCTTGCTGCTCTCTGTTATTATCGAGCCACCCAGAGATGGCAAAAACCAATGAATTAGATTCCAAAGTAACTCAGAAGGTTGGAAACTTATATCCTAGGGTATAAAATGGGAGGTATTAAGCAGACATTTGATGCATAAACATAAATAACATAATCTTTCTGTATTCTTCAGAGAGTTGACAACATTAAAGTAAGCCGAAAATTACTCCTGTTCCAAATCCCTTAGTTTTATTAATTTTTATAAACTGCTTTAAATAGTTACATTGAAAGACACAAAGTAATCCTCTCTGATGCTAGTTTTCATTTTATAACTCTATCAGTGTTTTCAGTCTCTGAGACTCCAAAGTGTTAGTTCTTATTTTAATAGCACTACAGTAGGAGTCTGTAAATATTGCAGTTATAATAAAATGAGCTAATTTAATTTCTTAGGAAAATGTATGTATAAAGTTCCCTCTGGTTTGTAATTACTGTAAAGTCAACAGTTTACATCAATGACCCGGTAATCAGCTAGCCAGAATGTAAATAATTAATGAAATAAATGTTTTCAATGAGCTTGCTCATGGAAGACTCCTTGCAGTATGGTAAAACAGCAGTTTTGTAAGAATAGTATTGTAGAAGAGTCAAGCCTCTTATTAAGTACATATTTATATTTTGTTTCTTATTAATTCAGTACAAAACAGTAAATGCTATTTGTAAATACCTTTCTATTGATCTAATACTAATTAATATGTTAATTCCACTGCTAAATGAGTGCTAACATCATGTAGGTGCTATGAATTATGGGAACATCAAAGAGTGAAAGGCAGAATCCCACACATCCTGACACCTTCTCTTGTTACATTGCTCACAAACAAAACCATTTTTTCTTAACATTTCACCATGGTTAGAATCAGTCTAGGAAACAACTTCATACTGAACTCCTGTGACAAGGAAGAACTATACCATTAATCTTTTATGGCATGCCCTACACATGCTATCTATGCTTTAGCAGTAAAAAGTGGGCTGCTTTTTATTATTTCACTGTATTTAAGAAATGCTTTAACATGAAAACACAGATGAAAAGTACTGATGTTTCAGTCTCACTTATACAACAGGCACTGCATTATCAATCATTATCTGATTAAATGCTACTCATTAATTTCAACACGCTGCTAAATTGCTGATACTATGACAGTCAGTGATATTCCTGGTAGCACAACATAATTTTGGTCTTTGTCTTTGTGATTCCTACAGTTTAAAATTCATTTTCACATTCACTTTCTGACTATGCCCCAAAATCATCTAAAGGAATTAGGCAGACCTCAGTACGATCTTGTTATTGACATTTATGTTGATCGATGTTGGCTCTTACAGAATTGGAATCTACAGATCAATTCCCTTATTAGATTCGTTCTCAGTGCTGCCATGATCATTTTATCACAGAAGCTGCTGCCATCAAATGCTGCTTTATCACGTTATAATGGGATAAGCTGAAGCTTTCCTCTAGCATATAGTTGGAAATGAAAACTGTCTGAGCTTTAAATATTTCTTTCACAGGTTTTAAAAAAATATCCTTATTAACTGCGTATGTCTATTTTAAGAGCTATTTTAAACTCAATTTACCTAACCAGTAATAATTTTTGCCCACAAGAAAATTCCAGTTCTCAGGGTGGTAAAAAAAAAGGCTAACACTGGAGACTGCCCTGGATCTATTAATCACTTTCTTCCTGCTGAGTCTACGAGTCAGACGATAGAAAAAAATGAGGCTAAGAATGAAGATATGACAGAAAAACCAAAATGGTCTCAGGAATGGTAAATAGTATTATGTGAACACACAAACACACATACAAACACTCAAAAAGCACACAGAACAAATACATACACAAGGTTTGTCACAAGTGTTTTATCTGGTTTTGAAAATATGCAGGGCCATTGTATTTTTGTAAGAGTGGTGTTACAGGTCCTGTTGAGAGAGGAGTTCATCACATTAATTTAAATCTCTGATAAAATAAATTAGCTTTTTTATTGCCAGGTTGAACTACAGGGCTATGATTGTTATGTATTGCTACAATCTAAGTCTTAATGGCATTTTAGCCCTGTGGTGGTCAAACAGAAACCATTTCAAACCTTCTAAAGGCTATTAAAACATGTGCAGATGTCTGGAAAATTAATACTATTATCTAACTGTAACCTTTTGCCTGTAGGAGGCAAAGGAGAGAGAAGGCTCAGGGAAGATGTTTTAGATCAATACGCGGCAACTGAGGAGGGTAAGCACTGTTTCACATGGAAGTTCATTGGCTGTGAACAGGTGATTCAAGTGAGCAGAGTCATCCTTATTTGGATTTCATTGAAATAATTCATTTACTTAGAAAAATAATTTAAGAGAGATGAACATCATTTTTACAATCCTTCCTCACTGCTGTTTCCCAAGGTCCAGCAAGCTAGACACTGGAAAGGTTAATTCATTTAAATGACAAGAGCATGAATTTGTCAAGGTTATTGTTGAACAAGCCATATTTTCCTTGCCTCAGTATTATGCATTTAAAAGGTTTCTCCATCCCTCCACCTTCTCTCTTTTTTTTTTTTTTTTTCCTGGGTGTAATACTGTTGAAATGTCAGATGGACTGCAAGGAGTTTAAAAGTAGGAGGATTTCAAGAAATACCTTTATCGTTAGTTTAAGGCTTTTACATACATATTTTCTCTCCAACTCTAATGCATTGGTTTTGGCTCTGACAGAGTAATTTCAAATAAGGAGAGACTTCTTAAGAAGGTTTTCTTGAATACCTGGATACGAAGTACTTTATTCTATCCTTTTTCCTCAAAGCACTTACTTGAGGTATGGTTTAGAAAGAGTAAGTGGGCAGATTCCCAGCTGGTAAGAATTATTGGCTCCACTTCTTGTACTGAAATTAAAAGAATTTCTGCCAGGTCAGGAATTGTCCCATGGACTTCCCAAACTTCTGCTGCTTTTCAGAAATAAAGCTTCTAGAAGGTCACAGTGTGCATGTGTTGCAGTATTTCATCCTTGAAAGTCTCAAATCTGACCACAAGATCTCCAAATGGCAGTTCAAGTTCATAGAATCATAGAACGGTTTGAATTGAAAGGGACCTTAAAGATCATGTAGTTCCAACCCCCCTGCCATGGGCAGGGACACCTTCCACTAGACCAGGTTGCTCAAAGCCCCATCCAACCTGGCCTTGAACGCTTCCAGGGAGGGGGCAGCCACAACCTCTCTGGGCACCTGTTCCAGTGCCTCACCACCCTCACAGTGAAGAACTTCTTCCTTACATCTCATCTAAATCTACCCTCTTTCAGTTTAAAGCCATTACCCTTGTTCCTATCACTACATGCCCTTGTAAAAAGTTCTGCAACATTTATTCTGATATACAAAAATCATAGGGCTTGTGTGCAGGACAGAGTATAACTCTGTAGACTTGATGATCTGAATAAACATCTCAAATCCTGGCTTCAGACCTCTGTAATTCCACCGACCTACTCCGGAGCGGCAAGAAACCACAGAAGGATCTTGCAATCAGCCTGGCCATGCAAGCCAAGAAATCTTAGTAAGGCTGAAACACATGTGAGGTGGGAGAGCCAGTGCTGGTACCAACAAGGAGGGTGCACCATACTGGATGATATGAGGATACAGACCTGCACTGCCCATGTTCATCTGCACCTTGCTCCTACTGCTGTAGCCAGGAGGAATACCAGGAAATGGAAAATGAGAAATGTCAGTCATTGCTCCTGGGCCAAACTGTGCTCTTGCAAGGGAAGGTAGTGTCCTCTAAGCATTATTTAGGACCTGGACTGGTCTGGGAGTCCTAGGCCCTGGCATACGACGACATTGAAGTGAGTCCCCTCTCCCACCCTGCAGCCAGTACCAGAGGCAGCCTGCCCCCAGGCTCGAAGCAGCTGTGAGCTTTACCTTTAGCATAAATGACCGACAGCTGGAAACCCTTTTGGCAGCTGTCTGTGCTCAGAAGAATTGGTGCCAACATTTGATTAGGAATCTGTGCCCTTGTGAATTGATTGTTTTTTCATGGTAGATAAAAGCAGGGCTTAGGAGGTATTATACAGGAATTTCAAAAGGGGTCAGCTCCTAGTTTGGCACCAAAAAAGTAGCCAGAGAAGAGCTCAGCACAATGCCTGAACACCTGAAAGTCTGGTCCCATGTGCACGAAGGACCTAAAGACCCAAGTTAAAGGTTAATTCCATTTGTTATTTCCCCATGGACTGGTGAAGACTGGTAACAGAACTGAGAGTACCCATATTTCTAATTATTGTCAAGATCTCCTAAGAACCATTTAGTGGAATAAATTTAAGTGAGCCTCTAAAATACAGTGCTTATCTCTGATTCATGTTCATACTTGCAGTATCTATAATCCATAATAATTGTGCCTAGACCTGTGCCTGTACCTACTGTACAGGAAAAGTACACAAGGCTTGTTTAGAGAAAAAAATGGAGTTAATAGTAAGTAATAGGAAACTTAAAAAAAAACAGATGGAGCATTTCTGCTTCTAAAATATGACTGAATATAAAAATTCAGGATCAAAACACTACAAAATTAAGTAGTTCATCTCTGAAACTGTATACCAAAAAAATGAACTGAAGAGTAGGCATATATTTGAGATTTTTAAAGCACTGATATTAATTCAAGATGCCATTACTTTGGCAGCCTGGTTTCCATACTTCTAATGCAGTAAGATGGAGTTTAATTCATAATGTTGAAGATGTCCTTGTAATGCACACAGGACACAGACAAATCACTGCTCCTCCCTGCACCCAGACATCAGTTAGTGACTAATGAAACACGGCTTGCTCACATCCAGAGGAAGAAATGAGCATGAATGCAATCTAAAAATGCTAAAAATACAGAAAGACTCAAGTCTGTCAATACTACATTGTTAAAGATTTAATGACAAAGGTAACTTTTCCTTTTAGCTTGTCCTTATCAAGAGAGATACCCATATGATAATTTAAGAGTTAAAGCACTAATGGACTCTTCAGTTTCACTGAGCACCTACGTGCTGATTTTATCTTGCAATACAGTATTTCACATTCTCAGCGAAGTCAACAGAGATTTAGTCAATAGTGTCACGGCCTTTGGATGAGGATTTGAATCTTGCCAGTATCCAAACCATCACTAAAGAAGATAGGTCATTTGGGAAACAAAGGAGAGCATTAGTAAAATTCAATACTAAAAGATGGGGTTGGTTCAGTAGGTGTTTTACGATTCAGTATGAATAACATTTTATTCTAATTACCACCCCTTTCTTCTATGCACAGTATCCATAAGAGTATACAAAACGTACAAAGTATATCACAGGAAAATTATTTTTTTCATAACAGATGGCAACAGAAAAAACCTATTGAGTAATCTTATGTGCTAAAAACCACTTAGCATAATGTTAGTTTGATTCATTTGATGGAATGTGTAATTTAAAATTACTAGCAAATTACACTGACCTGATATAATCTGAACAGCTTAAATGTTACCAAGTGGAGTACTTATTGGCACACATATTTTTAAGTAAAAGAGCCATAATTCCATATTGCCTCGTGTCTGCAAAGTGCCACTACACTTAAATAATAGTAACAAAACCACAGTTATAAAGTAAAATATAAATGAAGTTTTATATGTATTGAGTGTAATAACAGATGAAATTAATCCTTCATCTATTGTTGTTTCATATACACACACTTTTGCAGTTATCCTTCATTTAAGTTTCAAAGTCTTAAGAAAACAAAACTGAACTACATAGCTCCATTAGTGCAATAAGAAAATGACACATCTGTAATAATAATGGTTATGTTTCTATACTGCTCTAGAATTTCAATAGATTCCCACTTTACTACAACAAGAAGCCCTCTAAATCTTTGAATCATTTAATTTTATGCATTCTTTTGGTATTTCATTTGGGAGTTACAGAGTGTGAAATATCCACCATGATGAGAAAACAATTATCTAGCACACCTGTTGTTTGTGCATATTGTATTTAAGCAGGGCTTGCAGTGGCTACTATTTTATTCCACTGTGAAATCCAAAATGGGGAGGCTTTAAAAGCTGACCTGATGACATGAACTTGCACTTTTATATGTAACACGTGGCTTATACTTATCACATCACATACTGTGATAATAGAACAAATCCATGCTAATTTTTGCTATCAGAATGTCAGTGAGAAAGATTTTTCCATTTAGAAAGGAAACCTGACTGAACGACTCTTGACTTAAATACACCAAATATATACTAAAAAAAAAATTGTAAACTTCAAAACCAGAAACATATCAGACAAAAAAATGGATCTGTTGGTCACACAAAACATAAACACATGAGTAACTCATAGAGTTTTCACAAAGTTCACAATCTAGAGTAAAGGCTGCCTCTAATCAGCCTCTATACTTACACTTGACCATTTATGCAAGGATTTACATGGTAAGTTGCTAATACATCTCGCTAAGACATTCAGCAAACAGAGCAGGCTGAAATAGCATCCAACAGGTTAAGCACTGTTGTAGGTTAAATATAACTGCATGGAACAAAAAAGGGTATCTTTTCAATGCTTATTAGAAGTTTGAAGCACAGGGCAAGTTTGGAAAGGAATATAGCAATACTGTTTCGTGTTGTGGAACTCCTTCCTTTTTTCTTAAATTTATTCCCATCCTGAATGTACACAATAGTAGGAAAAACCATGACAAACATTCTTGTACTTAATGAGTCTGCCCACATACTTGCTTAGGGTTTCAAATGCCATATTGGATTCCTGCCATCATGTGTATCATCACTTGTAATAAAAATCTATGCATAAAATAAAGAGAAATCTATGGTTCACTCAGTGTCAGCTGCATATTTTTCTTTGTCTAAAAAATAGGCAGTAAAATCTTACTTTTGTTGTTAAGGTCTGTCACATCAGTACAGCCCCATGGTTTTCTTGACACGTGCTTACTCTGAAAAACTGTCTTTGCTCTTCAGAACAATGCCTATAGAGTTCTTCAAAACTTTAAGAATGTTGCTCTTCTCAATCAAAATCATTCATAAATACTTCACCAAAGATCACCTGTGGCTTTCCTGAAGATTATTTGCTAATTTGATTTACTGTTTTTGGTATCATTGTAGCAATTTATTATTATTAGCATAATGGAAAAAGCTCATTTTTAGATTTGGTATCTGAAAATTATATATTTAAAATTGTATCACAAAACGTCATGTTTGTGTATATATGGAAAGTCTTTAGTGCTTTTCTTTGGAACCTCTCAAGGCTAGTTAAAGTACTTGGACATATGAAATTCTAGCAGTTGGGGGTAATTTTCTCTTAAAAGCATTATCATTCTCATCAGAACTACATGCCTAGTGAGCTTTAGTTAATATTTTCTTTTTGTTTGAGAGCAAATTGGTAAGAATTTAGGTGCTGAAATAAGGGACAATAGTCTGACAAGAAGGTAGATCACCAAAACACAGATTACAGATGGAGCAGACCTATCAGGTCAGTTAATCTAACTCCCTCATAATAAAATACTGTTCTCCACTGAATCTCTAGCTGTGCTTTGTTTGCTTTAGTTTTAAATGTTGTGAGGGATACTGCCCTACCTCTCATACATCAGACCATGGTCTATAACAAAAAAATTTTTGTGATGTTCCTTTATCATCCTGAATCAGATTTAGATCCAGCAAATCATTTTGGCAAATGTTTTATTTTAAGAATGAAAGTTTTATAGTTACCCTAGTCAGAAAAGAGCACCTAAGGATTCCCCCGTGTTACAGACTGGCTATCTTCAGGGACAAGAAAAGCTGCCTCAGCCATTTCACTCAGGGGATCTCACAAAGCTTCTTGGAGGTCTACACACCGCGGCCGTGATTTACATACTTACAAGCATAAGTCCCTGTGACTAGAGATGGCCTGTAGAGAGCCACTGCTGTGGATGACATCCAATGATTCTCAGTGCTCTCCCAAACATCTGCTTATCTTAGAGCCTCCTTCCAGAGCTGGCTGGATATCAGATATCCAGCCTAATTCTTTCAGGTATTATTCTGCTGCTGTTCATTCAAAACTAGAAGTCATATGGCTTAGGGAGGTTAGATGGAGTTTCTTCGGAGGGGGATGTTTCCTTTCCTTCTCTCATCACTGACTTTGGTCACCCATTCATCTAACCAGTAGGCTCTCATGAATACTTTATTTCTGTAATGTTTCTTCAGCATATATGTGGAGCTGCAAACAGGGCAAGTAAGAAGTATGGTTTATAATGTATTATTACATGTTGATGATTTAAGCTGAGATGAAATACAGAGATTCGAAGCTTTGTATTTCTGTCTTCTCAGATGTTATTGGTGAGTGAGGACATGACAGAAATAGAAAGGAGGTACCAGTTTACTGAGATAATGCAAGACTGGAAATAATGACAGCATCATCACATGAAGAAACGTTCCTTTAATTTGTTCTTAAAAGTCTCAAAAATCTTTGAGTGTTCCTTACTAGACCACTATCTTGATTCCTGATACACAGAAGCATTTTTATCATTTCTCACTGCTACAAGACTGGATGCTCTTTGTTGGGACAGCACCTTAATGACAGTAATTGTGCACCTTTGGTAGCCTTGATCTGGAGAAAGCACTCTAGCAGGGCTACGGCCTGAAATCTTTTGAGAACTGCAAATGGTGTAAAAATCATCACCTCACTACTTAGTAGGTGCTCTACTGGCAACGTAATTCTTGAATAAAGTTTAATGTACTAGTTTAAACTTAATATATCTCAAACATGCTTTAAATCTATGTGATTAACTTTTTGTCTGTTGACACAGCCCTTGAGATTGCTGTAAGTTTTAAGCAGTTTTTCACTACTGCTGAAACAATTAGCAGATCTGAAATTAATTTCTCCTTCAAACCACTAGTCCTGACTCCTGAATAAGTAAATATCACTACAGATATTGTGATACCTGATTTATATTTATATGTTTACTGAGAAGGAAAGGACAGAGTTTGTTCTGGAGCTGCAACTTTTCAGGAGATTTGCAGATAAGAGTATCCTGACAATCTGATGGATACAAAGGAACAAACGTGAAGTAAGAAAATAAGCAGGTCAACTGCAGGAGTTTCAAAACTTCAAATACACTTTGCTGATCTTGGTCTCAAGTCTGCCTGCTCTCTGAAGAGCCCGGAGGCACAAGGCAGGACTAGTAGCTAGCTTCTGTGAGTTACTAATTATACTGCTGCTCAGCATATAACGATCCAGTTATTTAAATGTACTTTGGACTGCTGACAAACTGTTTTCTAACAGTGTGTGATGATCTTTAGCTTTAATTTCAAACCCTCAAATACCTACTTCTGAAATACATAAATATTTCGCATATCTGATTGTTGTAAAGCAATGCAACTTCACTTTTAACCTTCTGCATTCAGACATCATCATGTCTAATGATGTCTGAACCAGAGGTCAGACTCTGAGGCCGATATTCCATCTCCTTTTGTCAGGTGTTAGGGCAATTAACTGCCCTCTTTTTCTTCCCATACATAATAATGTCGTTGGTGCAATTTACCCCTTCCCGCTAAGTTGTACAACTGTTTCCATCTAAGTATGTACAGCTACACTCTATCTCATATGTCAGGGCATAGTTGTCAGGTTATTAAAAGAGCTCATATCAATGCAGTTATAACAAAGTAGTTATTATTTAAATTGACCTTCTGAGAATTCAGCAGACTGTGCTGTAGCATTCTAGACAAAATTTTAGACATAAAATTAAACAATGTGGATGGTCCATGAGTAATAAATGAAACTAATCTAGCCAGAGAAACACAAGGAGAAAATAGATGCTTCAAGAGTCCTCTCTGCTTTGTTCTGGAGTTGATAAAGTAGAATTTTTATGATGGAAATAAAATGGCAATGAAAATATAGTTTAGGATCAGAGATATTGTAAATCATAAGATTAGAAGTATTATTTTATACTTTCCCAACTATGAAAATTTTATTACTTATTTAATCAGATAAATCAGGTCAATAAATGTTGCTACTTGCCACTTTTTAACACCTTTCACTGAAGGTTCCCTGCATGCTTTATAAAAAAACTGACAGCAACTTCCTGGGTGAAAAGTGAAAGCAAGGCTTCATCCATGGGACCAATTCAGCTAACAAACATGCTGAATTTATGTAAACAGAGATACACAAGATAAACAAATTACGGCGATATCTATCAGAAGGCAAACCCTGACCCCTGTTATCCTCAGTAACTTTATACAAGTCATCATTGTTGTAAAAGCAGGATATGTAATATCAGAATCAGGTTCAATGTCCTTAGTTATATTTTCAGGTATGAGTGGAAAAAGAGAGTTAACTAGAAGAAAAAGATCTGTGGAAAGATCTGTGTCTCAAGACTGAGCAGTCTATACCCAATAAAGTCAAAACAAGTCTGTGAGATGCCACAGCTAAGAAGTGGAAAAACACTTTAATTTGCCGATTTTAGTAGTTTAAAGTTTCTCTGAAGAAAACACTGCATGATTTAGAAAAAATAAGGCAAAGACAGAAATATAGTGATGTTGACATTTACATTTAAAAATATTTCATAGATGCTATACATGGCCATGGGCAAAGCAGAAGTGCTAAGTTTCATCTAAGGCTTCTTATTCCTACTCTTGTATCCTCTCTTTGGATTTGTCTTATCCCTTCAGCAACCGTCTGTATATCACCTCCACAGATTTCTCTCTTCACTTCTAATCAGTTTTGCTCTAGTCAATTGTAAATCTTAGTCTGTCTATTATTCCTAACTATTTCTCCCACTTGCAGATGAAATACAAGGTGGCTCACTAAAATGGAGTTCCTGGTTTTCTTTCCCAAACCCTCTTGCTATGACAGGCAGAATTCAATCTTTTTTTAGCAACCACATTAACTGAGGAAAATGAAGGCTACTTGGGCAGAAGCTACTCTTCTGTGCTAGGTTTTAACTAAAACTATTCCTCTTCCTCAGATGGTGCTGAGACAGAAACACTTTCCAAGGCTTTGTCATTTTAAGAAAGCTGTTTCAGAGAGAAGATTGCCTGAATAAAATAAAATTAAAAAAAAAAAAAAAACGGTGATCAGGCTCCTCCTTATTTATCTACCCTAATACTGGCTCTGTAAATCACACACTTCAGCTAGAAAGAATGTCCCCAGACAGACAGGGTAGCTCTTAAAATCGTCTACAATATCAAAGAGGTGGAAAAAAAAAGCCTGAGTTATCTCTTTCTCCTCCTTACATTTTGCATCAGAGACTGCATTACTTAATCTTTTCATGACAGGAGTGACATATCCTCTGTGTCACTCCCTACAAGCAGAAAGCACACCAAAATTTCTAGTAGTAAAGAACTTACATGGCAATATACACAATCACATGCCTCAAGAAAATATGCATATTTCTTTTAAAATATTATTAGGCCCTTCGATTTCATAAGTACTTACATTTCTTGTAAATGCATGAAAGTGTAATACTTTTAATAATACTTTTACCGTGAAGGATTCTTGAGGCAGTCATGAAAACCCTACTACATGAATTTTTTTTAAATTGGTAGTAATCGGTTTTTATTTTGAACTGTGTGAGAAGCATGAGGAAAAACAACACAGTGCAATCGGTATGGTATATGGGCCATTACTCTGCAGTCAAATTCAAAACATTTGTATCACTCTTTTCATTGAAAAAAATGTGAACGATCTGATTTCTAAGAAGACACATGAATTATGTATTATTTGCTTAATATCAAATATACAAAAAACCTAGGGTAATGGTGAAATCTATGCTAATTTTTTTTAAATTTTTTAAAAGAAATCTATATTTCTGTTGAAATCTGAGATGTCAAGAATGTTTATGGTTTAAAAATAAGCTTACTCTTTAATACAAGAGTCTTCTAATGTCAATTACAGAATAATTTGATGGTAATATACAACCAAATCACAGAAGTTGATATGCAGAAAAAGCAACTAATATTATTTATTTTTAGCTTATACCCTCTTCTGCAGCATTCTTCAAAATTCAAAGTTGTACCGAGTGTGAATACTCCTAGGATGAGATCAGCATTAAATAAAATTGAACTATATTGTCTCAGACACTACAGGAAAGGTGAAATTAACACCATGTGCCCCCCGCCCCCAGTTAGCAGTATTTGCCCATTCACTTTGATTAGGGTCATGATTTAACAGGAATGTCCTTAACCACATATTTAGTACTCTTCTGTAGAGTGACAGATGTAAACAAATATTTAGCTACTTCTCTAAATCTGGGATGTATGCATTTCCAAGACATAATCCAAACTGTGCTTCAATTCTATGCAGGCACACAACAGTATTTGCTTAATTTCATTCCTAAGGAAACACCCTTCTTCAGATTTTACATCTCAGACTGCAAGATCACAGACTACACACCATTTATTCAAGTCTGGAGCACAGTTAGAGGATAAATAAATTTCTGGAAACTCACAAATTCACTGGTTTTTTTTTTTTTTGGTAAAAAATGACATATGAAGTATTTTAACAGAAGTTCTTCATTTTCTGATGTACGCTGCAACCTGTTCTCTGCTTTTTTTCCCCAGGGGGGTAAAATCTGTTGATAGTAAGAGTAGGAACATAACAGCAAATTTTGCTGCTGTCTAGGAGACCTGGAGTTTGCGAATGATCTTAATTCTCTTTCTTCCTCAGCCAATGAAGACAAAGCAAGTGAAAAGGGGGAAAAAAATCTATACACATTAGTTCCTGCCAAACTGTGCAGGAACAATGATGTAAAATAGTTTGAATCCCTCAGGAAAACCTGCTAGATCATTTGGTTCTTTCTTCCACTTGATGCAGGTTCATGTCTTTCAACTTCTTTCACAGCAGTGACACAATCCAGTTTCAAGGAACTCAAGTCAAAGCATTGATCCTACTTTTCAGATGCTATCCAACACTTCTATAACATTCCTAGAATAACCTGGCTTTATTGTTGCCACACAAGGAAGTGGGAAGAAGAGCCATATCTGTAATAAAGAATGTGCAACGTATGACTTCTGTGCAACTTAACCCAATACTAAGGTAGACTCGAGTCAGACACTTTGGAAATGAAAGAAAGAAAGAAAGACAGACAGACAGACAGACAGACAGACAGAAGACAGAAAGACCGAAAGAAAGACTGAAAGAAAGACCGAAAGAAAGACAGAAAGACAGAAAGAAAGACAGAAAGACAGAAAGACAGACAGAAAGAAAGAAAGAAAGACAAACTAACCAGGAAGAAGGACCAGGTGATGTGACTGTCAAAAGCAGAAGTAGTGAGCAATAAAGGTCCATGCTGTGGTGGATGTGTCAGAAACTCTGAATGGATAAAGATAAATCAGTCCTACACAGGAGTCTATGAAGGATGAACAAACAGGAAAGAAAGCAGGGGGAAAGGGAGAAGAAATCAGAAGAGAGAAGGTCTTGACCTAGCAATACGTAAATCAACACAAAATCAAGAGACAGAACAAGAACCTGAGGATAATGGAAGAACCCAGATCCCTGTGATGGTGACCTGGCACCACTCTGCCTGTGCTTTAGAGTTTCACAGTAAGTAAGTATAGCTATTTGCCCTCACTGTGGGGACTCCCTTGCCTTTAAGCACCAGTTGGTGAGCAGACCATGTTTCCTCAACAAACAGTCCAAGCTGATGAGAGTTAGCAGCCCTCAGCTGTCGAGCAACAGTGCAAGGGCCAAATTTCACTTTGAGATACAGATGCATACAGATGCACAACATCAGAGGATTTAAATAAGATACACATTTAATATCACTTACCTAGCTGACATGACCCAAATTTCTCCTCCAAAATGAATGAATTCTTCTCTAATAAGAAATAACATATATTGCTAAAACCAGAATTTGCCCTATTGTTAGAAACCTGCAAAGTTTTAATTATTCCCCATTTACTGTTCTCCTAGCTCACGGTCAGATTTGTTGGAACTTCTGCAAAGCAATTCTACTTCTACAAAAGGATTACAAAGCGATGGATTCATTCACAATTATAGACTTTGCCAAATGAAAAGGGATACTGAAACATCTCCTATTATTCCAGAACGGCAAAGGAGTGGGAGATGGGTCAATTGGTTTCTCAGCTATATCCTCCCATAAAACACTGGAAAAAAAAAAATCACTCTAAGCCTGTGAAGATGTACTTAAGCCCTTGTAATACATATGGCAAAAGTTAAATAAATGGGCTGTCTTCTCACAGGAAATTACACTGTTCACCATCAAGCAGAATGTTAAGGAATCCAAGCTTCTCCCCTGCAGAGGGATAATGAACCCATATCATTCCATTTATCATAGTGAAGAAGCACCTAAAAAAGTAAGTTACTCTGCAGGTGTGCTCCTCTCTCCACATTTGCACATAATAGGTCGTCATAGCTCACTGGCGTACACTTTCAGTTTCAATGGTATCAGATTATAGATAACGGATATTCTTCTAATATATTAAATCTATCAACTGTCATTTCCCGCTTATTGACATAACCTTAAAAAGAAGAAAAATATTTTATAATTCTAAGAAATATAAAGCTCATAGCTTGCTTTCTGCAAAGGCCATTTCCTACCTGAAGAAGGAGGTCAGAAGCTGGTTTGACTTTCTGCTGGAAAAGCACACTTAATGTTCGATTCTGTTGTTCCAAATCAAAAACTCTTGTTTTCAGCTTTATACATTCCTCCCTCAGATCCTGCAGCACAAAGGAAAATAGGAAGATTAGAAAGCAGGTAACAGAAGCACTTAAAAAGCTCTAAGTTATGTCAGATACTAAGAAGAAATACATACACAACTTTTAAAATAGTACTAACCAAAAAATGTGCTACTTCATTTTCTCTGGTTGTTTGATCATCACAGGATAATATTAAAAAAATCTTGTAATGAGAAACAGTACTTACCTGACACGTCCTTTTGGAGTTTTCTGTTAGTATAAAAAGTGACTTTGCTAGCAATGTGTTTCATTTTGCAGCCGACGCAAAGCAGAAAGCAGCAATTAAGATATGAATATTGTAAAAAGCATAAGCTAAGGAAAAAACATAACCTATACCAAACCAGGAAGAAGTTCAAAGTGGTACTGTGCCTTCAAGGTACTCTTCTGAAGTCTGATCCCCTCCCTGCTTTTTCTGGAATTACCAAGTCAGCATTGCTGGCTGGCATGTTGTGGATGCTCTGTATCTTCCACACTGTAACTTGCCACTGTAGAGCTGGCTAGGCCATAGTAAGATGTTGGTGCACCATACATGTGGTAATATGATCCTGCCTGAGATTTCCAACATGAGCTACCAAAAAGCCTTAAAATAGGCCATTAGAAGCAGAGGTGGAGTGTAAAACCTCTGCATCTTAAGGCACAGGACATTACTGTCAAAACTGAAAGATGCAGGTCTTTTAGCCAAGGCTGAGTCAGGCTCATCATGAACAAGCCATTAATGGCTTTCAGATACAGGAAATATCTATCTATCTATCTGTCTTCAAGGTAAGATCTGCTTTTCCTGGCCACTTGAAGGAATACGGGATTCTATCAGAAAGAGGATTTTGGAGAGAGCAGAATTTGACACTCAGCCTTTCAGCATAATTTGTGCAGTTGTCCATTTTGAGGTGTGAGAGCTTCATAAATCAGGAATAGCAGTCTCCTAATAAAGATTACATATAAAAATAATAAGCTGCAGCCATGTCTAGCTTTATTTTTTTTTTTAAATTAAATCTCCAAAATACTTTCCCATATTCCTTTAAATTTAGGACAGTTGCTGCCCTGTGGTATTGCCTACCTGATATTACTTTCCACCATATGAAGGTGGAGAAACAGGCCTCTGATCCCCATATGTTGTCCTGTCAATACCATTATCAACATGATGACCTGGCTTTATGAGAAAACAACTCAGAGGAGGAAACTGTAGTCAGATGTAGCTTAAATTCTTGCCTACAGTTGCTCTAGTCTCTGCTGTAACCAGCACTGAGGTTATGAGAGGTAAACACACAATAAAATAAGCTCAACTTGAGACTTTCAGAAAATTGTAAACATCTTTTTATGCATATAGTATGTATCAGATTTTATGATACTACTGGATGAATGCAGTTATTTTCTCTTGATAGTTTCTTAATATTTGTTTTAGGTGCCTGTCAAGTGGCTGTTCAAGTAAAATTGCTAGAGCCTTCCAACATGACCCCCAAGAAATCTTGAGTTTGATGTTTTGTAAAGCCCTAAAGTTTTGATTTCTGTCAGTGAGACCTCTTATCTCTGGTCTTGCACAAGGCAATCTCTGTTAGGAAACTGCAAGCATCGAGACCCATCATTATCTGCCTTTCACAAATAATCGGAGAATTTAAAACAGAGCCTTAGCTGTTACAACAGTGTTTAACATTTCAACACTACTAAGTGCACTGAAAGGGAAAAATGATTCACAGAAACTAACAATCTAGAAAAATCTTAGCAATGCCTCTGCTCAAAAGCTTCCTATCTTACAGTTTTAAAACCATAAGATTTATGTTTCAAACTTTAGACTTTCTGTAAAACGTGAAATATAAGATAGTCGATTACCTGCCCAGATGCTATAAACTGTGGCAATGGTAATGCCACACATAGCCCAGAGGAGAAATGAGGCACATAAAGGTAGCAGTATTCTGGTAAAATAGTCTGAGTTTAGAAAGTTGAAGTCCTAAAATTACCAATTAATACAACTACCAAATGTCTGAAGCATATAATTCCTCTCCTGTGGGCAAAACGACCAGCTATTAAGATAGGAGTCTCCCAAATATCTAAGGCATTCCTATGGTCTCACTGTAGTAATATCCGAGTATCTCTCTATTCTTACTTTTCCTCTTCAGTATGACACTCACTCTTCTCCAAAATGGGATTCAATGCCCTCATTAGAAGTTCCAGAAATATGCTGCTCTTCCTCTGAAGATGCTTCTTCTGTTTTTACACTTAATTAACTTCTTTTTTATTTCATTGATGCAAATGAAGAAGAAATAACTTTCATACAGAACCCAGAGTAAAAAAGTATTCTCCGGAATACACTCCTGTGGAGGAGGGTAATATGCAAAGCACAGATACACAGACCACAAAATGATTTCATTAAGTGGTGTAACTCAAATTTCAAACTGCTGATCCAGGTCTTAAAAAGAAAAAAAAAATCCAGTTCCCAGCACTCCTATTGTCTCATGTGATATGAGAAGTCTCTGGGTGGAAGGAGAAACAATGAATGCTTCCAGTAAGTATCAGAGCATACAGGTTTGTCTCAAATAATTTTGTTGTTTTTCTGACTTCTTAAATTTCCCAGAGGTAAAATTTTCTATTAGTAAGTGGTAGAAAATCCATATAATCTTGCTACATAGAATTGTGTAATTTTGCTGTGTGGCTAATTCAGCACAAATCTCAATTTAATATAGTTTCTCCATAGTCACAGTAAAAAAAAAGCCTCTCATATTAGAGAATTTCTATATGTATTGTAACAAATTATATACTTGAAAACTGCACATTTAAGACTGTAATTCCATCTCAAGGTTTCAGTGACATTGATAAATCACGCAAGCTTTGCTCACTCAATTTGTGTCACCAGAATCTCTCAGTGGAATCACAGTCTTTCCACATACTGGAGAGTACACAGTGCTTTATTCGTTACATTGCAGCATGTACTTAATTTAAACAAAAATTAGTCCTTGAGGGACAATTTCAAATTCACAGCAAAGCCTATGCAGTGTGCGTTACTGTACGAAATCACTCTTCTCCATTTTCTGAAAGCTCTCAGCTTTTCTTCATGTCTCACTATGCCCCAGAGGTGTGTTATCTCACTGTGGCATGACCGGCTGTCTTACTGCTTAGCTGCACGATGGTAGATTTATCTGTTTACTAGTTACTATTTGGATTCTGATATCTACCTATTTGGGACTGGTGTGAGGAGTCCAATTTCCTCTTTATTGTATGCTATTGTGTTCCTGTCTTTTCTTATAAAAGGACTTGTATGAATGGTGTCAGGAGCACCGTAACAGTTAATATTCATTAGCATTTAGAAGAGTACCCTCTTTCCTCTTTCTATGGATATTAAATTAGCTGTTATTACTCAGTAATAGGTAAGCAGCTGTTAAATCCCATCAATACTAAGTAAATCGCTTTATTAAATGTATTCAAATCTGTTTTTATTGTATCCATATGAACTCCTTGGTTCCTATGGGTTTGGGAGGATTCATTACTGAGAAAGTATGTAGTCATCAAAATGTCTGACGCTTTTGCAAAGGGACTCAGGAAGCTCCTCTCTTCATTTGGGAAACAACCACAATATTACCAAACTAGAGATTAATATATTGAGATTAACCCTCTGGTAAATATTTAATCACATATTGTTTTATATTACAAAATGTAGATGAGGTTTTTGTGTATATTAATACGAGAAAATGCCTCCATTTCCATTTAAGCTGTATTGAAACACAGATTTGGGATTTTTTTAAAAATGGCCGAAGTTATGTTTCTAAAAGGTGTTACAGTAATAGCTCTGCAGACCACAGTCCTCTGATGATACACAGACGATACAGCATATGTGTATACAGAGTACAGGAAGAGTAATACAGCACAGACAGCAACAGTGCAAGCTTCCCCATATGTTGTGGTTTGCACAAATCACCTCCAAGCTACAATACTTCCAATTGCTGTAAGGCAATATCCCTCTTCTAGAGTAAAAGGCTTTGTTGTAACCTGTGGTAACAGCTGCATGGCTGTTTTGTGGCCACAGCTGTCAGGTGAAGAGATTTAGGGAACGTTATTACTTCTGGATTCCTGATGCTAGCTTGGGCAACAGGAAATGTGTTATCTATATAATGGGCAACGGCACCCTCCAGAGTCTTGCATCACTCACCTACAGGTCATCTGGACATCTCTGTCTTCAGGGCAGGATACCCAAGAGCAGACTTAATGGGGTCAGAACATCTCCCTTTGCATCTTTTAATCTACCCAGAAAGTCATAAAATTGATTCACAAAAAATCTGCCCAGTAAGGAGCTGAGAAGGATATCCAGCCTTCTCCCTGATGTGCAGATGGCCAAATGCAACCTTCTGCACCTATTTACCATTCACTTAGGTGCAGATGGTTATGGATGCAGATCTTTGTCTATCCTGCTGTCAGGCCACACTCCCCACTCTTAGGAGTTTAGCTGGCAGAGTTCAAGGTCATCTTGTTCATGTCTGAGTCGCGCAGCAGCCACCTTGCAGCTATGCCTGCACCCAGCCTCCTGCCTCCTTGATCCTGAGCTGTGTTCTGACCCCCTGGCTTGGCTTTGCTCAGACCTGCCTCCTCCCCATGGACTTGCCCAGTGAACACAGTACCGAGGCTGACCCTGATCACTGCCTCCAGGTCTGACCCTGCCACTTGGTGCTCAGCATCCTGCCTGCCCTGCTGTCACCCTCGGTCCCTGCTTGCCCCCTTTGTGGGGGACATTCTGAATGATGTTCTGCTGTTGTGAATGATGTCCGCAGTGGAGGCTTTGGAGCCAGACCTCAAAATCTATTCCAGTACTTCACTATATTTGCATCTATAATGCTTTTGGGCATGTGGCAGAGGATTTTGATTATCTTAATTTGGTGTTTCTTGCTGCATTTTAAGAAAGTTACTTCTTGTCCTGTCATTCAGTGTAGACAAACCAGTTTATATTCTTCTTTGCACTATCTACACTAAAAGACTGTATTTATGTCTCTTTCAGACTCGTCTTTTTAAAGCTAAATGATCCAAAGCATTTTAATAATGCCACATTCATCAAGTGGTCTAGATCTCACAAAGGATCATTTCATGAATATTGAAGGGTTTATAGCTTATTATTATAGATCTTTATAATTTGCTTGTCTTTTTTTTTTTGCCCCCCCCCCCCCCCCATGACATCATGGAATCAAGTTCAACTCAAAGACCACTTTTTTGTAGAATTGTCCTACCAGTTATTCCCTACCCTCTCTGGGCAGCCGATTATTTCTGCTTATATGTATTACCTTGCTTTGCTCTCTGTTTAATTTCATCTTACTTTTTTTCCTGATAACTTCTTCATTTTAGCAAGCTAATTTTTAATTTTACTCCTCCCACTAGCTTCTATCTGAAACAACCATACTTCATATCCAACCATTTGGAGTGTGAATGGAAACTTCAGCCACGATTTGATCCAGAACAGACCTTTATAGAAGCCACAGTGAATCTTTTCATTCTGCCAGGTTTGCAACCGCTCTACAAGAATTTTGCCTGTGCAGTACTTCCCTTGCTTACCCAGGAGAATGGAGCAGGAGGACACCAAAAGGTTTTTTAAGACAAAATACACGTTCTCTGTTGCTGGTCCCCAGCCCACAAGTAGAGTAGCTGACTCCCCATTCTATACAGGGAGCCTTCTCTTTTACTCAGGGAAGCACACGCCCACACCGGGAAGTCTTCCCTTCCACTGAATGCGAGTGTGCCAGCTATTGACACACACTGTAATTTATCTGTTTTACATTCCACAGGAATGGACTGCGGAAGTGACATAACTCATTATGGACAGGGAATGGGAAAACCACCATCTGGAGGAAGGATTTTCAGATGCTATTGTCTCAATATAGGTAAACAATAAAAATTGGGTATGGGTCCTATATGATCAAGCCTTAAAGATGTACAGTCTCACGGATTTTTATTCACTTGGATTACAAAAAACTTGACTTTGGGCCTGACATGTGGCAGCCTTGGTAATTAAATGTGTGAACAACATTTAAAAAACATATGCTATATAAGAATATATATCTCCCAAATGAACAATGAACATCTGCAAGCTTGAAGTTATACCACAATACCCAAACCACAACTTACCTTTTGAGTAAGTAGAGCCTGAACAACCTGATTAGCTACCTGAAATAAATAAATAAAATAGTTTAAGTACGTTATCATGTGTGTTTATGCATAACAATACCTTCTTTTGTGGCTTTACACTCCACTTTCCGTCTACAACCACCACCAGTTCTAGTATTTTCATTATTTACTAGTATTTTCATCAGATAATACTCGTAAGAATACATGAAATGCACGTTAACTACTTTTGTGCTAGTCCTCATTATAAACAAATGTGTATTGTATCAATTGCAGTATGACATGATGGACATTTGGTTAACTTCTGTCATCTCCTCTTTGGACTAGATTAAACTTTCACAGTTCTATATGCAGCTGGTGTGCATCAGCATGGATTGACTGCATTCACTAGAGCTGATTTTTACCAGACGAGGATGGAGTCCTGAATGTTTTCATGAAGTTTAATTGTTTCTTGATTCAATATTGACAAAATGGTACATCTATCATGACAAGCAGAAACCATAAAGTGCCACAGAAAATTAAAGTACCTACTGTCAGAATGTGGTTGGAAGGCATTCACACCACATAGCATAATTGACTTGAATGAGATTACACACCATTGATTAGTAGAACTATATATTCAACAGGGAATTTTTGAAGTTCTTTATTTTATACATCCTTTCTAATTTATATTTACCAGCAGGTATAGGGGCAGGGAACGGGAAGAAGGAGGGACAGAAAGAGGGACTGAGATGATTTTCTGTTGACGATGTCTAACTTGTATGTTACCTTTCTAACATAATTTAAAACTACATCTGCATATGTTATCACACAATGTGTTTGCGTATATGTTTGTTCTTGCATTTAGGCAGAGCAACTAGAGATCTCACTGTGTGCAAAAAGACAGTAGTTATGACTTCTGGTTTGGTTTTCGTTTTCAGAAATTACAGTAAAGCATATGCAGATATCACCAAATCTGCATTGATTCTTCTTACTCTTGGCAAACTGAAAAAAAACCCCACATCATCCATGTGAACTGAGTTGTGAGGAAAGAGTTGAAGCTAATTCATTTCTGTAAATAATTCAATTCTGTTAGATCCAAAAGTTACATTTGATTCATACTCTCATAAAATTGCCTAGTATCAATTTTTTTCTCCAAACTGGTCCTTAACTTAAGGCAGCCCATGGAACAATGGTCCCATAAAATAGCTCTATACATGATTTAACAGAAGACACAGACTACTATTAGAACAGTAATAACCAACAGAAGTAAATATGTTAGAGTTTTGAAAAACTATGTGCCTTGTCCTATAGGCTTTCAGGATCTACATCCGACAGTGTTCCTTCTGGCATGTACTTTTAATGTCTGTTTGCTCTACCTGAAAATTGAACAAACTATATTGAATACATTATTTCTTTACTTTCTGACATGGAGTTACTTTACCACGGAAGAACTAAAAGGTTCTTTGAAGTGTGTACTAGTCACTCACAATAGAATAGCCTACAAAATTACTCCTATAGCTTTATATATTGCACAGAGGAGCGTAAATGGCATAATCTTCCAAATGGGAAAAAACTGAACTTGCCAATGCATATGTGACAAATTTTCCAGCTTTGAGTGTATGAAGTTAGGTATCTAAATGAAAGTACCTGCCAGTGATCCATAGCTCCCATAGATCTCAATAAGAGAGATATGTAACTAGTTTCTTTACAAAATGAGGTTATTTTATTCTACTACCTAGCAACTTGGCAAACTGTGTTGCTATTACCATTCAAAGATTTTCAGGTCTGTATTCTTGGTTTTCAGCAGGAACAGAGGCGCAAGCCTTCAGCGAAATGTTCTGCAGTTACTAAAATTAATTTAGCAGTCAATAAGTGGAATTATATCCAAACTTTTGCATTTCAAATGAGGTTGCCATTCCACTCCTACAGCAGTGCAAGTGTCCAGATGGAAATAAACTGCTAAGCTAGCAGATCTACTTCATTTTTACTTACAGGTATCAAGAGACACCGCGGATATGAATGAACAACATAAGCCAGCACTACAAAACTGATAGTCACAACTACCAAAAACTGAGGAAACAGAGACCATGGAAGGCAGAGAGACTGACTGCTGAGGTGCAGAATATGTGAAATTCCCACTGATATGAGGCAGAACTGCGGCTCAATCCCAGTAAAAAACAGGCTGTAAAATGACTTGACCTGTGATTCATCCAGTTAATCAAGGTGAAACAAGAAATAAAATAGAGATGGTCGGTTCCTTAGTCTGCTATTATGTAGGAGATGACACTGCTTGCCTTCACACTGCCTGCCTTTCCTTTGAAGTTAATAGCCAAGATCTTTAGGTGAGGTTTCCTTTCGTGGATTGCAATAAAAAAGATAAAAGATCCAGCTTCACTTTTTCCTTACACAATTATGTTTACATATACATGTTGTAAAGTGGTCTTAATAGAAAAGGTATAAAAGAATGAATCAAAGAAAAGAGACCCTAGTGTAACATCTATTATACCTTTTACAAGAACTGAGATTTTACACAGCTGCCTTGAACGTATGGTTTCATACGCACAAAGACATTTCAAGTGTACTAAAATGAAAGGTCTTATATTTTATTCAAATCTTAAAAATAGAATGCCTTTTTAAGATAACTTTGTATTTTTGATTAGCTAATTCTTAAAACATCAGCAAAAATATCATCTACCCTAAGTTGCATAATTTCCTGCATGTAAGTATGGTGAAGCTTGACAGAAATCTCAGCTGGCACAGTGATGTGAATAAACATAACATTACCACTTACCAATAAACTGACAGCTGAATTCCAGGATAGGAAACGAGGATTAAGCATCTTAACCTCAAACCCCAAAGGTACAAGACAATACTGGTTTTTCCATTAAATTTTTCAGAGACAGAAAGATATTTATGGAGTATTTCTGAAATTAAATGAGCTCTTTTCTTATTTATCAAGTACTGGAATATTTCAATGACACCTTCTTCCAAATACTGTTCTAAAGTTGTTTATATGTACACTTCAGAGATGAACAATTACTTTAAAAATCAGTGAATATTTATTAAAATTCATAAAGGACTCACTTCAGCTTGACCCATATTCTTTTCAGATTTCATCTCTATGAACATTTGAGTTTCATTGAATTTTACCATGAAAATGATTACAGAGCATGCATTTTTAAGTCACAGGTACAAGCATTCATACAATATTAAACGTGGAATATTATATGGATGAAAAGAACTATGTAAAATAATTGATAAAAAAAGAAAAATGAGAGAAAATAATGACAGGCATAGCTTTAAAAACTCAGCTCTAGTATCTTTTCATCACACATAGAAAAATCATGGTGGTTATTTTTACTTCCTTCATATGCAGCTTAATGGCCACCAACACCTCAGCAGAAAGCACACTGTGCATAGCAAGTGTCCTTATCACATTGCTGTAGAGGCCCGAGAGACCAAGCAGGGACACTATTGGCAGGGTGGCCAGATTAAATGATGCTTGAGCAGTTTGCCTGTGCCCAGGGGAGAGAAGCTGCAATTTGAGGATGCTCAATGATGAGTGGAAGATGGCAGCATTCTCCCAATAGTTATCAAACGATGTTCCCAACCTTCACTACCTCAAGGGCCTGTCAAGCATCCCAAACATGTAACTAGTCAGAATGGCTAGGTATGAGCTTTGGAGGTAAGCGTTCCTTGTGTATCAGCCCAGGAGAAGTTCAATACACTCATAACTAATTGGACTGCAGAGGCAAAATGAAAATAATGGTTGTAGTAGGCACTCAAATTTTTTGGTGGTAGGCTTAGCTGCCTCAGGTTTGGGTGTGATCACAGCCTTGTGTTCTCAGGAACATCTGTGTTCCTCCCTTTAAACCCATCAGGTCTCCCCGGGGCAAAATGGAGCTGCAGCACAGATAGATACATAGCTGTAGAGGATACATTTGCTCCTAAAAACTGCTGAAGAAGTCCTGAAGCCCAAACTAGGGAAAGTCTGAGGAGATTTTCACCTTCAAGAAGCGGGGTTGGTGTAAGGTGAGTTATGAACAGAGGAAGCATCAGACTTAAAGTCTTAAAGGAAAGAAATTTTCAAGTGGAACACTGGAAGACTGGGGTTTTTTTCCCCATAAAAATATTTATGGAAAGAATTTTCTTTTCTTAAGATCTCCCGTAAGAATCCCTGTTTGGAAAGGACTTTGTCACATACAACACATCCTCAGAAGACTCTGATTGGAAGTGAAGGTTCTCACAATCATTGATTGGGTTATTCACTAATTACATTTATGTCTCATCTCCTGTTCTCTTTATTGTTATTATAATGAAGCAGGGTGAGAACATGCCATTTCTTGGGAAGCTCCACCAAGTGAATGTGTTCAGGTGGGTGCTAACCTGGACTCCTGCAGAACTTGCAATTATTAAATATGGTTTTGTTGCCTGAGTCACTGGTAACAACTTCTTCACCTCAGTGATCAGAAAGCATTAGGTCCAAGTTTGCGTCAGCTAAAACAATGCTGGTTACAGTGCCACTACCAAAGCGTTGTGGGGGTTGAAAGGCGAAGGAGAAGAAAAAAGCGAGACCAAGCCATGGGGAAGGACAAGAGAGGTCGCTGTACACAAAACAGAAGACAAAAAAAGGAAGAAGATAAGCAAACAAAAAATAAAGCAGGGAAGCACAAAACCACAGGTGATGAGAAGCACTTTCTCCTGCAAAAGTTGACACAGTGGGAGAAGATGGATACAGCTGTGATAACATGGAAGAACTGAAAACAGCCAACGTAATGTTGAAGATAATAAAGTTCAGAGCATAGTTTGATATAATTATTCACTCTTTAAACTGCAACAGTGTGTAAAAAACACAACCCTGGATCAGAAATCCATCATGTTACTGCAAACACAATAAAAACATGTCTTCTGTCCTTATAAAATCTGTATGGAGTGTTTTGCTGAAATGGACAGTTATGGTACTTAACTCATTTCCAAAATTAATTACATAGGCAGATTTTGTTCTAGAAAATCAGAAAATAATTTTAAGTTAAGGTCTGTAATTTAAACTAAAGTTAGTAATTATATGGTATTTTCATCCTTATCACCAAGATATCCAAAGATCATTCAAGTGCGCACTGAATGCAGTGACTCAGGCCAATGCAGATCAAGGCTCTGCTGGTATCCCAGTGCCACAGAACAGGCAGAGCATAATCTAGTGGGAAAGCGTATCTGCAAGTCTTTTACTCCAGCTCCCTGATAAAAATATGCTATAGCGGCAAAAGTGCGGATGTGCTGATGAAAATCTGCACTACACTAGAGGCTTCTTGTACCAGAGCTGTATTTCTCATGCCAGTAACACTTCAGCAAATGCTGATTAAAAATTTAAAAAGCTGGTATGAAGACATGAATTGTCATCTGCTATGCATGGTTTGCACACTCCTGCACTCTCTTCTCAAAGGTACAGCTGAGAAGTTGGTGTAGTTTTTGTTTTGTTTTGTTTGCATGTTAGCTAACTACTTACGCTACTACGCATTATTATGGAATGGGTAAATGATTTCTATGAAGCAACTCTTCGAGCTACTAAAAGTCTTGAAACTATTTTAAGCTTTTGCGTATGCTGAAGAGCCTTATTTCAGGATAAATGGGAGGAACAAGTAAGCATCAGTATATATATGGAGAAAGCTGCATGCAATAGGAGATACCAGATATTTCTGGTAAGCATTGCTGGAGTGCTCAGACAAGAACTGATGGGTGAATTATATTGTAGCTGTAACTGGAAGGTCTGATCAGACGCTGAGCCATGTAGTAGAAGTGAGCCAACAGCTAGAAAAAACCCAGCATGAAAAGCTGTGTATGTAACCCTAACGGAGAGCTGAGAGACTAAATTCCCTGGTTGTGGAATACGTTACATAGGAAAGCTGGGGGACTTTTGATGGAAGGAGCCACTGCCACCCGTGTTCCATTCTACAGAAAACACAACACCTAATAGGCAAACTATCATTTTCTCCTCCTAACGAAAGCAAACCAGTTCCAAATATTGGTCACAGGGATATCAACTTTTCAGTGGTGTGGTCAAAACAGGATTTACAGCAGAGGTCATGGAGAACAGTATCTATGATAACATCAAGACACATGTTCTTGGAATTAATTAGAATGAGGTAATACTAGAAAATTGCAGAACAATGTCAACCTTCCAAAGAGGGAGAGATTCATTTCTATTCATTTAATTATAGTACCAGGTAAGAACAACATTTTTATCTACCTTACCTCATCAAGACATCTTTCATACTGTTCTCTCTGATTTTCATTTTCCAGAGCCAGCGCTGAATTCTCTGCCTACAATAAAATAGAATAAATAAATAAATATGTAAATTAATCAAAGTGTATCTTGTACTACATGACAATTCATAAAAATTCTCAGGGCGCTTACTTTGTGTACTTCTTCAAGATCCAGAATAAAAAGCACCATACAATTTATTTTGCTACAAGTTGGTATTTTGAGTAAAAACAGAAGCGACATTCATTTATGAGATTATTCACACCATGCATTACAATTTAGAACAATATCAGAGCAGATATTCCAAGTATGTCCACGATCTCATCTTGTCAGGTGCAATAGAGTTGTCAATGAAACATTATAAAAGATATTGGTATATTTTTTCTTCTTCCCCCTTTTCTCTTTAGAATGAACTTGCTATCTGAGAAAGCCACTTGGAAGCAAATAGAAGCAGCTACTATCAAAAGGAAACAAAAAGCAATCTTAGGTAAACTTTTAACCATGGCAGCTTTTCACAAGCCTGGTTTCTGCAGTGGGTAACTCCAGATGCACTGGTCATACTACAGCTAATTGGTGAATTACACCTTTTAACTGAACCAGATAAATTTATTAGTCTTTACTTTAAAAATAATTCCTATCATTTCAAGAGTGACAGAGGTATTTTACTACGTCTAAATGAAGTCTTAAAGTCAAGAAATTTTTTCTCTCACATATGTCAGTTTAAACATGATAAAGTTTCCTGTATAGTAATGCCTTTCATCCATCTTTAATTTCCATTACACTCATATTTTTGCATAGTGCAAACTTCAAAATGGCACAATCTGGTATGCAAATTACAGTAAATCAATGTATTTTTCTATATATTATGACTTGACTTTAGGAATTCTTACACTATTGGAAAAAGAAAATCTCTGAAGTGTTCTGTATACAGTTGCATCAGAGCAAGTTTCAACTAGTCTTCTCTTAAAGACTGAGAAACTAAAACAATACATAAAAATCTATGAGTTGAAACTGGCTCTAGAAACCTCTCTGCCTCCCATGCATAACTTCACATCACGTAACCATAACACCAAAATCAATGCATTCACATAATTACAACTATTATACAATTTACATTACTTGCTTCACTTTAACCTTCTGTCAACCTATAAAAGTTAAACAAATGCTGTTTCAGAAGAATTGTGGTTATACAAAACAACAGTCATAAATACAGTTAACATTTGCAATTTTAGAGAAAAATTGAATGGAATGCACTGTATAGAAAGATTCTATGGAAAGATGCACAGTTCTCTTCCTTGTTAAGAAAAGTCAATGATTCAAAAAAAAAGAAAATCCCGAAGTCCAATAAATTGATTCATTAACAACAATTTCAAATTCAGCTAAATCCTAAAAATAAGATGAGGAAGAAAAAGTAAACATACATAAGTATCCAGCATATTGAAAGAGAGTAAAGAATAAAAGGGTGGTAAGAAACAAGGGCGTATAGAGTTTACTTATTTACAAGTCTAAATAAACAACTGTACAGAGTCAGTGCTTTATCTTGAGGGTACAATCAAAGCCAGCAAAGGTAGTAAAATGCTCTGCATCATATTTTCACAATGTCACCTACCAATGGACTCAACATATGGCTATAAAAAATCTATGGGTGATCCTGCAGAGAGCACTGTGAGATGAGGCAGGAAAAAGTACAGCTGCAGAAGTAAGTAGCAAAGTAGAAGCAGAAGCCACAAAAGCAAAAGCAGCAGTAAGAAATCAGAAGCTGGAGGGTAAATAGTCCTCCATACCGAAGAGGCTATCATATACAGTTATCAGTTTGCTTTTACAGACACATTCTTGCAGATTAGAAAATACAAAAATAAAGAAATGATTGCTACATAAAAATGTATTTCTGAGTTAAAGATTTTCAGATGTTTTCTCTATGAATATCACCCTAAAATGCCATCCAAAATAAATTCTTCTTACTGTTTTGAAGCAACCATTAAAGGATTAGTCTGCACATCCTTTGACTCATGCATGTTGGTATACCCATGGGTTTAATTTTTTTGATTTTCATTTTCACTAACATAAAAATATATTGTATGCTTTTATCCTAAAACAGTCAGGGCAGACTGCTCCCATATAGAGATCTCTAAAAGAACTACATCACATAGTTGTACTATACAAAATACCCAGAGAGCTCCCCATATTTCTCTGACTCCATTTGTTTTGAATGCTGTAAGGCTGTAAAATGGAAGCTAAGTCTTCTTGGATCTGTTAGCTGAATCTCTGGTTTCAGTGAGCTATGCCTTTACAAATAGGCTACCAAAATTAGGAAATCTGAACTTGACAGCATTATAAATAAATGCTACATTTCCCCTCTTATCAAGCCACAGTGGAAACATCTGTATAATAAAACCCTTTTTCACACCACTGGCTTCCAAAGTGTAGTGAAAGGATGTAATGCAGTCAATGTTAGCTTGACTTTTGTGCTTCTTGATTGCCGAGCAAATCATACCTATTTATTTGGCATTTTTGTAATGAGGACTGGACTAGAAGGGAACACTTGACTGACTTTGCTTAAGATCCTGTGCCAGTTCCCACAACGTGGGAAAACCAGTACTTGATATACTAAATCGCTCTATATTGCAACTGAATATTTGATAATAATCCTCATTCCCCCAAAAGTATTCATTTGAAAAATTTGTAATAGCACTTATGGTCTCAAAACCCTGCTTCTAATCCAAACCTTCATTTATTTACCAGAAACCACTGGATTTTGATGTTATTCGAAGTCTGCTCAATTTTTGCTCAGAGGGATCTGCCTACCTCCAGTATTGCATATTCTAGGCATCTTTTGCCAGTTAAGCAAAGTAGGTCTCCTTGGAGGAAACCACTATTACATTTTATTTTCATTTTTATTTTCAGGCCATACTCACACTAGGCTAAGCCGCAATAAGAAGCCCACGCTTCTCACAGCTTGAAAGCTAATGCACACTTGCAGGCACCCAGAGGCAGTGGTAGAGGAGTACTGACCCCTAATGAAGTCACTTCTCCCATATACAACCTAGCAGGGGACTACGCAGGAAAAAAATTAGCTTACTGAGAACAGTACTCTCTTACATATCAACTGACTTCTACAGTGATTTCTAGTTTTAGGCATAGCTGTCCTCTAGGAATTTATGTATATTTTATGTTACACATAGAAATAAACCATGTCTGTCCCTCAGCCTCACAAACACTAAAAGTGATGCAGCCCAGCAAACTGCTGCAGACAAGTGACATTCAACGCCTGCCACCAGCGCCTACAGGCAAGCATGTCTTTTCTTGGGGGTCAGCTCTCAAAGCACAGTATCATTCAGTCAGCCAAAAGTACCTGTGGCGCAACTTACCATTAAATGAAACATTACATGTTGCTTTTGGATCATTATAGATTCAAGGATCCTAAAATGTCAAAACAGAGGTACATCCTAGTTCCGATTTGGAAGAAAGTATTTTGCACAAGAGTCTCTCCAAACATTGGAAAATTTAAAGATTTCAATCATGACTTGGATAATGCTAAACAGCCTTCAACTGCCTAAATTAGAGACAACTTTGTTCTGAATTGTGAGACTAAGGTTATGGAAAATCAATTTGAAAGTGAAAACTTCAGGCTACTTTATATAAAACAGAGGTTGCCTTGTATTGATACCATTGCTAAGATACAGTCATTACGAGAGACTTTGTCAACTCTTATTTTAATCCCTTTCTCAGGATGGAAAACATAGCTCTAGTAATGATGAAAACTATCTTTAGGTCAGCTAAGAGCTTTCTCTCTCCTTCACAGATGTTGAAGAACACTCTGTATTTTCTCCTGCGGGGCAGCTGTTTGCACGGTTTCATTCAAGGCTAGTAACAGACAGACTACACACCTGATGCACTGAGGTCTAGTCCTGTTCCTGCTGAAGTCAGTAAGAATCTGCCATCTATTTCCCATGAATGTAGACACAAGTCAGGTGAAACGAAATAAATGGTATTTGTTTCACAATACACAATGTTTCCTTAAAATTTCTTTGGGGCAAGAGGAAGTTCCTTGGTTCACAGTGATTTGTTGTTCGTTATGCTATAGAAGAAACAAGGAGACAGACGGCAGCCTTAGCCTTTTTCATGTTTCTATAAATGTGTTATATTCTGGATCAGTAAAGGCAGGCCAATTAATTACAATTCTTAAAAAAATTTCTAAAATGGTCACGATAATTAACTTTAGTATACCCTTAACACCAAAACACAGGAAGCATCCATTCAGGCAGTACAACCACCTAAACTTTAAATTCTTGTGAAAATGCATCTTCACGTGAAGTCTAAAATGCATCTCAAATATGTCCTTAATGTGGTCATATTTACTTTTTTGGTAATGAACAACAAAAGACACTACAGCTTACACACATAGGAAAAAAACAAATACAATTCCCCCACTCCCCTGCCCCAAAACAGAGGGAAATGTTGTCTCCCAAAAAGTTTTCATTATCAGTAGGCTCTGAGCCAAAAAGTGTGCTGCTGCTTTCCAGCTCACAGTCTTTTTTTCTGGGTTTACATGGTCAAAGCATGAGATCTCCCACCAGTCTCATTGTACCAAATCTGAGAATTTGGGGGGGGTTCAGTCCTCAGCTACAGTCACATATCATGGCACCTTTCAGCTGAATAACAGCACCAGGCTACAAATAGCTGAAATAAATATACACTTAATAAATATATTCTTACATTAATATAGACATTTAGGATGATTTCTTCATTCTCTCCTTTTCCTCTTTAACAATTTTAGAGAGAATTATTACAACAGGTTAAGGATTGCCTACTAACTATACTTTGTTCAACATTTACCTGTGTTTGGTAGAAGTGGCAGACACATTCTCATGTCTGAGAACGTCATGAGACATCCATGTGTCCTCCAGATTTGCCTCTCTAAGTGGCACTTGAGAGGACAACTTTCACTTAACATCCTCCAAAAGCCTTTTCTGCGTGCTTCTTGAAAGAGTGAACTGAAGTGCTTAAATCATGTTTGAAAAAAAGATTTAGATTTAAGTCCCTAAAGTGTTTTTCGAAAAGTTTAAACTTTACCTTTCTGTGCCTTGATTTTTTAAGTCAAGAGAACAGGAACAACAACATTTTGTTATCTAGCTAGCCTGCTCTGTCAATTTATGAATTAGGACTTATTTGGTGCACTGGCGTCTTTAAGTGAAGAATTATTTCAGGTACCTATTAGGAAGTCTTCAACAGACAATCCTCTACACTTTTATAACCACAATGAAATTAACTAAAACACTGAATTTTCTACTAGAAGGCATGAATAAAAGAGAAGCACATATAAGACAGTTTTCCTTACTCAACTATTGTAGAGTTGAGACAAAACAAAAGGATGGGAGGAGGAAGAGAGAAGAAAGTGGAGGGTAGTATGTATTTTGCACTAAGGGAAAAGGGAGATCATAGAATGGTTTGGATCGGAAGGGACCTTTAAAGATCATGTAGTCCACCTCCCCTGCCATAGGCAGGAGATGAAGGTCTAAAGGTTGTACGTCAAGTTAGCAGCTCAACATGCTTTGAAGGTATCATCAATAAAGGTCAAGAGGAACAAAGTTATGACAGTGAACTTTAAAATCCCTGACAGAATGCTACAACACTGGTTACCATGTGCACTTCTTTGTTATTCATACTAAACCATTTGTCCATTTATAGAAAGCTTTATTGATTTACACAGACACTCATTTGTCATGCCCTGTGCAGTGTATTAATAGCTGTCCAAGCACTTCAAATGTGCTCAGCAGTTTTTTCCTGCTTTCAGCCTCTGATTTTGTATATTTTTGTGGTCACAGCTTCATACAGCGCACATCAGAGGTCAAAACCTAGGTCAAAGCCTGTTGTTGGTAAAGTAAGAAATAATGTTGTTACAATCTTTCCTTAGGTCCTTATGGCATTTTTTTGGTAAGCTCTTGTTCTAGGAAGAGTTTACCACCTGAACCATCTCCTTATCTTTGGTCACAGGAAACTCCTTGTATTATTCTGTCCATATTACACAGAAAATTTGTCCTTTGAAAGACTGACCCAACAAATTGTCAGAAAAAAGTTTAACAGCATAGTTATGCTGGTTAGAAGTACTGAAAATTACATTTGTGTTTTCAAATCCACATAATTATAGCAACAAAAGCCTTAATTTAATTCTAGCACTATAAAAGCACTTCCACTGGCCACTTTCCAGTGCCTTTTATATTGCTATAGACAGCTCTTTGCTAGGAGTAAAATGGGAACTGCACCTCACGACCTGCCTGTCAACTTTTGGATGTTTCCACCTTCTGCTTTACCCTTTTCACAATAGAGCAACGCTGGAGCAACCATGGAGCATCTCCCTGCTGAACTGCAGCCCATGTGCTACAGCTCTGCTCCCTGGCCCCCTATCACCAGGACAGTAACTGAGACTGGAGAATGCTAGCTACTGATGAAATAAGCAGTGAATTTAGTGGACTAATACTTAACAAAATATTACTGTATGCTTTTTCAAATGTCCTAGTCTTAACTATTTCTTCTGGCTCATGGAGATGAGGGAAAAAGACCCAAAAAGGACAAATTAGTGATATGATGACAGCCAGGCTTCTCACCCTTGCTTCAAAACACATGGGCCCTTAGCCTTCTCAGTTGCATCATTTTCCATTTTTTTTTTTTTAGCGTGATAAAATAGCCTATTCTCTTTAACCACAGTTAAAACATTTGACATATTTTATCTGAAATACTCAGCCACTGTTCAATTCACATTCAGGTAAAACATGGCATGAAAGCAACACATACAGGATGTTAAATAATAAAATACAGAACTATACAAGTGTTAATTATAATTCTGTCTATAAAAAGGCCACATTAAACCTTACTGGGCAGTACTCGTAGGGATCATTCTTGCAATTCAAAATTTCAATAATACATTTTTTAATTCTTTACTGACATGAAAACATAGTGACATTAGAACAAGCCACAAACAGATCTCAAAAGCAGTCTGTCTCACAGGCCATGCTATGCTACAGCTGTGCTACCAATAAAATGGGTTTGTAGCCTCACAGAGAGCAGTATAACTTTCTTCTTCTAATGTATGCTAGGAACAAGAAGATACTTATTCAACATCAGAAAGCTAACCACTTAAGATTACATAAAAACTTGGGTTGAAATGTTCCTAAGAAAAAGCAGCCCAAGGTCTGTGCAGCTGCATATGATGTTTTACCAATTATTGATGAGCTGATTCATGTATTTAAACATGAATTCACACCGGAAATTATGTAACAGCTTTAAAAATTGTATGGATTTCATGCTGCCAGAGATCAGAAAACAGAACTCGCTCATTTATATGCAGATCTACAGCAGATCGCAGGGAGAGACTCCCACCCAGGGTCCTGTACAGGGCTTATAACCACAGACCTCTTTTCCTGTCTGTTGAGTGTTTTCCAGTTCCCATGAGAAGAAACAACGGGTGTTCAACCTAAATGATGAAGCCTCCTTTTTGAAAGGAGGGGATAACTAGAATTTAATCCTTCAAATCTACTTATACTGGATAAACATATGAACTTCAGGAGTTGAATCAAACAAACCAAAACCAAATGAGATTCATACACTGCTGATGAGACTGTCTCCTAAAAATGACTAAAAGTAAACCTCATATTCCTGGGAATTCCTCTGTGAAATGCCTTTAACTTTTTTTTTTTTTTATTTTTCAGAAGTTGGGGCTGGAAATTTTTAACTGGTTCAAAAACGGTAATATTTGTCTTTTTTATTTTGGTTAGATCTAAAGTAGTTAAGACTGATGAGCCTTTAAAACCTTCAACATTTTCCCTTCTGACACCACAGAATGTCTGGAGTTGACATTTTAAAGAGAAGGTTAGGAACAGATCTAGCAAAACAGACTGCATTATAAGCCCAGGCTTATCTTCCAGCAAATAAATACCTAGGCTACTAACAGATATATAAATAACAGCTTTGTATGTTTACCTGCATGCAAATTGTAGAAAACTGCAAATTCTACCATTATTTACAGAGAATATAATAGACTTACAATATATCCACGGGTAAAGCACTGTCAATACAGGCCTTTGAACAAATAGGTTAAAATTATGAATGATGACTTTTTTTTCCCCCCCAAATTCTTCCGAATGATCACATATAAAACATTTTTTGAGGACGAGGAGTAAAAGAGATCTAAATAAGCAGAGACAGGCAGCGTAAGTGTGTATTTCCTGAAGTTAAAGACATACATACTACATGTGATGGTCTGTATAATGCATATGCACTTGATAAAGCATACAAGTACAAGCATGGAAAACCACAAGTCCCAGCAAGACTCCTATTTTTTATCACTTATCCTCTGAATAAAGTGCTGAGCTGTGTGCCTCAGTGCGACGCATTGCTCTGCACAGAGACCAAGGCACTCACCTTCCATAAACAATATTCCTAGGCTGCCTAAACAGGAGCAGCTGCTATTAATGAGGGGTAAAATGACAGACAAGAGAAAGCCCTCTCACTCACAGCCAGGCAGATCCATGAAGCTATGTGATGTCAATCCTGTCATACAGCAACACTGACTTGGGCAGTCAGGAAGGAGGAATGCTGAAACTCATTCACCTTTCCCAAAACTGCCACTGTTCTAACAGCACAGGGCGTCTCCCTAGCAGCTTGCACCTGGGCACAACGTTACAGGCCACGATACCATCACACAAATGTAAGACATTAGACTGAATTTTTATGCAAGGAACAGTGTGTGCATGTCGTGAAATTTGTTTATTTTCTGATTTTCCAATATTTACACTCGGTGATCCTTCCCCTTGCAAACTGTGAACCAGAGGCTGCTGTTCCAGCTCGTCATTTTTTTTTCTCTTGTTTTAAGTGATTTGTTCCCTTATGGAACTGTTCTCCCTTAAGAACTGAGAGCATTTCACTCTGACAGACTTACTGTGCCTCCCCATGTAATATTAACAGGCAGTTATTTCCTCTATCAAAGAACTAAAAATAAAATCCCTGGTCCATGAAAAAAGTATGAGATCCTGAAATTTTAAGTGAAACTAAGATTCTTACAATTAATGCAGCCAGATGTGGACTGTGCAAGCAGTGTGGACTTGATTAATCTTAAAGGGCGTTTTGTGTTTAATATCAGCATGTATTTCACACAGAAATATCTTTGCATTGAAAACTCTTATATGAATTAATCATATCACATTTGGTCAGTTGCATTTGTCTCATTTTTTCTTGCAAAAAGACCAAGCTCTTCAGGGAAAATTCTAATTCTTTGAAATACTAATTCTTTGAAATTAGTAAAGACCAGTTGAAAAACATTGACTATCTATACATCCAATGCTGAAGCTCAATAAAAAACTTTCAGTGCAGCCATTTTCAAAGAAAATATTTGCTTTGATTTGAAAGGGAACATTATGCAGGAGATTTTGATCAAATTTAAAAGTGACATTGAAACGAGTACAAATATTTCCAGGGCTTTGGGACCTTCTGAAATGATACATATGGCAACCACTTTTTAAAAAATTCACTTGCCTAATCACAAAACAGAAGGTTTTCTTTAAAATTCAGATCTTGAGGAAAACTCATACACTTTCAGGACAGTTTTTCAAGCAATAAGAAGGGCAAATTTAGAATTTACTTTAAATGAGTTATCCTTCAAACCTTTGCAATTTTGACCATGAGGTTACTGACACAGTGACAGTTTTCTACTTTCTGTGATTCCATTATCCGCACCTTCCTGAGTAGCATACTCAACTTCAAGGCTAATCTAATGTAGAGTTTGAAAAGAATAGGTCATTTCATATCTATGTATGAAAATTAATCTTTGGGCAACTTTATTCCAACAGAACCCATTTCTTATTTTTCCCCACTTGTCTAGCTGAGATGTTCATAGTAAATACAGGCAATACTACTGGCGCTGTGAAGCAGGTATGGAAAAAGAAGCCCAAGAGACAGTTTGTCTTTACAGGACACACCTCAATATCTAAGTATAGCAATAAGCCACAAAGGCCTTAAGCTCATTTTCTTCAAAAGTTGAAATTCAAAAATTTAGCTATTCCTTTCAGCAAATTTAATTTACCTTTTCAAATTATGGCAGGTCACACTAAAATATGAATTTCAGGAATAGAATGTAATTTTAGAATCTAATTAATTAAAAAAAAATCGTGACTTATTTTTCTTTAAAAACTAAGATAAATTAAAAATCGTAGTCGATGGAATTAAGTAGAAAACCTTGAAATTAAGTACCAGGAAGCCAAGGATTACACATATGTATATACAGGAATTTTTTTTTTAATTTCTAGAAATTCTATCTATCAAGAGCAGCTCTTCTCCTTTAAAGTGGCTTATATATTTTTTCTAATATCATTGGAATGAACATGAAATATAATTTCATAGGTCAATGCAAAAAATGGCCTTAATGCCATAACTGGTACTTCTGGGCTGCTCCATGCACCTGAACTGAAGGGCTGTTATTAAATGATAGTAAACAGTTCCAATTTGGAGCTAAATTTGGCATTATCTTCAAGGAACACCAACACCGACCTCCTCCCCACTCATCCACTCCCCTCCCCTGCGAAACTAAGCAATTGAGTGTGCTTGGGATTGATGATAGAAAGAGAAGATTCAAAACTTTCATGCATTCCTGCTTTTTTCCCCATGTGTTTTTTAATGTATAATCAACAACGCTATTAATTGTCTCCCATAACCAGTTATTTTGGCTCTCACTGGAACGTGAAACAACAGATGTTTTGCTCTGTCTTCAGAGAAAGCGGATGCTGAATTTTTATCAAGAAATATTTTTTTCCCAATTATTTATCCTAAGTTTCTTCATTTAGTTCAAACAAAAATAATTATGAAATAAAGTGATCTAAACTGACAAGTCTGGAAAACACTGATCCCATATGCTTCAGTGTCACATTCACTGGCTGTGTGAATGGAAACTCATATCAGTTCCCTGTTATCCAATGATTCTTTAAGTGGGAAAATCTCATTTTTTCTTCTCCAAAGAAACATGTATGATTTTTTATGAAATGCAAAAAAATATACAACTGGTTTTCCTTTTTAAAAATATCCCTTGAGCTTATTTTTATTTGAATTCTGAGAAAAAAAAAGACTTTGCTATACTATGCAATAGGTTTAAAGTATTACATGATGTTATAATTGATATTGTCACAAAATATTTTTATACATAATAAAATATAAAATACATTATTTTGCTTCTCCCATGATGAATCATTTTACTCTATTCCTTTAAAGACTTGGAGTTAAAAGGTTTCCACCACAATAAGCTATTAATGTCAACTGTTTCACAATTCATAACATAAATTTATAACAAGTTTCTGTTTTTAACTACACGGGAGCATTGAGTTATTTCTGAAGGCAATGTTTCCTGCAATTTCACTTGCTTCATCAGAAGTCACCCATAAGACAACTGCCCCAGGTATTTCAAAATGAACTTCTTTTGATGGCTTCAGTTATTTCTCTCCCTTCCAGCTAAGGAGTTGTGAAGCAAAGCAAAGCAGAACAGGTATTGGTGCACTGTATTACGAATAGGATCAAATGCCATATAATGTGCAGCAATTGTTTTGTAGCCAATAGCTAACTTCTAATAACTGAATCACAAAACTACTACTCATTTCTTGCTAACTGAAATAAAACTCTATTTGCAAACATCACCTTGCTGCTCCTGAAAGCTTTCAACATTTTTCTCTTTTGTTTTCATAGGCACAGTAAGTAGCAAACAATGCCCCTCACTCCACACAGCACTACGCGGTAGATTGATTTCTGCACTGACATTTGTTAAATTAAAAGTTCTGATTCATTTCATTTTTAATCTTTTAGAATGGAATAGTGAATTTGCAGAGTAATTGTATTTTGTTCAAAAGAACAACAACCCAGACCCCAAATTCTGTTTCTTTTAAAAGCTTCCAACAGTTTGGAGTTGCGTCTGTTTTTTCTGCCCTGCAGACTGTGCTCACTTCAGAGAAGATGGATGTAGAGGGATGAGGATCCCTTAGAAAGTGTCTGATGTGGCAGTACCCGAATGTTATCCTAACCAGTCATATGACATTTCTCCTATTGTGCTGGCTGACATCAGGTGCATCTACATTGGCTTTTTGGCTTGGATAAGCAGTGAGTGTCCTCCTCAAGTGATTTTTCTGATCATCGCACTGACCAGGCTACAATTTACAATGCAGTGTGGCCTTGGAGCCAACGGACTGGGTTTCTTTTACATGAAATTGGAAGAGGAACTCCAGCCGCTGCTGGGCTTAACTAGAGCTCAGCCATAGTAAACTCCCCAAAATGTATACAGTGTGGAAGTCAGGTCCTTAGCACAAACAGCTTGGCTCTGAGCATATGCTCCTGTTACGCTGCACTGCTTGCTAAGGTAGACATACAATTGTAACAGGCTATCTTCAGATCCTAAATTAATATTGATAGACCTAAGGAAGTCAACTGCCAGGACAAGAACGTATCTCATAACACCAAACTGAAAGATAGGCCTGTTGGGAAGGCTTTTTCCTACACACAACAGAGATGTGCCAGAGACATTTTTTTACTTGGATAATTTTACGGCTTTGTACTTTATGAAAACAGAAAATATGAAACTGTACAGAAACATATACATTAAAGCCAGCTACATGGAAAGTAAATTCTATTTTAGTTATATATTAAGTGTTACTGTGTAATACTAAATACTTTCCAATTATTTACTTAACCTTGCTCTTCAGCATATAAAATTTATCTCAGATTTTGTTCTTTGTACTTATATTTGTTGGTAAACTACATCCCTAGGAGGTCCAAGAAAAGCCTTAGACTACACACTTTGGGAGAATGTAGCAAACTGTAGTTCTTAAAAAAACAAGTTTTGGATGACAATAACAGTCTCATATGGAACATAACATTAAGTCAAAGTTGATGGGATTCAGTGGTGCTCCAGTAAGAAGCTCAGGCATGAAAAGTGCAGCAGCAGCAGCCCAACAGCCCGGCTCTGATCTACATAATGAGCCAAATTTGCATCACACGTAAGTAAGCACAACTCCAGTGCAGCCACCGGAACTGCAGCCACCTTCACATGTCCAAATTTGATGGCCAAATACACTAACACTGGTATCAAACATGAGGAAATGTTGCTGTTATCTTATTCCAAGCTGCTGTTCAAGAGCAGTACCAGTGATTAATTGATTGGCCTAAAGGGAAAATGCGGAGAAAAGAACAAAAATAAATCAATGTATGAAATACTACGCAATGTAATATATACCTAGGATCGATCACATTACTGCTCTGTCAGATTGGCCTGCAATTGGGAAATATTCCTGCCTGGCAGAGGTTACTAGCAGGGCAAATCAGTTGCTTAAAAACATGAGAAGTTCTCATCTCTTATTTCTATTCAATTTCCCTGTGAAAAATACAGTTTTTGCCTAACACTAGCAAGTTCTATTTTACAATGAACTAAGAATACCTGTTTTTACCCATCTACTTGGGTAAAATTTTGAATAGTTACCCTGGGGTCACTGTGAAGGACAAAATATTTGACAAAAAGAGTACAAAGACGACCACCACTGGAATGGAAAAAAAAAATATATTCTGCCACACCAAGAGGAGCCAAGAGGAAGACACAAGCTGTTTCCTTAGCAGTGGAGTTACGTCAACACTACACCAAGCAGCTCTGCAAAGATCCGCTAAAGCTGGCTCAGGTTGCTAATGCATTGTTCTACTGTGGCTAATACCCTGGTTTTCAAGAAGAGTTAATTAGTTCAAATGAAAACTATGCCATGCTTCTGCTACCTGAATTATCTTGCATGGCAGGGCACTATATAAAAAGATACTAATGTTTATAAAGCTTGTAACATGGCCTCTTTCTCCGTTTCACTCATCCTACCTTAATTTAATCAAATTAATGTATGTATGTATGGAACAGCTATCTCTGCATGGCACTGGGGAGACACTACAATGTCTAACAAAATTGTTTTTGTGATGATACAGATCAGATTTAAGGTTACAGAAAGAACATTCATTGCTTATTTAAGAAAAAGAATATTACAACTGTCATTGTTGGTAATAGCAGTTAAAGTATAATGACATCAAATGCAATATAGGACTGAAGGAAATTACCAAGGAGGAGGCGACAGGCTTTTCTCTGGCACATGTCTAAGGTTTAAAGAAGCAAACTCCATAAGGTTTAAAAGAAGAAAAAGAAGGAGCTATTAGGAGGCAAGTAAGGAGAAACTTTAGCTGTTTCAGCCATATGACCTCTTCACTGAAAAGCCTGTCTCCGCTCATTTCCGGCTTACCGTAAACTGTTAAGAGAAATGCTAACCACATATTTCAGTGGAAAAGATGCAATACAAGGAAAGAAGATCTTAGCTTCTTCTGTCTAAATGCACAAGTCTCATATAATGCGCAACCCTCAGACCCATTTCTTCAGCTCACCTGAACCTGTTGCTGCAATAACTTTACAGAGGACTTTGTCATTAGCAGAGTAACCAATTTGTAAGTACTCTTTTTCTTACAGTTTACCAAAAAGCTGAATGACAAACTTAGGTCTTACTTGCTTCCCCTTTTTAAAAGAACTTTCTCCTAAAGAACTTAAACATTAAGACTCAGAGCATTTAAAATCAGAAGGATTATTCTGGAGGAACAGACCATTTGACTGATTGAAGACAACAAGGAAATCTGCAGGCTTATTAAAGGGAAACAGTTATAATTACTAATTGAGTGTTTCTCTTCTCCTAAATAATTTCCAAGTCTTGGCCTTGTATGAGTACATACTAACCACAAGAGGAACAGGAAAATGCCTGAATCACAAAGATGAATGAGCACTATCACCACATGTGATGGAAGGCCAGCAGTTATCACAGGTATTCCTGTGGGAAGGGAAGAAACTCTGCCCTCTAGATGGCATTATGCGCCTGTATAACCCATATGCAACTGGAGAGCCCTGCCAGGCAATCTAATAAATTCTCCACCTGCATAAGACACATGGGCACATACTTCAAAAAGATCAGATGGCACTTCTTGGTCACAATGGGAAGGTGACAGCTGCACACTGCTAAACGGCAGAACAGAGGCTATCCTGGGGCAGAGACCCTGTTTTAGCTGTGTGATGTGGGAAGCAGAGGAAAGGTGCTCCGCCTGAGACGAAACAGAATGGAGGATCTCCCTGACCCCATATGGGGAAAGGCAACTTAAAACTGGCAGGGATGGGCAATATGTGAAAACATATAATTATTAAAAAAAAAAAGAAAAAAAGAAAAAAAAAGATTGTCCTTATGAAAAAACAAAACTCTCCTTCTACTTAGCATTCAATAGTACTGCAGATCTTAACCAGACAAATGTACATTAAAACATGTATGTATGCATGTAGGTATACATGTCCATGCATATAAGGTTATATTGTACCCATGTATGGCTGTTTTGGTGACACACTGAAATTAAATAATTAGTTAGTGAGTAATCAGGTATCTACGGAACTATCAGTGAAAATCAGAGCCACACGTAGTGGACTGAAGTCAGACTATTCCACATTTGATTTATCTATTCTCTTTATATATTTATAACTAATCTTAAAATCTCTGCTTGTCACCATGACAGATTAAGCAGACTTAAAAATAATCGTTTAAGTATTTTCTGCTGTGGACTATTAAAGTGGTGCATAATAAAGTCAGTGAATATTGAATTTCATGAGTATGTTAATCATATAGATTGTGTATAGATGTGTAGTTAAGCATATGGCCAACACAGGAGCCAAGACATTATACGCTAGAAGTCAGCACAGCTCCAGTAATTCTAGTAATATGAGTGTAACTATACCTGCCCAGAATCCCAGCTATAATCTCCAATTCTGTATTTCTACAAGACAAACAAAAAGGAAATAACTATCGAATTAAGAAAAAGTGCATCACCATGCAGACCTCATTAGTTTCATCATTTTCCAAGGCCAGTAAATAGAAATGAAAAGAGAGAAATTATTTTGCTATATAAGAGTTGTAAGGGATTCAGCTCTAACAGCTGAGGTAAATTAATTGGGATTTCCTATGCAGCCAGTGGAGAAAGTTGACAGAACCGGGATTTTCTTAATAATGTTAGTTTGACATGAACTGCAGCTATTTATTTAGTTTATGAACTATACAACTGTCATTACTGTCAGCCAAATTGCATGCATTAGTATGTAAATTAAAAATATAAGGCATGATTCTAAAATCTCTGTCACACAGAATCTTTCCTCTGAAGGAAGTGCCACTGTGAGCAATGAGAAGGCTCACAGAAAGTGCTTGTGTAGAACTGGGCCCAGAGTGCATACTTGATAGAAACTATTTAAAAAAACTACTAAGTCTCACTCTCTGAAATGATAGATGTGTTGGGATAAACACAGTCACCTAGATCTATAACATAGTGTTGGAAAATCTCATTTCATTCAGTGAGGAGAGTGACTTTTCAATTGTACCACATGCCTGATTGCTAAAAAAGGTACGTTACATTATCTACTGATTACATGCAAGAAGGCACTATACATGGAGAGAAGGGCACTGAAAAACTATCGTTATTTAAATTATAAAAGTCAGACTGAAATATCAGATTCCTTCACTGCAACCTAGCAAGGACTCTTTGCAGAACATGGTTAACATTTATTTCAATACAGAAAATCTGACAGGTTTAATAAAACCAAGACGATTTTCCTTGACTTCTGTGACTTACCTTTTCTTCACTGACTACACCTATTTCTCAGACCTTCTGGCACCAAATCATTATTCTTGTAGCCATATTCAATACTTTGAACTATTTAAAGAGCGTTTGTTATGTCAGCCAAGTAAGTACCACAGAACTTTCTCTGTGGTACATAACTGTAAGAACACAGCCGTTGTACTGGAATTTGGAATATCATAGAAAAAACTGAATTTATAATCTGCTTTTACAATAAATATACGCAATTACATTTGGTTGTGCTAAAATGAACATTAAATGCTTATCTATGTTGTTATTTTTTTGTAAAAATTCCAGAGCTCAATATACTATCTTGAGGATGGTATAGTTTACCTATAATTTTCATAACTGCATGCTCCATAATTTAGGCAAAAAATCAACACTATAGGTAAACTAAAGGATCTTCTTAACAGTATCTTGACTAAAATATTAATGTGAATTAAAAATTGCATATAAGAAATTTTTCTTCCACCTGAAAGATGTTGGATTCACTGCCCTGGAAAAGGATTTTTTATGTCATTCTACCTTGAGAAGGTACAAATCAGGAACAGCTAAGTTACTCACTCTGCCTTTCCAATGTGCCTTGTACCTCACTTGGATAGACTAATGTGTGTGATAAGAGTACTGAAATATCTGATGCTAGAAAGCTAGTAACTTTTATTAAAACCTAAATTGAATGCATGAGCAGGCTAAAGGAGAAAAACTCTGACATGCAGCAGAATTCCCTTTATACAAGTAGTTGATGGGGTATGACATGATGACACACTTAAAACAATTAAACGTAAAAAGAATAGGAACACTAGATGGAGCATACTCTGTTGAGCACTTCGCTGAATTAGCAAATTTCAACAGATTACTGCTTTATGGGTAGTAGTCAATCTGAAAGTTTTCACCTTTTCAACATGTGCCAAAAACTCAGAAGCTCTGCATGTTGTGACCCAAAACATTTAACTTCTGAACCACTGCTGTGGTGCTTCACAGGAGATGCAATTCAACATTCTTTTTTTTTTCCCTAGCCTTAGTTAGAAAAGAAAACAATACCATCTGTTACTCAGACTAAAATTCCCAGGAGGCACCACAGTTGATTTTAGAAACTAAGCATTTTAAACTTTCATTGAATGGAATAGTCAGAACAATGCAGATATGCATGGCCTCCTCCATGCTTCTACCACCAGTCATGGAGGCAATGACTTAATGTACAGACTTATTTATATTAAGGCACTCTCCCATTTCAGGAGATGGAACTGTTTGGTGGAACAGTGGATCGGCAGCCTCTCTTGATAGCAGCAAATGGTTACAGCAATGAAAAACAGAGCAAATCTGAACAGCTCTTCCTACGGCCAGTGGGCAGAGCTATTTTCAACATCCCTGTGTAAATTCATATTCCTACTAGATCATCTTGATTTTTGCATGCCAAAAAAGAAATCACCATGAATTTCGACTGGCTTGGGAAAAAAACTGTAAAAGGAGAGAGAAAAAAAGAAAGTCCTTTTAGATCCTCAATATTTTACATGTCTGCAAGAAGTACATTCTCTTCTCTTACACATACTAACTGAATTTAACTCTCTGCCCAGAAGAGGTTTCAGCTAGTCTTCATCTTCTATATGAAGATATTATATCTATTAACATCCCAACTGACAGGTGCATCAACCACTGAAAGCTATTCAGTCTCTGCGCCAACTACAGAGAATGCAGCTTCATGCTCTCGTGGGCACCATGTAGGATGGATGGAAAAGCCACAGTGGAAGATCTGAACAGCAGGAGGGCATGAGCTGGCAGGAGGGAGGGTACAAACATGTGGGAAGGAGGTGTATTTAAAGACTGCAGCAGGAGTGGGTGAGGACAGATGGCAAAGAGGAAGGCACCTCAGAGCACAAAGGCAAGGAGACACAGGTAGGAGCCATGAGATTTGCTTCTCAAAGACTAGGAACAACCGAGCCACTGAAGACCCACAGTAGAAAAGTTCCAGCATCAACAGATTATAGAATACATTCAGCTTGATAGTACTTGCTTGGTTTTAATTTAAAATTTATGCAGTTATTGGGAAGCTAAAACAGTTTGCCAATACTATTACCAGCAAAGAGCTGGAATAAACTGGGCTGTTTTTGAAACCAGTGATGCAAGTCAATGCTGATTCATTATCAGCCACTGGATAAGTTTGGAAATAAGACTTTCCCTGCCTCATCGTCTGATCCCTGGCTACAAAAAAAAGAAGAGTTCTTAGGCACAGTTCAGAAAACTAATTATAAAAGTCTCCTACTGAAAAGATTTAAAAGTAAAATAATCCAATAATTAGGATTAAGTAGGTTGGCCTTTGGTGACTGATCAGCATAATGAATCTAGTTACGTGGATGGCCAAGGCACTGGGCTAAGAGGAGGCTTCTGGCTGAATCAGATTAAATGTATCGGCTGGAACAAGACTGGTTGCTACAAAATATTTAGAATATTGCTATAAAATATTTAAAAGTTTCATGATTTTTCTATGCATCTAAGTAAAGTGATTTAAATTTCCTATAAACTAAAGTGAAGCAGCTGACTTTCAATAAACAAGAAGTTTTTCCTCACAGTTATTTTCAGAAACTCAGGCTCTTTGCCTCTGCATAATGCATGTTTCTTTCCATGGAAAATAATATAATTATTAATTTTCTTACCATTTTACATTGTAGTACATGGAAAATGAGAAAAAAAAAAGGGGGGGAAAATAATGTAAGAGCAAAACAAAAACCACGAGCATCCCACTCAAAGTTATCTTCTTAATCCACTCAAAGGAAATATGTACCCTTCTCATATTTCTTTTTTATAGTTCATTGATATCATGTCTTTCTTCCTCTGCAGGGTAGTAAAAACATAATATCGGAAATACTTGACATTCTTCCTCATTTGTTTAATGGTGATGATACAAGGGAAATTACCCCTCTAATATATTTGAACATTTAGCTTATTATCCTGAGTGAGTTTTCTCCCAAAGCTCAATTTATTAAAACAAAACACATCTTTCTATGATGAACTGCAAAGGGCAAGAGGGCAAAATTCCATAATTAAAATTAGAGTGGTTTCGTGACTCTTCCCTAGCAGATACTGCTCCTACTGCAGCTTAGTTCACTGAAACTTTCATTCAGTCTCACTCACCCACAAGCAATGAGATTTTCACACATGAATTAGGCTTTTCATTTGATAACTTCAAGGTTACAATTTAATGTTACCCCAGTGGCTTGCTATTTGGTGAAAAATGTACGGTTGTGAGCAGCCTTCAATCATTATTTTTTGAGGCCAATGGAACTCATGCCCACTGCAGAATTTCTCGGAGGGAAGGGGGACACTCAGCAAACCAGGGGAACCACTTCCTTGTTGATAATATTTATTTTCATTTGAACGTAAATACTGCATTTTTAGCACGGCATTAGTCATGCGCCATCATAGGCTAGGGTGGGTAAATCCACCTGAACCAGCACAGAGAGATGGTTGGAGTGAGTAGGGGCAATTCATATTCTTTTTTCTACAGAGTGGATCTAGGATCTATAGTTTAGATGTTCCTTGTATGTGGTAAGTCGGCATCTAAGAGCTGGACAGACACATCTATACTTGAAACCTTAATTCCCCCTCTTCTGTAATCCGTTTTCCTCTTTGTTTCCTGTGTAAACGTTACCCTACCAGACTAAACCAGGGCATTATGGCCCTCTCCTCTGAGTTGTTTCCAGTTCCGTGTCTTTGAGTCAAAGTATAAGAATACATTCAGATGGAAGAAGCCAGAGAAAACCAGCCAGGTTCGGAAGGTATTTACATGCCACATTCTAGCTCTTTACTTGTCTACAGATGTGGTACCAAGGCACAAATAGATGAAATAGTCTGTACAAGATGCAGGGAATCTGCAGCTGAGATGGGAACTGAATCCAGTCTTCTTGAGTCTTCATCCAGTATCTACTCACACTTTCCTTTCTTTTTGAGGAATTGAGAGGACATGCAGCGTGTGAAAGGACATGACACCACCAAAATTTGTGTATCTTACAGAATCCCTTTTTTACTGGCAAAGCAGAGCATCGTCCAAAACAACCTCCATTAAGTACCCTTTGATCATTTAGTTCAGAGCAATCCCAGGCAGCTTACTTTCTTCATAATCAATGAAAAGCAAATACTTTCTAAGAAAGTTGCACTACTGCAGTTGCGAAGAAGGAAGTCCGGAAGAGCTGGAACGTTTCATACAGTTAGACATAGTTAATTCATACTGAATTATCCTCACTGCATAAATGTCTGTGCAAATGACAGACTTTAATAAGCCTTCAAATCTGACACAGTATTTATCACTGATTAAATTTTTAAAATCAAAGTAACTATGGCTTTTACAGACATGTTTAGATTAAGACTGACACTAACTCAGTATATCAGTTTAATTCATTTCCAATCATGCAGGTGCTCAGGCAGCCTGTATTTCAGTCATTTAAGGCTAAATTGGGGCAGAGAGCCCATAGCTCCACATTGGGTAATGAAGCTCTGGGACAGTCTTAAGGCCTTTACAAACACTGTTTTTCAAATATAGAATGTTCTCAAAGCTTTCCTCTGTGCACTGTGACTGTGTAAATGGTTCTTGTTGGAAACAAGAAATAGTATACAATCTTGCAATGAGAGCCCGTATAATACCTAACATACCCAGGAGGGCAAATTAAGGTTTTGTGAAAAATTTCCAACTTATATGCATATGACTTTGGAAATATAACATTATTGTTTTACTGTAATTGTGTATATACCTACATATACCTGAAATTGCTGTATGGGGGTTGATGCATGTCCAGAATAAATTATATTTTCTGTTCATTTCTGGCTACCATTTAAAAAAAAAAAAATTTGCAATTCTTCTGGTGATGAAAGTAGGTTAAAAAAATGAAATTCCACCATGGAGTTGATATGTTATTCACCGTACTTCATTAATACTTCATTTTTTCCAGCACTCCAAATACACAGAGAAGTTATCAGAGAATTTTTTTTTTTTTGCTTTGTAAGAGTTAGAATGCATTTGATCATAACTGCTGAAGTAAATTAAGCGGCATTTCAAGAGCAGCCAACTAAAAATGCTGAAGGCACAAAGGAGTTTTGATATCCAGGAAATCACAATTACTTTCAACTACATAAAATGGGACACAAGATGGTAGGAACCATTTGTTACTTGTCATCTGTTTCATTTGATTAGAAACGTATGGTATTTATCAGTCAGTAGAGTGGAAATAGAATTTGCTGTAAATGATAAAGGATGTAAAAAGATTATAGGTAAAAGGAGCAATGGGAGAATATGTATATATATTCCTTATCAAAGTATATGATAGCTTTCACTTGGGCTGACTACAAAGACACTTTATTGTTCAGTGAGAAAATTTCTAGGTTAAACAGAAGTTAATAAAACCTAAAAGGTATTACAGAAGTTTATCTGGCAATATATTCGACAGCACCCAAGTATAAGAAAAAAAAAAGAAATGTTAAAAACAAGTCCACTCATATGGAAGCCATTTAAAGAAAGTATTCTGTGAAAATGAAGCCTCATCCCTTTTTTCACACTTAGATTTGATGATTTCCTGATCCATATCCAACAGTCCAAGATGACTACGGATTTCCTCACACTGCCAGAAATTCCTGAAGAAAACCACCATGTACCTCATATCTACCATGCCGCTACTCCAGGAAGGGCAGAAACAATTTATTTCATGTATGGAACAGGAAGCCTTTTCCCATATAGATATTAAAAATAAAAGAAACTAAATAATCTATTATATTGTATATGTACTGGCTAAACTACCCATTTATACCTGTGCTGGTGGATAGCTTTTCTCTTTTGGTACTTCATTCACTTGAAACTTAGCTCAGACTCATCCAACTTTTTTTGTTTCAATGCGATCAGTCAAGAGAAGGTATTAACCAGAAAAAAACTTACCGGCTGAATCTAAACTTTTATATAATAAAAACATTACACCACTTGCTCAAACTTTTCCCTAGATGTACACTGTCATATACATTTATATACACCCATATACATACATATGGTCTCTCGTTTCTAGAGAAGCTCCCTCTAGCAATAGGACAATGAATATAGGTAGGGAGGAGGATGGAATAATTTTACAATGCTTTAACAGACTAGGCTTTAACAGACTGGGCTTTAACATGACTGGGCTTTAACATGACTGGACTAGTCATGAGCTACACTTGAGTAACAAACAAACTAATATGAAGAGGTATTAAAAGATTTCTTAAAAGTGCTGATATTCATGAAATCATATTAATAGGCATTAATGGATTAGGTCCCACATTTTAACTATTACTTTTACTAGGTTCTGTTTATAGGCAGTCTTCAGATTCTACAGTGCACAGATGGAGGACCAACTTTAGTAAGTACTTTATTAGTCTTGCTGATTTTATTAACTGTGTATGATACAGTAACATCTAATCATGTAAAGTAAGATTAAAGATTCTGACATCCAGAGCACAGGAACTAACAAACAGTAATTTTTCGTTCCTTTCTATATAGACTAATAAAACACTTAGAATAATTACTCTGCAAATAGTAAAGGATTAGAACTGCTAATTGCATATAACTTAAAGCATGTCTCAATTAATAAACCATAGAGTCTTTGACATTACAATTTATATTCTTCAAGAGAAAAACCAAGTGCAAGAATATATAACATCAAACAACACACAATTAACAACACTTTGTTTTAATTATCTTGGGTCACAATTAATGTTGGCCCTGCAGTTCATCTTTCTACTTTGACAGCTCCTTAGAGCTATCTACTATTTATGTAGATTAATTCTTGAAGTATTGGCATTCACTAATATGTGTTTTTGAACAAGCCACTGCACAACACTGACATCAGTGAGGAGACCTATTCACTGACCTTCCAGAAGTAGATTCTGTCTGTCCATAACATTATGTTATGTATCTGGGCAATTTGCCACAACTGATAAAGGTTGTGACATTATTGAACAACTTTCTATCAACTGAGGACATAAAGAACTGCAACTGTCATGCAGACTGATTAAGAACAAGACGAAGCAAACACAAATCATGCGTATTTGGAAATAAAAGACCACAAGGAACCTACAGTCATTCTCCATCGACAGATAAAGCAAGACTACAGTAAACTGTACATTTATCAGAGTTTTATGGGCGTTAAAAATGTAGTATAACGTGTTTTTTTCCCAGGGTAAAATTAGAGTTAATTAATATTAAATGTGGTTATTTTACAAACACCCTAAGATTTTAAAGGAAAGAAAAATTGCAGAGACTGCATATACCTTTCAGATTTCAGATTCTGTGTTTAGATCCAAACATGATTATAACTGTTCATGTTTTACTTTTAACAAAGTCCTCAAGAACAAAAATCCAGAGTTTTCATTTGATCAGAGTACAACTCAAAATAAAAATTATGATGGAAAAAAGCCTTCACACTTAACCAAAAATGTATAGGCCCAGTGATGAAGTCTTTGTTTACTGAGACGTTATGCAGGCAAAATGCCACTAAGAACATTCTAAGGCATTCATTTATCCATACATATAACACTACATAGATACTTGAACAGAAGAGAAAGGAGGAAACACTTGATAAGTTAAAAATATGCCTTTGTACTAGTTCAAAATTATATTAAAATATGGACAGTCTTATTTTTTTATACACATTGAAACCCATGCTTCTATCAAGAAGCACAAAATAAGTTCATATATATAGCGGCTACAGTCTTACCTGCACCTTGCCCATGATTGCCTAACAAAACCTTAAAACTTCTCCTCTAGTTAGGAATTATCACAAGGTGCACTATTTTGCACATCCTCATTTTCCAGAAATGCACTCAAAATGTAGAGTGTGCAGTTCTCCATGTGGTCTACAAGGAAATAGATTTTCCACAATCTAGCAGTAAAAAGACCTGAGCTCTAGCAAGCAGTCCAGCAATTAAAAGTTGAGCAATAAACTACAATGAAGCAACACTGGTTTTATGACAGTTGTTAAACTACCTATATTAGTCTTACAACATTAATAATTGAAACAAAACTAGTAAAAACAATTTTTCTTATCAAATGGTCTCAACTGAATTAAAGTAATGTATGAAGTTCTTTTTAAATATATCTGATGCTCAACATTAGAGAGGGAACCTTTCAGTGGTTCTAAGACTAAGCTTCTTGTTCATCCTTGGTAAATGAATCATAAAAAAAATACCCCATAACATGAGTACAGGTGAACTGTGAAAGATGAGATTTATACTACAGGGTGATTCAGTGCCAATAAATCAATGAGGCAGGGGGCAGGGCGGTCTTTTATGTGTGAAACCGTTGTACTTCTTACCTCCAGAGCTTTCAAACGCTCCAATAGCAATTTTGTCTTTTCTTTTTCCTCTTCAGTGCTGCTGCTTTCACTTCTTGAATCTTCATCTGCTGGCATGTGAATTTTTTCCATGCCTTCTTTACATTTCCTACTGTCTTCAGACAGCTTTTCCTGAAATGATTTTTTAAAATGTCATTACTTACAGGTGGAAATGAAGTTAACTACGCAAATATCTTCAAATCTCCCTTGTATATGAATGAAAAAAGAGAGCAAGTTGCTAGTTACAACATTACAGTGTTAAATAAGTAGAGTCATGAAGCGTCTATGAAACATGCTGCCATGCCAATTCTGCAAAAGTGTATGCACAACTTAACTGCTACATCTACTTAAGATTTTTAAAAAGTGGAACTCATCACCTTTTTAATAAAATAACTTGCATTTTGTTCTTTAAAAATTACAATGAAAATTGAGCATACCAGACTTCAATGGAAGCATTCTTCCACTGAGATATAAAGCAGTTTATTGCGGAAAAGCTAACATATGTTCATGCCTAATGTATTTCACCTTTCTTCATCTAGAGCTAATATTTGAGTTACTAAATAATGGGCTGAGAACCAAGCTACCACCTGAATACTGATTTAAGATCCACACTAATATATAACTGTAGAGAATCAAACTGACAGCAAAATTTTCAGAAGCGCCCCCATCTATTACAAGTCAGTTAGATTGGGTTATTATTAGCTGCTGCTGCTGCCGAGTGGACTATGGCTGCTGAGTTTTACAAGAGGTCTATAAAAATCATGGGATTGAACAGTGAATCCTACTAACTCCATTAATTATGTGTCCAAGTTCTGTGTTGAGAGAGAGAATGAGACAGAGCAAGCAAAACATCGAGACTACAAGCAGCAATGTAAAATATTGCCCAAAACGACACAGGGAAAGCAGAGAACTACACAGATGTATAGAGTGAATTATCATCTGAGTTCTCTAACTATATAAGCAGATGTAGCGTGACAGCTAACGAGAAGGTTAAGAATGGAAAATGTGAGGTTGTAGCAGGTGCACCTGCCCTGATAAAGGCCGAAACTTCTCAACCGCGGGAAAGAAAGAGTTAAACCAGAAGCCGCGGTTTGGGGTCGACCGGCCAGCCGGCCAGCAACTAGAGTCAGCGTACACAGAGTGCCCCAAGCCACGCGCCCCAGCTACCCGAGCCCGCCAAAAACACCTCAGCCAGTGAAACCCCTCGGTTGAGAGAAGTTTCCAGACCGCTGACCATATATGACCACGAGCCCCGATCCGACCTAGGATATAAATGGAGCCCCGCCGGAATGCACATTGAGCCAGTCCTCCTGGGAGCTGTGGGTCTGCAGTCAGGGACTCTCCCTGTGGGTTGGGATGCCGCCCACGGAAACTCCTGCAGGCTGAGAGCCTGGCCTTATCGGTGAGTGAGTGCGTGCGCATTTTGAGTCATCACTCTAAGCTTAGATTTGGTGACAGTTCATGTAGTACTAGTTCCCAGCTGACATCCTGAACCTGTAACAAGTTGTGTTTGTTGCAGTGTTATGACCTAATATTCCTGTTTCATCCAGCCATTATACCTCAATACAACATAACATTCCTGTTGAATTGGACTGTTACATATTGATAGCATTAAAGAAAACTGTCTTTCAAAATACCTTGCTATACGTCTAGTGCTTCTGTGACAGAGGTAAATCAACATTAAGTAATTGGTGTCAACATAAATCTAGAGAAGTCCTTTAATGAGCATTTAGTTTTCTTTGTGTGCCTTTTTGATAATTCTTATATACAAAGGCACATACTTTCATGATCTTTGGGTTAGTCTATAAGTGAGATGTATTTCCTATAACTACTACAGAACACAAACTCTGTCTAAGCATAAAAATAAGTATTTTCATGAAGAACTGATCCAGCTTGAATAACTGTGCAAATATAACTCTTTGAGAGTTAACAGCAAGACATTATCTTAATTAAAACCCATAAACACAACTGAATTAAAAATCAGCACTGTGAATCACATTTCTAACAATGTCTTTTTTAAATATTAACTAGCTTAGAAATTGACTATTACTATGTTAAAACTTTAATCAAGAATCAATTTTATAAGCTATAGGCTTAATCACTGAATACTCTTACACAAACCATGAGGCACAGACCTCATTCTGAGCCTCAAAACATAGATGTCAAAGAGCCATTCCCTCAGGTTTCCAGCATTAGTGCTATCCTGATCACAAAGGAACCATAAATAGAGTAGCTGGGGTTTTTTTTCTTGCTTGCTACTCACTGGTGCAATGATCGAGCATCTGTAAAAGAGCCATTAAACCATTTTCCCTTGAAGTTGCCCTGATGAGTGCATTGACATAAAACACTTCAGATGAATTTGGGGGAAAAAAAATGACAAAGGTACCTCTTTGATGTAATTCAAACACAAACAATCATTTTTAGGAGAGAATGTGACATGAATTAGATGTGGCTAACAGTGGAAGAAAATATAAACATCTGCACAGGGACACCTTTCCTGCTTAAACTAGAGGGCAGCAATTTCAAAGGACAGGTAGAAGAATGCATAGGTTATGACATTTCATCACAGAAAGGGGAGTAATGCAACTTCTCACAGAGTAAATCCCAATCACCTAAAGAAGTAACTCATTCATCTTCTAATTACAAAATTGATAAACTTTGCACACTAGTGGCATAATCAAGAATACATATCCTGTTTTACTATGATGTGCACTAGAATACCTCAAGATACTACTGTTACCGCCTGCTTGAGTGTTTAAGTACAGCTCATGTATTTTCAAAACTAGTTTATTACTGAGTAATAATAAATGAGTTTCAGTGTTTCAGGCATGGGCTAAAAAGGTGCCCTCATATGTCACCTACCCTACCTGGAAAAGCTGCAGAATAGAAGAAAACATTACTAACCTTAGAAATTGTGCTTAGGCATGAAATTTGCTGAGGGCGCAGCCCCATCACTTTAACCAGTTCTACCTGGGTGATATACAGTAAGGGTAGAGTGGAAAATCCACACTCAAGAAAGCAAACAAAACAGGTGCTTCTTAAACACCCTTTGTGCTTAAAGTCAAGTAAGAGGGAGGATGACAGGCTTTTGGAAAGACAGAATCCTCTTAAGAGTGGAAAATCTGCTAATATCAAAGGCAGCTGCCTGCTGGAGGGAGGCAGGAAAGGGCAGAGAGAGATTTGCAAGAGGAAATGTGTATCACCTGCATGATGTTGATTAAATCCTACAGAAAGCTCTGGAGCAAGCATGCTGAAGGCACCAAACAGTGGTGTAGAGCAGCTTATTCCTTTTGTTCCCCTAGATTCCTATACTTCTTCTGTTACGTCAAATAAAGACAATCTTTTGAATCTTCTAAACAGTCTCTGTTGCATGCCACACATATTGCATAATTAAAGGCAGGCTGAGTTTTCAAGCTGAATAGCAAAATACTCTCCAGGTCAGAAGTCCAGCAAAGGCAGAGTAAGTGCTATCCTGCTGACCAATGCAGTTTCATTTCTGTGAAAAGGTAACAGATGGAAATGGTGCTCTGGAAGTAAGCTGGACAGGTAAAAAAAAAAAAGAAAAAAAAAAGGAGAAAAAAAAAAAGCAACAACCCAGCTCTTGGTCTCCCCAGACCAATAAGAGTTTAAGACACATGCCTGTACCATGAGAGGATACAAACACAGCAGCCTGATGAGAATTCTACAGTAAAGGCTCATCTACATCTCTAATGCTCTGTGTCAACAAAGAGACAATAAAAATATTAAATATTCAAATCTTACTAAAAGAAAATTAGGATTATGCTGTTCACGGTAGACCTGTTCCCACGGAAATTAATGAGAAACTTACAATCAAGTCCCACATTGTGTAAGCTTCTCAAGCTGGTTTAAACTGTCACTGCTTTTCTGAAATGAACAGTATTTTGCAAATCTTAAAAGACATCCTGCCCTGACCATTATTTCTAAGTATTCACTTTGTTCTATAAATCAAACAAATAGTACACTGATGATGAACCCTTTGATCAAGCACTATAGGCCCTATAGCCAATAGAAAACAAGAGATTAAAACAGACCCTGCAGTCTGGAAATGGCAAGCTTTCTAGAATCAATGAGAAGATATAAATCACTGAAGACATTGATCTATGAAGCTGTACAATGCAGCGACCTGACTGAGACTTATCAGAAAGCTGGTTTTCAGTTAGCTGAAGTAGGAAGGAGCAGTATAATACTCTCTCTTTCCACTAATAAATAAAAGTAACAACAAGAAATTAAGAGAGCAGGAAATCCACCTGAAATTCCAAATGACAATTTACTGGAATTTGTAGAATATAAAGAAATATGTAGAATACGAAGCCAATCTTCTCCCTTCCACCTACCTTTGAGAATACTGAACAAGAAAGTGTTTTCACTGTTTATTAACAAAAGGAGTAACTATAGTGATAGAAAAGATCATATGGAAGCTTTCAAAAGATAAGAGACCAAACTGCCTATTTCAGAAATTACCTCCTCCTTCATCCCAAGAAAGGCAAAATGCTGCTGACTCTGGACACACCATTAGTCATTGGGATGCCTTTCCTCTAAGACTCATCACCTTTTCAAGGAACAGACAAGTGTCAAAGGGACACTTAGCCAGCTATTTCTTAACCATTATTATTTCAGAAAGTACTGTACTTTTAAAGTTTTATTGGTAATACCATCAGTTGTCTGTTCTTTGCCCTTTCTTCTTTCTAAGATGCTTTCTAGGAATTCCACTACACACACACAGAAAAAAAAAATTGGAAAAAATTGCGCTCACTTTAAAATATTTCTATTTGTAACTATGAAATTTCAAACCAAGAAGAGTAAATGTCAGATGATACAAAGAAAAAAAAAGGTAGCTAGCAAAAATCTATTCTAGATTTTCTTTTTTACAGTGAAAACCATGATTAGGCACTAATTGGAATAAGGGCTCTTCTCTGGTAGCAACGACAAATACATGATACGAAATGATCACATAGTTCCCCAGGTAACTCCTGTTCCAATTTTTCCTAATTCGAGATTTTACAATGCAGGAACTACCTACCCAAGGAAGAAGCCTTTAAGAAAACAGAAATCATTAACACTGTTAACCAGCAGATGGGCCTCCACAGGAGGAGGCCAAACAGAACCAGCAGCAGCACAGCACCTGCCACAGCTCTCGGCAACGGGAAATGCAAAGTCTTGCATCAGGGGAGGAACAACCCCATGCACCAGCAGAGGCTGGGAGCCCACTGCATAGGAAGGTATCTGTTGCAAGGAAGAGAGAAGATGGAGCCAGACTCTTCTTGGAAGTGGCACGATGAAAAGACCAGATACAACGGACACAGCTTGGAACATGAGAAATTGCAATTGGATATTAGGAGACCCGTGAGGGTGGTCATATGGTCACTGGAACAGGTTACCCAGGGAGGTTCCTAAATCACAGAGATATTGCAAAGTTCACTGGACAAGTGGCTCTAATAATACAACATAGCATAATCTAATCCTGATATAACTGGATCTGGGCTCTACAGTACTAATTATAAACAGCAGTCTTTCACAAGGACATGTGACAAAATTCCGATTGAACCAAACAAGAATTAAAAAAAGATCAAGATCTTTGAACTGCTGATTTTCCCGATGAGCATTGGATGACATGAATTGCTTGTCTGGAAACTGGTAAGTAATAATTAGAGATGACATCTTTGCTTATAGAAGCTAAAGATCATTTTCATGTGATAAACACAAGCCCTCCAGAGAAGTGAAGCATTTCAGATGAAATGTGGTAAAGAACCCTCAGATAGAAATGATCTCTGTTTTTTTTTTCTGAATTCTTTTTAATTCGTCAGTTTCTGAAATTTATTAAAGACAACAGTTTTATACTGGTTACAAATTCAAATTCTTCTGAGAGTCATGCCTGCAATTTTCCAAAAACACACTTTAATCACACGTTTAACCCAAGAATAAAATATACGTAGGATATATAAATAAATAGTGCTTATGATTGCTCATAACCACTTATTTGAGAAAAAAACTCAGAATGATTCACAATGTAGTTATTAACAGATCGTATACAGAGGCAATGGTAACAGGCATCCAAGAATCCAATCAACATGGAACCTAAGCTAAGCGGCTAACTCAGCATCTCAAAACATTTAGCACTTTCCATGGTGTCTCAGGAGCTTCCACAGGACCTTCTAAATAACATTTACTAAATAGTTATCTTAGATTTCAGTGACTGAATTTGGTGATCCAGGTACACTACACTACACTTCTAACACTCTTTCCTGCTATAATAAAGGCAGATTCTGAATCTTCAAACTGCAATTTACAAATCCATATACAGAATTGTTTATGTACACACTGGTTTTGGCTGGAGTAGGGTTAATGTTCTTCATAGAAGCTAGTATGGAGCTATGTTTTGGATTTGTGCTGGAAACAGTGTTGATAATACAGAGATGTTTTAGTTATTGCTGAGCAGTGCTTATACAGGGTCAAGGCCTCTTCTGCTTCTCACCCCACCCCAACACAGAGGAGGCTGGGGGTGCACAAAAAGTTGGGAGGAGACACAGCCGGGACAGCTGACCCCAACTGACCAGAGGGATATTCCATACCATGTGATGTCATGCTGTCCATGACATGTACCAGCTAGTAAGAAGAGAGTTAACTCTGTCCCAGCCAAAACCAGGACACATGCTCAACAATAAACTAGGGGGAAGGTTGGCTGGGGGTCTGCTGCTCAGGGACTGGCTGGGCATTGGTCAGTTGGCGGTGAGCAGTTGTTTTCATTTGCATCACTTGTCTTTCTTGGGTTTTATTTCTCTCTGTTATTTTCCTTTTCATTACAATTTGTTATTATTTTATTTTATTTCAATTATTAAATTGTTCTTATCTCAACCCACGAGTTTTCTCACTTTTACCCTTCCAATTCTCTTCCCCCCATCCTGCTGGGGGGAGGGGAGTGAGCGAGCAGCTGTGTGGTGCTTAGTTGCCAGCTGGGGTTAAACCACAACAATGTAATAATAAATTCTGAATTTTTTTTCTTGCAAGGCCATTCTATAGTCTTGATGTATTCTTAGATGATGCACTTTCAGTGTTATTTCCACTGCAGACCTCCTAGTGTTCAGCACTATTCTTCACTGCGAGTGAGCGATATGAAACGAGAATTTTCAGACTGTTGATGTAGATAAAAACTGTAGATGAGGGTTTCTTTGTACTTTCATGAAAAAAAACAGCCCCAAGCTATGCACAAGTAGCTCAGTCTGACTGCACAAGCTGAAAAAAGGCAGCAATTGCTCCAAGAACTACTGACTTAAAATTCCAAAAAGGTTAGAACTGTCTTCCAGTAGCACCTTGCTCCCCTTTCTCCCCCCACCATGACCTTTTTTTCCTTAACCATAATTAACATTTGTTTACTGTGGCTCAATCCCTCTTAAATATGCCCTTTGAAATTTTGCGGTATCTTCTGATAGGCTTTATAACCTATTTCATTTGGTGAAACCTGAGATGTATAAAAGACACTTGTATGTTAAGTCAGAGCAATGTGAAGCAAGACTGATGAATTCACAAAGTGTTTCCTGCAAGACGCCTGGTACAGGAGTAGTCACTGATATCACTGTGACCTGAATATGTCTGTTCCATCTGCAACTTTTTTTTTTAAATTTTCTTCATTTGCTAATGGGAATCCCATTAAACATCATGACCCAGGTCTGAAAAAAACCCATAACTGAGCAAACAAGTTAGAATGTAAAAAAAAAATTACATGCAGCTAGGCAGTGCAATCTAAATGATCTCTGAATATAAGACTACAAATATGATATGGTTTTACCTTGCTTGCTTCTATCTATGTATTCAGCTGTTTTCTCTTGCTTTATTTTCTCCCAGTGGAAGGATAGACTAAAATATAGCTTTGCTTTAGATACCACATCAGCAAGTGTAATAATAATATATTTTTGTTTAGCTAACAGCTTTTGTTCAGAATGAGCTGACCAAAATTGAAGGAAAAGAAAGGAAGGCACATATATCACAAAATTTTACTGAAACATCCCAAATTGTCCACAGTTTAACATTACTGTTGTCAGGAAAAACATAGAAAATCTTTTTTCATCTCTGGATTTCACTTACAAAGTGAACAGAGCGAGCAGTAACATTCCCTAGATTAAATACATGTGATGGATAAGAGAACAAAGTACTTACTTTATGTTTCTGATATGAGCCTCCTACCACTCGCATATCAATCTAAATGTACTAGATATTATTCTTCACTCAAAACACTCCTCACTACTCCAAGCTATCACCCCTACTAAACACTTCTGCAGTAACATTAATATATTTCCTGATGATGCTTTTATTGGCTGTTCCATGCATCAGAAACATCTATTTCTTTTGAAAAAGTTCAGATCAAAAAGGACTGTAAAAGAAGAAAACCTTTACAGTGAAGTTCACTATTAAGTGTACTTATCAGATCAGCAATAGTAGATGGAGTTTCTAGTCTTCAGGTTCCCAGCTGAACGTCAGTCCTGGGTGTCAAAGTGAACTACACTAACTTTGCGAACAAATATTGCTGTTGACACCATCCTGTCTTTAGTGAATGGATATTCACATTACCAACAGCACCCTTGCCTCTGGCACTTTGTCTGTCAGAAGCAAAATCAAAGACTGACCATTCTGGAGGTGACTCTTCGAAGCTAGGTTTCAGGCACAATGGTGGCAGGGCAGTGTGGCAGTGGCTCATTGTGTTTGTTGTTCCTTTTCAAAATGGAAGACTTCAGCTACACTGAATAGCAAAGTTATCAGCAGAAAAAAAATGGTTCTAGAAGCTAAGCTGTTCCTTCTTCATATGTGTATATATGATATTATGAGAAGAACATGCAGTGTGATTATTCGTGCAGATATTCTCTTATAAATTGGTTCATTATAGTACCATACTTAAAGTAATCATCTTTCCTCCCAGGAAACGTATATGCAGCATTTAAACTTTCCCGAAGGAGTTTGTAAGTATTAAAGTAACTACACTTGACTAAAGTGACAGTATTAAAATATCCACCTTTGACTGAAGTACAAACAAGCCAAACTATTCTAAAAATTAAATTCAGTAAATTTTATGTAACAGCAATTAAGGCAATAGAATTACTCTGGATTTAAATTGCTAGAAATAAGCCAATTTTCCTTCCTTTTGCAGCCCTTCACTTTTTTTTTTAATAATGTCTTCTCACTACTTGGATGAAGACCAAATTACTCTTTTTAATGAAATGAAAAACTTTGAGTGCAACTTTTTTTTTCCCACCAGAAAGTCTCCTAAGTACTTACACTTGTTGATCCAGTTTTCCATAGATGGTTTCTTTAGGGAATACCACAAAGAGGCTCTAAAGGACATACCTGAAGATGAGTATTAACTAGTATTTTGAAATGACAGTAATATATTAACTGACTACTTCTCACCAAAAGCACAATTGCAGAAGCTGACCTAAGAAGTTACCTGTGGGATTAGGACAAAAAAATTAGTATGTTATTACATAACCAGGTAATTTTTTGCAAATGCTGGGGAATAGTTGGTTTGTCTCACAATCTTGTCAGGAAAACTTCTGAAAGAAGCTCAGAATGCATCTTCACACAAAAATAAAATGTAGGAACAATCATTCTGGATCAGACCAAAACTTCAACTTTTCAAATATATTATTGTAGTTTAGATTAAATATATTTAACTGAAATTAAAAATGCTTTTCTTGATCAGCAGTGCACATTCTTTCCAAAATAAGTATACTGGTGTACTGCTAAGTGCGTTATTCTGTTACAAAAATTTTGAAGAGAGAATGTTTGTGAATACAGCATAATTTCCTTTTTTTCCTTCAGAAAATAAGCAAAATTTTAGATTTTTTCAATTTTTTTATATTTAAAAAATAGCATTGCTTTTTGCTGGTTTGAAAACATAAATGAATCACAGTTCAAAATACAGAGTGAACAACGTCTTTTATGGAGATGTGGAAATACGGAGAGAGCAGGTGACTTGGCCATATAGAAGATTCAACCTTAGAATACCAAGGAATACAAACTGTTTTTTCAACTTTTCTGTCCAAACACTTCTGTCACTAGACAGCTGATTGCAGTAAATGGTCTCTATTTATTATATGTTATTCATTATCCTTACTCAGAAATCACAAAGCATTCCACAGATAAAAATGCTTCTTATTTACTTGCCAGACCCTCTTGCCCAACCAGAACCTCTTCAATACCAGCCCAGGATGGGCAATGCTGTGTCAGGTCAACAAAGCACGTCTGGATCCTCACAGGGATCTGGATAGGCTACAGATAGGTAAGACCCCCTTATTAAAATCTTCTTTTCATCAAGAGCCAGGAGATACACTACAGACCTGGGAGCTCTAAAAGCAGTTGCCAGATGGGAGATGACAACAACTCCCTGGGGATCTCACTGCTCAACTGAGAAACAGAGCGGGGCTGGACGTGGTGCTGGGTCCCACGGCAAGCGTGCCGCAGCAGCCCCGCAGGCTTGCTTTCTCACGCAGCCAAAGCATGGGCTGCCCTCAGCCTGCGTGCCAGCACAGCCCTGCTGCTGGTAGCCCTGATTTGACCTGCGTGAGGAATACATGCAGATAAAGAGCAACAAGTTGGCCTTCACATACAAAGATAGCGGCATCTCTCCAAGCAGCAGATAGATTATCTTAAAACTGATATTTGCTATAAACTCCAGGGGGTTATTCCAGTCTGTTAGGACTACCAAGCAGAGGCATGTTAGAGCCATACTCTCTTTCTATCAAATACATCCCCTGAATTAGAAAAAAGGCAACCAGAATAACACCATTAAGGGCAAGATTAAGGCTGCAGACAACCTATTGTGCATAAATGGGAAGTCCTTGTATGCATTAGAATGACCTGTGTCAGTTAAGTTGTGAACCACATCATCACCTTGCTTTCCAAAGAGTGTCTCTGAATTTCCGTTATGCCTGTTTCATATGTATAGGCTTCAGGCAATGTATATGGGCTGATTTTTGTGGATTCATTCCAAAAGCAAAAACTAGAAGAAAGATACAGCAAACGATAGAAACACTATATTGTAGAGGAAAATCTAAATGTAGAATTACAATCAGTATAATACATAAGTAGCATCAAATCAGTCAATCTGCACCTCTTGTTACTGTAGATATATAGAGGATTCTGGGAAGGAAAGAACAGCTTGTTTTCTGAGAAACAGGCACACAAATGGCACATTTCAGTTATGAGACTTTGTTGTGTTAAACATAACTTCATTGCTTTGTTACTGTATTACAAACAATCAAAAAGGGAAAACTATTTGCACATATGTTCCTTGCAACAAAACTGTAATTTTGAACAGTGTGTGAGGAGCACCATCACTCTCCTTTGGGAGCAAGAATCCAACCTCAATTTAGTTAAATATGGGAACAAATACTTATCAGAATCTGCACACTGGTGGAAAGCTACCAGAAGAAAAGCCATAAGGAATTAGTTGTTACTGAGCTAGCCCTGGATTTCTCTGTACGGAAAAGCAGTCCAACAGCAAATGCTTGTGTCCTTGACAGCCTGGGATTTCCAGTGGAGCTCCCAAGAGTGCGGGTGGCTCCTCTTCTGTCCTTCTCTGGGAGACACAAAACTGCTAAGCCTTGCCTAGTAATATTCTCCTTAGTACCTTAGGATGCCTGGTTGATGCAGTCTCCTGTGGGCACTTCCAGTCCAGAGATATAAGTTTCATTTAAGAAAACATTTCCTCTTTCTGCAGTAGAAGTTAGCATTAAAAATCCTATGTGGATTCCAGCTAGGGAATTCAACTAGTGCCTTTTTTTCAATTCATGGCCATGCCCCATCTATAAAATGTTACATATCAATGGCCTGAACATTAAGCTTGTATAATTTTGTGTTAAGATAAAATTATATTGCGAATAGATACAGTTTTTCTTCTCATGAAAGAGCTGTTGACACCAACGGCTGTGCAAATTAGAAGTGACAGTCACAACAACTGTTCCACATTTGAGTCTCACAAAGCATACAGACAAAAAATTGGGTTGATCTGGCCAAAAATGTCACCTGAAATGTGCCTATGTCACTTATGCAGTCACACCTCTCTGACACCTGCTTCGGAAAGCAACTGGCAAAACGCTCCAGACTTTATGACTCAGAGCTTTAAGTCTTGTAGGACTGGAATTATTTTACCTTTGTATTGAAGTTATCAGTATCGAGTCTTTACAGATAAATCATCTTAGCTTTGGATAAGGCAGGCACATGTACACGTATTTATATCCAGCAAGAAGGCAAGAAATGGAACTGAACTTTCTTATGTTCAAAGCCACTCCTCCCGTGAAGTGCAGTGTGAGTTAATGATCGCACTGGTAGTGATGCCCGACAAATGGGACAGATGTCCCCCACGGAGCTGTGTGCCATTCTTCTTGTGGTGCACACTACAGCCTGAGAAATCTCTTCTGAAGTCACTACCTCTCAAAATCTTGTCATCCCCCCCAAGTGAGGAAAAAACCAGAGCTGAACCACAGTCACAGCTCTTACTTGGCGAGGAGAGCCCACCCAAATGCTTAGAGTGCAATTGCTCAAACTGTCTGCCACCACTTTGATGTCAATGTAGTCACATGGGTGCCAAAATGAGCAGTGGAGCAAAAATGAGACAGGACACATACCACTTAGAGAAAGAAATGGAAGGAATCAAGCTGCTCTTCTCCATTGCACCCAGCACCAAAGAAACTTGAAAACGTGCCCTGCTATTAAGGCTACCTGTAATCCCCATTAAGTCTTTGAGCCAGACTTCTCTCGGTGTAGACTCAACAGCACTGACCTCAGCACAGGGATCGTTCTCCTTGACAACCCCCCTACCCTGTTACTCATATCTTTCCCCTCTTGAATTTGTGTAGTCAATCTCTGAAGACCTGCACTGTCCAGCATGATGAAAATCCCTTCTGCTAAAAAGTAGTCTAGACCATGTCACCTGGTGAACAAGCGCAGTCGGAGACACTCTGCACTAGCACAGAAGTTGAGGGATGAGTGGGCCTGCGATGTTAGATGGGGTGGGCTTCAGGCTGTCTACGACCCAGTATTTCAGTTCCTGCTGATCAAAAGAATGTGCCTGGTCCCCACAGCAGTATTTGTTTGGAGTGCAAATCTCAAAGCAGCACAGTGGGGTTCTGAAAAGGTTACAACCCCTGCAGTCATGAGTTTTTATTTCCCTAAGTTTTTCATACAAATTCATGTATCAAAATTCCCAAATTCCCAACAGCAAAAACTCACTTCCATATTTTTTAATACAAGACAGAATAGTTCTGCTTGAAGACCATCCAAGCTCCACTTGAAATTGATTCCTTTTCTATTAAAAGTATTCGTATGTTAAACAAACTCCTTAGGGGAAGTAAGCCTTTTTCCAAGTTTACAAGGAAATATGAAAAGCCTTTTTTTTTTTTTAAATCTCTTCATTATCTGACTCAGTACTTATAACAGTTCCTGTTAGCACAGAAGCAGCAGTTCATATATATGATGACATCTTAAATATACTTGAGATTAAATGATATGTTGTTATCCTCTTTTTACAGACAAAGGTTAAAGATGGACTGATAAAGTGAATTTGTCCAAGGAAATGGAGAAATTTGTAGCAAATGAAAGAATCAAAACCTAGTCTCCCAAACACAGTACTTTAAACAGCAGATCGTCCTTCCTCTCCGATGTGACTGCATCATGTCTGTCTTGAGTTTTAGTGCACATATTGACAATTTCAGAATTATAACAAATTGTGAACTTACAACAAACTTTCTTCCTCATCTATTTCGATCACTGTACACTGACATAAAGTCGAAAGGAGTTAAAAAAAACCTTGAAAGTCCTTGAGTGATCTGTAATCAGGTAAGACTCTACCTAGATATCCAGTATTGTGATCAAACAGGAAAGAGACTCCAGTTTTTTATATCCAAATCACAAGGACAAACTTGGGAAGGAAGGTCTGTGGGGTGCTTGTTTTAATGTCTTGGGTTCAAGTACTGCACACAACTATTTCTGGGATCACTCTCCCTCTTAGATAAAGTACTTGTGTCTTGAATGAGAACAATATTAATACATGAGGTATTGGTTTGGCCTTTCATGGTCTTTCTTTTAGGTGGACAATGCCTCTTGGAGACATCATAAAGCTCTTACATGCTAGAGCCTTTTAGTCAAGTAAACTTTTAAGCAAGAAATACAATGGTTCACGGCAATTCAAGTCACACATATTGTTGTCTACATTTACATGAGCATTCATTATAAATCCTCCCTCAGATATTATTATGTAAAATGATAAGAGGAGAATTTTATTTACAATCCTGCTTCTAAATTCATTTACCCTAAAGAAATCACATCATCCATCTGTAAGTCCAGCAAATTACATTCCCATAAGGCAGCTAGCTCTATGGAAAGGGTTGGAATATTTTGCTTCAAGTAAGAATCCCGGCAAGATGTAACACAACATTGCGGTAATACTGCATGCTCTGGGCTCCATCTTATTATTATTCTTCTAACATGATCACTATGCAACATTTAATGTTCATTAGCAAGAATATTTATTCTGGAGTCAGGCATATTGATATTATAATAAGAACTCAATTTCATACATCCCAGAACAATAATTAGATTTGTAAAAAACAAATATGTAGACAATGGTCAATAGATCAAAAACGTTTATTGCACAGAGCTATCTTTTATGACTATTCAGATATTAATTTGAAAAGGCTTCACACACTAAAACTAACTTACCGTGGTGTCAGAGAATATGGGACATATGTTGATAAGTCACACTGGAGATCACCTAGGTCACATCCTAATTTTTTATGAGATACGAGGCTGTGAAACTGCAGTAAAATCTGATACTCTATTGCACTGAGAACTGGTCATATCGTTCTGATCATATAGTAATCATAGAGAACAGGTATGATTCAGAGTATGTTCTATAAGGTAGCTTTGACTGTAGAGGATGGCTTTCAAAACAATGCAAGTATTCACACATTAAATAAGCTTTGTGTATGTATATGAAGATATATCTCTCTCTCACTTGGAATTCAGCTCATAAAAATCTTTTTTTCATGTGTTAGCTCACAGGTATACTTCATTTACAAATACAGGATGATAATATGGTTATCATGTTCCCAAAAACCTGAATACATTAGTGTTTTTAAGAAACATTACCTAGGTTGTACATTCAAGTTCTATTCCCATTTGTGAATTACCCTTATAAATATATCAAAAAACTGCCTGAATGCATTTGGAAAGATACAAATTAAATGCTTCTATTGCAATATTGACACCTCTTCCCAAACCTGGACACAGTATTTGCAATAAAGTTCATCATATATTTAGATAATACGTTTGTCCATGATTCCACACAGTTGGTTTCAATAACCTATTAATGATTCATATGCTTTATTAATATGTTTTTCAATGTTAAAATACTTTGTAAACATTTCAGATCACAGATTCTTTGCCAACTATTTGTTTTGAAGAGCCTTTCAGGTATTAGCTTTTATTATTACATGTGGTTGTAATGCATAGTTTTTACCGTGTGACCGAATAACAAACACACATCAAGTGAACCCATCTCTGACCTACATAGCAGGTAGCCATAGGAGGGCAGGAATGCTCTGCTTTGCATGTGAATAGAGCCATTCCTTGAAATTCCCAGAAAACAAACTATTTGTTCAGAAGTTTGTCACAAAAGTGAACAAAAGGGATGTGAGGATGAATGAGTCAGAGACATTCAGAAAAAACACAACATTCATGGAAATGTTCCGCATTTCTGAACTGTTTTACCAAACACAGACTGGTATACGATGCAGTAGCGTAGCTGTTCCTCCAGGAAAAGAAAAACCATTGCCTCTGAATCATGAATTAGGAAAAGAAATTCATAAGCAAAGAAAATTGCATACTGGCAACATGGAAGAAATGAATATTGCTAAAAACCAAGCTAACTTCGATACCATGAGTGAAAACATTCCCAAGAACAAGAAGAGAACAGGAAGAGAAGGAAGCTTCTATGCAATGTGGAGTACAAGATTTAAAATAATCCTAGAGTAACAGGTATATGGGTGCCTTAAGGTCCTGGGACAGAGATAGCTTCACTCTATAAGAGAGCTAGGCTCAGGTTTGGGGAATCTGCCCTGACTACCACCTAGCAGATTCAAACAAAACCCCATGTCCAGAAAGAAGGGAAAAAAAGGGGTTAGACAGCAGTTTGCTAGGTGGAGGGGACTGTTTGCTAGAGCTGAAGGAAAACAAAGAATTGTTCTTGTTATCATTAACTGGGCAGAACTGCCTTGTTCTTTTGTCGGTCAGAAAATAAACCCACGAGATTTTACACAAAACACACCACAGTACCCGTTCTCCTGGCTGGCAGGAGACAACACATGCCTTTGTCAGTATGGCCCCAAAGGAGAAAAAAACCAAAACCATAACCAAATTCTCTCTTTTTTCAAAAATTAAGAAACAAATAAAAGATGGAGGAAGAACTACACAGAAATATACAAGCACCAAAATTGGAATGACTAGTTTATCTCCCCTCTAGGAAAGCAGCACACAAAATTTCAAATTTCAAAAGACCACATAGCTATTCTTTTTCCAGTTTAGTGCCCAAGAGAAAAATAAAGAACACCCAAACCCTCAGTCTGATGGAAAGAAACTGAAGTACTTTTTTGCTTTTCTTGTTGAGAGCGCAAAAACAAAATTCGAAGCTAAAACCTAATTGTGGTACCACCTTACTGTGGTTTCCACGGTAAGACAGCATACAGAAAAGCAGATAATAAAATCATTCCAGCTGTCTGTTATAAACAGACAGACAAGTAATCCACCCGAAGGATAGACTGACACCAAGCCCACTTCAGAACACCCACTGTATGGTGGCAGGCATGAGCAGGAAGTATGGATTTAAACTCTGAACCAACAGGAGGGAACAGAGTTTCATTTTTGCATCCCAAAAGGGTAGTGAGTAAAATATAGATGCTTTTATCACCCGTTTCTAAAATCACAATGTTCTATTATAACTTCAACAAAAAGTTTAATTTGTCCTGAAATTAAATTTTACAGGCTATCATTTTAACAAGAAAAATTGATTATTTTGGAAGGTTAATCTAAAAGATTCTTTTCCCTTCAATCCAAGCTTAAAATGAAAATTTAATTACAGTGATAAATACTCTTTAATATACATTTTTGTTTAGCTATATTGCTGTATTTTTGATCCATCAGTTGTAAGAATGGACTAATATAACTAGAATTTTTGAAAAGTGTTTTATCTGAAGGATCACTACCTAGTATAAATTTTAATATTTTATTTCAGTATTTTATGTCTTTATAAGGAATGCTTATTCTGTTTAAAAAGATACAGGATAGGACTGACTTCATTAAGTGGTTTTTTTTAAGAATTCATGTGCAGAATATCTGATTAACTGGGATGTACCTCATTCCTATTTCCAGACACTTAAAAAGGCTTTCCACCACCTCAGGTTCACTGCTTCCAGAATACAGCAGTACTTTAGGAAAATGTAAAACTCTCCTTTCTTATGAACAGCATAAACAGACCTGGTTCCCTTTGAAAAAACTCTAAAATCTTTGCTCTCGTAAATTCTGTCCTGAGACACACTCTCTCTACCCCAGGTGAGCCTGATAAAATGCACCTGCCACAACCAGCGATAAGAAACTATGGAGCTTGATATGGAAGCCTCATACCCAATAAGAATATGAGTGAATAAAATTATCCATCACAATCTGAAGGTCAAGTTGTCAAAAGCATCTATGTTTTCTAGAGATGCTGGAATATATTACTTAAAATATTAAGTGCTTTAATAAAGTCTTCAAAACTAGTTTCTCTGTCCCCTGTTACTGCAAGGAGCAACAACTGCAGATAACACAATGACAATAAAAATGAAAAACCTTAAACTCTGGTGAGAGAACACCTGGGAAAATGTAGATGGTACCAACCACCACTTACAAGTATTCATAACTAATAAACAAATAGAGGAAACAATGCCAGACACATTTATCTCAGTAGTGTAATTTCTGTTTCAAAGAACTTTTGTATCACAAGAAAACAGGTAATAAGTCACTAATACCTGATATACCTTGATGATATTGACAGTTCCTTCTCCATGCTGGCCTGGGGATCCTTGGCTCTGTAGCAGATTTCTCACTGTCTCCTCCATTCTAGAGAATGAAAGTATTTATAAAAGTCAACTGAATGGAAAAAAATTTAGAAGTTGCATTCAGTGTTTTTGTTCTTTACAAGAGCCTAATGCATCCATGGCTACCATGAAATTAATATTTAAAGACAATCCTGGCCTTATAATGTTCTCATACTGCATGTTATGAATAACACATTAAGGGCACTCTTTTATCTTTTGAATATGCACAGTAACTAGTTGTATTGTTAAAATCCTACTGGAGCTCAGTTACAAAAACTAAAAACAAATATGTGCAAAAGACATCACATTGTCGACAGTGTAACCAACACCATGATAAAATTACTGTCATTCAGGAACAAAATCAGTCAGATTAAAAAAAAACTGCTGTATTTCTAGCCAATTGTCAGGTTTGTGCAATTTAGACAGACTGTCAAATACATTACTAGTACTTACTCTCTATGTTATAGGTGCAGCAGTGTGTGCCAGTACAGCTGTTTATAGAGGCACAGCTGCTGAACATGTTCACCCTTCTCTGCCCTTTCAAAGGGATGTAAAAAGCAAGTGTAGGGTACAATCTGGTACTACCATCTCATGAAAACATAATCAACTTCAGTTCCATCAGTGAAAGAAGGAAGGTTTGCACTTCCATTTTAGAAGGTGTTAATAGACACCATCAAAAGTTGTCTTTGATCTACATGCATTCATCAAGCATGTTAAAACTGATAATAACACTAACCCTCCTGAATGGAGGCTGAACAGAATAAAGAGTTCTGCTCCTTCGCACAATAGGACCGCTGGGAATAACGGAAGCCACTTATGAAACACTGGTCCCATTCAAGGTGGATCAGAAATTAAATCCCATGGGCTTAGATGTCACTGAGGCTGACCACAAATAAAGGGTCTGGGACTATAGCTGGTTTCAGCTCTGTGAGTATGGGTAAGAGGAGGAAAACGATCAAAAGCCAGAGAATCGACAACAAAGATGCTGGGTTTCACAACAAAAAATGCTGAGTGCCAATTCCAGCCAAAGGTCCTCACGCTTCTCCCCACTCCCCATCTCCTCACCCAAATTCTCAACCCTGTACAGCTTCTTCTTCAGCTGTGCGGATGCAACAGTTCTTCTCATCCTCCCTTTCATGTTTTCTGTTCTTTTTCTTTTAAGCTGTCCCAATCCCTTGACATAGCTGGAAAAACAACCCAGCTGGAACAGGGGCTGGAGAAGGGAAAACTGCTGTGGCACAGGTGTGTGAGTGACGCAAAGGCAGGAGAGAAAGAGAAGAATACCTTAAGCCATATTGCCAGATATGCTGTATATTAAAACCGTGACCTTGAAAAAAGAACCAGTATTCCTAGGCATATCAGACCAGAAACTGCCTGCTGTTGTTTATTTCTGCTGTGTTTAGGGAAACATGACTTTTGTGTACCATTCTTTGCAGATGCAATTGAGCAGAAGAATTATTCCCAGCATATCAAATTTTTTTTTATTTCTAAGGTAACAATCCATCGAGACAGCAAATATTAGCTAACTGCTCTGGCCAAAGGCCAATAACATTATCTTTTATATAAGCCTCATAGTCTTTCTGTTCTTTCAGTCTTATCAGAATGAATGGTATTGGCTAATTTAGCAATAATACGATGTTTTGCTCAGTTTTCCCCTTTCAACTCATCCAGCTATGCTACTTTTCGAGAAGCCAACACTGAGTATTCATTCTACTCAGATGAACACTGACATTTTACTTATTCATATGATGTTTTTTTGTCATTGATGTGCAGACTTCTACATTGCCAGAATGCCCACAGAATAGTTGGACCATCTGTTGACCAAATGTGAATAAAAACAAGCCAGCTCTAATCTCTAGTGCAGACAGTGGTGCAGGTTTTTAGTTGCAGATGGGAACCATTTTTGCTCATAGGCTGACTTTAATCAGATGCCTTTTACACAAAAGAACAGATCGTTTTGGTTCATAACATAAATTCCTGTGCAGTTCTCACCGAAAGATTTCATTTCTTAATATGCTCATAATTTCATTTTTAAATTAATGATGTAATAGGATACTTAATTATTGTGTTTATATATGCATACACAGTTCTAATTCTAGTCCTCCATAAAGTTCTTACAAACTAACAAACAAGCAAAAATGGGAAAAATAATAGATTCAACTATCACTAAAATCAGAGTTTTTCAATTGAGGCTTAATAGTATTAATGAAAATATAGCCTAGTTGCACATTAGTATCATCAGTTAAACCAGCTCAGAAAAATTATGAAGAATTCTTGAATTCAATAGGTCATTTCATCTTCAGTCAAATTCAGATGGTCTATTTTGGACAACAGGCCCACCTTGTCGAACAGCCTTATAGGGACTGGCGAACACACAGTTTCATGTGGCAATTAGAAACACCTCCCATCAGCACTCAGATTTCTATGCAACAGAATAATCTTTGCAACATGATGAAGAGCTCAGTTAAACACAGTTGAGACTTTTTTTGTTTTGTTGTTTGCAGCTATTGTAAAAGTTTGTAAGAGTTGACAGCCATAAAGCTGAACCGCAGGCATAACAGAGACACTGTCTGTGTGGTCATGTCACTATAAAACTGGCACTGAGAGGATCTTACAAGCTTTAGGTACCCACGGAATATCTGAAAAAGGAAGAGAAAACTAGTTTCTGTCAAACAAGGAGGTGAAATATGCTTACAGTCAAATTTACTGCAAAGCTCTGACGGCCAGTGCTCTTGCAGTTTATAAGCTGCTGCTTCTTCACCAGCACCCTAGTTGTCCATTTTTAGGAAGGACTGCTTAACCAAACATGGTACAGGATAATAATCGAGATTTGTTTCTTATAAATTAGAATCTTTGAAGTATGAATTAATGGCACCTTAATTGAAAAGCGATTGTTATATTATGATCTATAATACTGTCCACAGTGACAGTACATGCCAGAAGGATTTAGTACAAATTCTTTTAAAGAATGCAAGAATAGTTGAGCCTCTATAAACTTAACTTGAAATCCTATGTTTTGCTCCCTGAACAAGGCTTTCAAAGGACATGTAAATTTTGGAAGTGAACCAGAAAATTAGGAGCTTTACAAAAGCCTATTTCTACACATTGACCTATATTTTTCCCCCTTCTGGTAACCACGAAAGGTTATCTTCTCTTGGTTATGATTCTAATATCCTAGATGGACCCACTCCAACATCAAGCACTTGCCGATTACATCTAGAATAGCTATCCCCCACGTGTGTATTCTGCCTGCTTGCTGGACTACGCTAAAAAACCTGTTTTGCCAAGGATTCTGTGCATCTTACATAACTATCAAGCTGTTACAATCTGCAAAAACAGTCTCTAAAGCTCACCATTCCTGAGTCTACATTCTTCAATCACTATTTAAGAACATTTATTTTTCCCTTTCTTTAGTGTTCTCTTTACTGACTATTCATCTGAAGCATCTCACTTAGTACCGTTACATTTTTTGTTACATCCATTATTTGAATAGAAAATTGAAGTTTTCTTAAAACTGAAGTGTTCCTTTCAATTTTTCTTTTTTTAAAAAGGTATTTTCTTTAGGGGAAAAATAAATGAAACCCATGTTTGATAGAAGCTTCTTAAGTTTCTTGAGAAAATGTCAGTTTAGAGTAGGGAAACAGTCCTCCACCAGTCCAAACCTTACAATAAATTTCTCAAAGCATAAAACTGAAGAAGAAATGAGGCACTCTGAAATCAGAATCTGTTCAGGGAATATAAGAGTTTAAGGAACATAAAATATTAATGCTACTGTGGAAAGCACTGTCAAGGTTTCATCTGGAATATTATCTGCAATTACAATCACCAGTGTTCAGGAGCAGCTCATTCAGAGAGGATTCGGTGAAGAGACAGCTCTGAGGTTGTTTAGAGGAATTGAGAGTCTGTGTCATGAGAAGAGACTAAACAACTTATCTTGCTCAACTTAAGAGACCAAGGGCTTACATAGGTATAACTTCCACAAAAGAAACAGTGAGAAAAAGTAAAATGGGAAGAAAACTGCATCAACCTAAGGCCAATGATTGACAATACAAGATGGGAATATAGTGGTTACAAATACATTTAGGCTGGAATTAGGATGTTTTTAATCATTGAAAAAGTGAGACTCTGAACAGCCTGCCAGGTAGAGTAACAGGATGAGAAACCTAAACAGTTTTAAGCCAGAGCTGAGCAGTTTAAGAAATTAATTCACAGCAGGGTCGAGAGCTGAGGACTTGAATTTATGATCCACAGGTCCTTGCTGCTATTCCTTCTGAAACAAAATCAGTCATTCCTACATTTAAAAAACGTAATTTGTCCTGTGCTGTTGAGAGAATACCAGGAAATCAATTCAACTGCAATGTACAGTTATTTATTTTGGCTTTGTTTCTGTGTGTGTTTCTGGGCAAGGGGGCCAGAGGAATCTCTGGAAAGGAGGACACATCATTCCCTGCCCAGGGAGCAGCACATAGGGCACAGATGCTCAGGTGTCCAAGATGGCAGAAGGAAGCTTCCTCTGTATTTTTGCTGCAACTCAAATCTTGCCTGGAAGCCAGGACCTGCCTCCAAGGACCCACTGAGCTGTAGGAGACTTGCTTTTAAAGCTTCTTGATGTTATGTTTCTGACAGCTCTGCTGCCTCCATCTCCTGCCTGGCCCCGCTGCTGCAACTCACGGCATGCACCAGAGCACAGTTTCAACCAGGCCAGGCAAGACAGACCCTGCTGGGGTTGATGCATCACTGCTAGGCAGTTAAGTTCCCGACTTTCCTCTCAGTTTTCTCAGGACCATCACCTTCATAAACAAGCACCTCCTTTCTGCCATCCCCCAGCAATGCTGGGACATGGTCAGAAAACCTGCCTGCTTTGTGCCTCTCGCAGTTCTGCCATTTCAAGTGGACCAAAGCCACAGGCTGTTATGTTGGTTGGGGTCCTCCTCAGGAACAGATTTTAAGACCAGACAGGAATTAGTCTTCCCTCAAATACACTAATTCAAGGAGGTACAAGACTTCTCTCAGCCCCCTAACTCTGCAGAACCTTCCCCATATATTTCCCACTTCCCAAAATGGTCTTTCAGACCCCTTTCAGCTAGGTTTATTGATTCCCTTCCTTGAGAGAGGGGTCTCTCACAGTTTGCCACAGTAATTTCACATATGAAGAGGATGTTCTCTGACCAACCTCTCCACTGTGTAGCACATGCCTTTATGCCCTGTCTCACTGCAGAGGAAACCCATTCTCTTCTCTGGTTCTTTGTAGCATATCCCTTAAAGGGTTTTGATCTCCTCAGATCTAAAATCTTTCCTTCACAGAGCAAGTTTTCCTGGAAAAAAATCCTTCCCATATATCCTGATCTTTGATTCCCCTTGGAGCACAGGGAAGAAACACTCCTATAGCCCATGCTCTGGTCAGCCACGTCCCACACTGCCCTTTTTACGATTCTCCCTCCAAGGGACAGGTAGCACACAGTTGTTCCAGCTCTAGAAGGTGCATGACAGTTTCAACCCGTTCTCCCTTGACCTACTTCCTTCAAGATTTCCACAGGCTGGCACCAGCTAGGTGCTATCACCTTCCCTTTTCATCACCCTCAAGCGGAGGTGACAGTACTCAGTGGTTATTTCAAATGCACATCACAAGAATTCCTTCAACTTGATACTGACTCACAGTCTTACAGAGACGTGTCCAAAGGTTTCTATAGAATCTTACTGCAGCAGTTGAGGTTTGTATTTCAGCTTTTTCCTTCTCCTCATGCCGTGCCACAGGTGCAGGACTCTTTTTAAAGTCTTAGAGAAAAATATCAATAACAGATCTTCCTCCATCTTTAGCTTAACTTCTGTGTAATCAAAATTCTCAGGTAGGTATTTTCTTCCACCTCCTATCTGTGAGACAGTGAAGCTTCCTGCCTCTCTCCTCGGCAGTCTCGAGCTTAAGTCTCCTGACTTCTATTTTTAGTTATAGCTTCCCTGGAGATACGGCCTGGGTTTCAGCTCTTTGAGCTGTCTGACCCCTCCCTACCACCTGATCACAGACAAAGGAACAGGTTCCCATGTGGTTTCTCAGTTCTTTCAGCTCTTGGCTCACCTGTGAACCAGCTGGTATTTTTGCCAGCTGGACTTCGGTTGTCTCTTTGGAGACTGCCATCTGTCTGGCTTTGGTGGCAGACTTCTGTCCCTCTGTCCAAGCCTTCCAGCTCTCTCTCCAAACCCACAATCCAACCAAACAAAAAGCTTCTCTCTGACTCAGCTCTCAGATAGATTTGTTTGCTTACTCATACATAGTTTCAAACTTCAGGTTTGGGATTACCTGCATCTCACTTCCCTCACCACTGCATTCAAAGCTCTGCAATGGATCAGGTTAGACTTTCTGCTTACAGTGGGTTCCTCAAACTACCAAAAGGCTTCAAAGTAAACAAACACACACAACACCCTCCCCCCCCGAACAAATAAAAAATCCAGATTTTAGATTAAGCACCAGATTTTTTTAAACAGGGAAAATATCAAAGTAGCTTTACAAGACATAACAGAAACAAAAAAAGCTCATCAAACAGCAGTTCCTGTTCACTGCATCCTTGCAGGAGTGTCTTTCCTTCTACCTGGTTTCAGTTAAATTAATGGCTCTCTGAACTGCAGACTCTGCTTACTCCCCTCTGGCCCCAAGGATTTCTGTTAGCTCTAGACACGGCTGCCTGCTCGCCTCAGCTCTCCTCCTGATCTGTAGGCTCATCTCCAGACTATGCAGCGACCTGCCAGCCACACCGACAGCCTTGAGACCCTCTGCTCTTCTCCGCGAGCCATGGTGATCCCCAGGATGAAGCGGCCTCTCCTTCCCGGGGCTGTGTCCATGCCTGCTGTTCTCAGCGCGCCTACTGCGGAGACCCTGCGGCATGCTGTTAGGCCATTGCTTCAAGTGGGTAGGTAGCCAGGAGACAGACACAAGCTTCTCCAAAGAATTTAGATATTGAAAATGGATTAAAAAAAGCAAAGAGAGAAGAGAAAACAGATATGTGATAAACTTAAAAGAGAACTGACAGATGGGAAATGCTGAGGCTTTAAACCCCAAGGGGTTTTCTCTGCATTTTCAGTTCTGCTTAGGATACAACATTGGTACATGCCTTATAGCAGTGTGCTGGGTAAACCCTACAGAATGCACAATATCCATCCTTAATACTTCAGTTGGAAAATAAAGTAATAATATCCTTTATAATAGCAACAGAAAGATACACATATAATGTATAATTTATGTTTATTCTTTCTGTTCATCAGTACAGGTGCTTATCAATCCAGAAATACCAAGGCAAATTCTCCTCCTGCAGCACCATCACGGCCCTTTCCCCACCACAGGCTCTGAGCAGCCAGTTCAACCCTGTGGCATTCGCTAGTGGCAAATCCAAGCTGCACAAGCCATGCTCTTTTCACATACTCATGCTAAACCCTCTTAAAAACATACTGAAAGCATACTCAAACTGTTGCCTGAAGGGACTCTATCTAAAGAATATCTATCTAACTATATATATAAAATTCTGACTAAAGAATATCTATCTAACTATATATAACTCTATCTAAAGAAGAGTAGCACATAAAATATCTTGTGCATGATGAGGGCGACTATCACAAGGCCGTGCTGGAATGAAACACGTCCCAAGCTCTATTTACACAAGTGGAGAAGGATCCTTCTTTTGAGTGGACGACCTAATCAGGTGCTCTGTCTGCTAGACGATACCACCACTTGAAAATTACACAGAATTGAAAGACTGAGCACAACATTTACTTAGTTGAACCATTGACCATTGAACCCACTGGAAATTTTCAGTGTATCCTTAAAATAATGTATGTGCCTTGAGCCTCAGAGCAGTAGGGTAGGATTTTGAAAGACCTCAGCATTGGCATATCACTGCTCCCACACTAGTCTGAATTCTGTTATCACACAACGGCAGACCTGACATTTCTCTGAAACTGCTCTAACTACCATCTGAGCCAGGAAATGTTGGAAATGTTTCCATTGTCTCTTTCAGCCGTACAGATTTCACTCATCAAACTTATACCTACAGCAAAAAGTTTCTGAACTGCAATAGAAACCAGTGGTAATGTTTATTTCTGTGTTGACAGATAGACAAATGCCATAACCTGCCTCGTATATGATTTTGTAAGTTACAGGCATGGAGGATTAAACAAAAAACAATCCAAGACTAAGCCTCACGGAAAAGCTTCTCACCAGCAATTGAAAGGATTTTTCAAATGGTAGGACTGTCCCTCCTACAATTCCCCAGTAACACATTTGGGACTTTAGGACATGAGATATTTTCTTTAAGTAGATAGAACCAAACACATACAGAAAGCTAATTCTCGTGTCAGCTTAAACATATGCTCCTAAATTCAAACTCTGTTCATGCTGGAGGCACCAGAAATAGTCACAGTGTTTCATTCAGCATAACTAAAAGCATCAGAAAAATTACAGACAACTACACAATCAGACTGCAAATATTTCCAGTTTCAAATAATGGATTTTTTACTTTTTTTCTTGTTTTCTACATTTTAAACAACTATTTGTTTTTCCATACTTGCAAATATATAGATAGATGGATAGATACATCTACCAGCTCCTCCAAATACACATATTTAATTTTGCATATAAGCATCCTGACACAGACAAACCACTATTGCTTTAAGTTACTTAACGGGAATATAAAGCCACTCAAAACTAAAAAGCTCTTGTTCAATTCTAAGTCACAGCTTCAAGGTGGTACCAAGACCACCCTGACATAGCTACATAAATTTCTACATGTTTTCCATGAACAGCAAAGATGCTATGTGGAGGGAGGCAGCTTTTGTGCGGTTGAAGTAGGTACAAGAGAAATGCAAGATGAAAATGAGGTCTGTCATCAACGAGCATTTGCAGAACCTTCCACAATGCAAACAAGCTGTTTTTATGCATTTTCACGCTACACAGCCCATCGTGAAGCTTTCAGGCTCAGACTGCGAAGTGCTGTGGTAGACACCCACCTGTGCTGTCCATAGTACAGACAGCAGCTGGAAGAAAGCTAAAAAGAGGAGGGACCTTTTTTTTTCTTCAGCAGAAACTATCATGATTTGTTTTCAGCCTCTCTGACTCGCCAGTCAAACACTTACATGCAAAACACTTAAAATATATAATTCTTCTGATTAAGTGGCTAGTGAGCATGCATATTATTGCTGTACAGAAAGACATATAATTCTTTTGGTTAAGTGACTACTAAGTATGCATACCATTAAAGTTCACGAAGTTTCATTATATTGAACACCATACAACATGCCCTGATGTCTTAAGAGGCAAAGACTGCAAAGTTTATTAAATTCTTGCATTCTTTTTCCCTTAAAATGTTATTTGTGAATTTAATGCCTTAAAAAACCTAACTACTAATGGAGCTAATGGGACTCTAAATAAATAAATATTCAAGAAACCACCCTGGTTTGGTTCAATAACCTAAATCTTACATCAAAAATCAAATTCACAAGACAGTACCAGCACTTTCCTGACAATGTACAGCCAACTGTAAAGGCCCAAAGGCCAAACTCCTGCAAATATAACTACACAGGACTCAAGTATGACAGGAAAGTTTCCCACTTTGAACTTAGATCCCTCAAAATGGGTCACCTTAGATGTTCTCAAATACAAAAAACAGCAAGAATCAACAGAACAGCAAGAAACAATGACTCTGGTTCCCAACCATGAGATTCGCTTAAAAGTACTTTTAAAGACAACATGGAGTCTTAATAAATATAATTTCTTTTGACTTTCTGGACTTCAGCCTTTCCAAATTTCAGCTCGTAAAGACTACAATAAGAAAAGAAAAAAATGGAGATTTTCAGCTCAGGCGTGACTTTCTGAAAGCCTCTACATGTAAGATCAGCAAAGATGGATGAAATGTGTAGGAATATTCCAAGTGATGTCTGTGCTACAAATAGTGCTATGATAATATTTTAATTCCTAAGGGGGATAATGTGCTGCTGTAGGTATATCTAGAATTTGTCTTTCCTTTTTCTCCTCAGCAGAGAGCTTGCTTTGGACGTTCAAATAGACATTCACAAACTGAGGGTATGAGACAGTTCTTGACTGATCAGCTATGATCAAGTGTTTTCTCTGTATCCTTCATAAACAGGTGATGCCCTGATGCCCTCTCTGTGTGACTAGGACCTTTTCACACGACAAACCCTCCACATTAGCCTCCAAATTACCAGCTTATGGAATGAAAAATATATAAATGAAATGCCTCCATGTGTTTTTCCCCAAAGTAGATCGGGAATGTCTGCCAGGATAGTGAATGCCAAGGATCTTCTCCTGAGCCTGAAGAATGCCTCCTTCCGTGCAGGTTTCCTGTAGCACTGCCCTGGAACACAGTTTCCTATTCTAATGGTGCCCAGCTCAAAAGGAGCTTACCCTTCTGGAGAACAGATTCAGTAAACAGCAATGCATATCTACTACCAAAGAAACCTAAGAGGTAGAAGTAATTACTCTTCCAGTTTTAAATTTCAGGTGGTTAGAAAACAACCACAAAAACAAGTCGTGTCGGAGACATAAGAATGAAAGCTTACTGGTTGTAGATTTCCAAACCCTAGCAGCACAGCAAAATGGCCTAAACAAGTAATATATAGTTAGAATAATGGTCTCCAAGGGCTTAATTACCTGTATCATTAGGTAGTGGTAGTCTCTCTAAAATTATATTGACAGCTCTTCTACAACCAACCAGTTGATAATGAGGCAATAAAAATACATGACAATGCACACAGAAGAGTGCTGGAATAGCGTCATATACAGCATCATCAGCTTTGATGCCAACAAACAAGAAGGGCTGAATTAAACTATTTGTGAACTGGTCACAAAAAAAAATCAAGAAGGATCTAGATATATTTTGTCATTAATAACTTTTAATGTTCTCCCTTTCTGTATGTGTGCAAGCCTATCAAAAGCAATAGAAGATAAGAAAAAGAAGGGAAGAAGAATATCAAGGTGCAAATGAGATGCAAGAAGAAAGAAAAAACAGCTGCATTAAAAAAAAAAAAAAAAGAAAAAGGCAGGTACACTTTCACGCCTCTATGTTAAGCACCTTAAAGCACTCCCCATATCTTTCTGAACACATTACTCCGTCACAGCCGTTATCCATTGCATGAAGTAACAACAGGAAAAAACCACACCAGAATACACAGGCTCAAAATGCCAGATTTGTCACTATTGAAGCCCATCTCTTTAAAGTGCATTATCCTGGAGACAAACTGAATAAAAGCAGGGGAATGTTTCTGTATGTAGGATTTGCACTGAAATACACAGAAAGAGCAGTGGCTCTTTGCTGCATAGTGCTTCCACTACTGCCTGTTCCCATTTTCCCCTTGCTGAAGTCATGCAGAATGTTGCCCCTGTATCGGACACGGTGTCTGAAATCTCTCTCAGCTCGTAGGTTCAGGAGGTAAGCTGTATGACGCCAGAAATCTGGTGAGAAGAGGAAAGGACACTTTGGAGAGATGGCCAGCTATCAACACGGAAAACAAAAGGAATAGAGGGGAGAGTAAAGGAGTCTGGAAAGGCATATCCCCTTACTTTGGCCCACAAAGTAGAGCAACTGGACAAACTATGAGTTGGATTAGGAGAAGAGAGAGGAATGAAATACTGATAAACAGAGAAGGAAAGCAGAGGAAAAAAATTTTGAGAAAGCATCTTAAGGAGAGAATGGAGAGGAAGAGAACAGCACAAGATGTGAGGCCCAGAAATAAAGGCAACAGTAGCATAAAACATGTAAGGGAACTTTGAGGAGAAGAATAAAAAAGGACATGAAAATGTAAGCAAGATCTAAGAAAACAGAGAAAGAATAAAGTGGAACAGCAATAAAAAAGGTAAACGTAAATAGAAGAGAAGTGAAAGGACATCTAGACATCTCTAAGGTACAAATGTTTATTTTAATTATTTGTAACGTATTGGTATTTCTTTTGCAGAAACAGGAGAGCTATTAGCTAGGACTTCCAACAGAAGATAATTTAAGAAGGGTTTAGAGAAGGATTTTTAGTATAACTGCAGCCCTAAATGGAGAATCACAACATCACTCCCTCCTCCCTGTTCAAGCACTCATTCTTTAATCATCTATCTTCAGCACAGCACGGGATACATTTTCAACCGGCCCTGCAGGATTTTAGCCACGCAGTTCCCATTGTGTTTAATGGGAATCCTGTGGACAAAGCTCTGTATGAGGCTTTCAAAATGTGCTCCAAAAATCTCTAAATAATGCACTAGTTGAACATTACCCTGTTTACTTCTCATAGGACATGACTAAAATGAAACAAAGGTTAGGTCATTTATGAAAGTAGTATTTATTGGGAAGCTCATCAGTGCTTCCTATAGGGATATTTTTCCTCTGTAAAAATATTTAACGTGACTATTTAGGATTTACTTTTTCCATAATATCTAAAACAGAGAATAAAATCAACTCAAACCACATTTGCTTCAGAAAGGAAGATCCAGCAGTTAACACATCAGCCTAAGATTTGAGAAGCCCCTCAAGACTTTGCGCTGTCACAGGATACTTTTGTGGCTTTGTTGAAGATTTTCCTTCTGAAAATTGATTTAACAGTTTCTATTTCATAACAGCTTTATGATGATAATAAATACCAGTGAAGCATTAATCAAAGATTCATCAGATACAGAAAAAATGCTGCCATATTAACTCCCTCTCTCCCTTTAGGAGGAGGGCTGTTTCCATGATCAGGTCTGAGATAACATGAAAGTTTTGTCAAATGTAAATCCTTGCCACCCATTCTCTATAACGAAAAGATCTTCATTTCTGTGCTTTCACCTTTCAGAAGCAGCATTCAGAATAAATCCATTAAGATGCAATTTTAATCAGCTTTCATGCACCCAAACAGTAGATCATATTCCATCATCCTTTGGAATATGAACCAAATAGGCTTGGCTACATAAAAAGTTTCAGGGATTTCCATTTCAGGGGACAGATCTTCAACTTTTTCAACCTGTGCAAAGCAGAACAGCATTACTGCAGAGAAAAGAAGGCTGGTACATTCACTAGGCAAAAGTTTAGCCAAGGAAACATACAGTTTAGCAAACATAACATACATTTCTAGCTTCAGAAATGAACTTTAGATGTAATACTAATATCGTCAGTTTACTATAAACTGTTACCTTATCCATGCAATTTGTGCTACTGTGAAAGTGGAAGATCATTTTAGGAATACATACATTTATGTTAAGATACCTGAAAATTGGGCTCAGCAAATAAAATTCTTCAGTCGTGAACTAGTTAAGCATTTTTTCCCTGGACTTACAGAACACATACTGGACATAAAGGTCTACTATGAAAACCTCGGGACATACCCGTAACATGAGAAGTTCAGCATTTTGCAAGATTCTGAGTTCATGTCAGTGGAATGCAGAAAAATTAGATGACTCTAGAAACTACTATGTCTACCAGCTTCAAACTGTACCAGCATGAATTATTGCAAAATTGAATAACTTTGGGCAGAAGTCATTCCACTGAACTTAACAGTTCATTTCATAGAATCAGGGCCTTTGCGACTTAAGTGAACAGACAGCATGTATTTCAGCTAATCTGGTGGAAACAAAGCCTCACAAGCCTGCCTTACAAAGAAATAATTTAGTAGTTCTCCTGAGGGACTTTTTTTCCCCTATAAGCAAGAATCAACACAAAGAAAAAGATCCTTTTGAATCCTTAATTAAATATTACAAAAAGTTGAAAGAAAACAATCATTATCTTATAATACACCATTACAATGCAGGAGACCGATTTCTGAAAAACCAATTTAGATATCCATGTCCAGGAGGGGAAAAGGGCAATAACAACAAAAAAAGCCAGAATGATACATGAAAGAGAGGCTGGCTTGGACATGCTGGGAATGCAGGGTAAGTGCTGAACAGCAGCATCTCACAGTACCAAAGCTTTAAAAATTCCATTTGGTCTTCAGAAAGGAAGGACAGTTTACCTTCATCATGAGCAAAAATGCTACATGGGGCAGGAAATCTCATGCATGACAGGGGATTCTATTAATGTGAGAAGAAGCTACATCACGTCCTTTTATATCCATAGCTGGGCAGGCGGAAAGGCAGGACTCTCAGCCAGTTATACAAAGGCAATATAACCTGTGGGTACAGGAGACATCTAAGACTCCTGCTTGCTCAGTTACAAAGTTAAGCTATGTTTTATGACACAATCATAATAATTCGCTCAGGTTTTAATGTTCTGTAGTTATAAGGAAAAAAGATCATGTTTATTACAGATGTGGCCCAGAAGGCCACGTCAGCATTGTGCTGTCCTGCTGCCACAGACAAGCTGGGCAGAGGCAGGCGGGGTGCACTCTGGCTAACAGAAACCAGCATGGGCCAAACCTCCTGCTATGGGAGCTGCAAGTACTTTGGAAAACACAGTTCTTGCTAGCCTAGTTAGCTTTAGATAGATGATGGGCAATAGGAGGCAGAAGGAAGACTAAAGCAAGAGGGCAAAAGTCACATCCCTGCTAAAAAATTGCATGCGGACCAGACACTGTTTTTGCACACTAGTGCAGTGCTTACAGAGTAGATCTGTCTGCTGGTTATCTTCACAGCAAAGACAATCCTACTTGACACAAAGGCAAGCAATGTCATCTTGCAGAAAATCTAATACTGGCATTGACCGTAAAATGAAACTAAAATGGAACCGAATTATTTTAGATCATCCATGTTCACTTTATTTTTAAAATAACTGCTATAATAGTAATTTGTAAATTATCCATATTTGCCTGTTTTATTAGTGTCTTCTAAACAGCATTTTTATTTCAAGATTATTATAAAATAAAGATACTGACAGTCTTTTTATTAGCACAGTGCTAGCACAGTATTTTTATACCTTTGTTAAGCTCATTGCTAATGATTCATTTCAAAGTAATTTCAGATTACTAAAAGGAAGTGTAATAGATTTCCTTAATCTTCATCATCTTAAACCCTCATTTGCTGTTCATGCCACTAAGCACATTGTATGTTTTGAGAAATCGCTTGGCTTGCAAACGGCATAAACTAAACCTGCTAAAAAAATAAACTTACTGTTTGGAAATGTAAAAATTATAAATCCAACAATATTTGGAATTGCTGAAGGAATATGGTAACTCATTTTACAATAAAGGCCACATTCTTCTGTAAAACACAGGGTTTTTTGTTTTGATATTTACACTGATGCATGTCCAAATGGAAAATAGTCTAGTGGGAGGAAGAGAGACAAACCTACATCTGGTGGGGTGATCACTTCCAGCATTTGACTCCTGTTTGCTAAAGACAAATCTTTTAAAATTTGAGCAAAGGCATGTTGGATTTTATAGATTATATCCACACCTCTTTGAGCAAGTGGAAAGCTTCTAGATTTTGAACTCATTTGGCAGCAAATCTTTCAATCTATCACTGATGAGAGATTACAGAGAGAGAAAAAAGCTATTGTTAACTTAAAATGTAAGCAATCTACTCATTTTATTACTGAGTATTATTTATTATTTATCAGAGGCTGCTGTTTCTAAGAGAGTTGTTTTAAGGACCTGCTTACAAACAATATAAAGACAAATACAAACTGGAGGGACCCAAGTGTTAGCAAGCATTAAGGGCTGAAAAATGGTTAATACACCTAAAACATTGTATATTATCTGTAGATCTAAAGGAAGAATGTACCTCTAGTACTAATGTGCCCTGTAATAAACAACAGTTTTCAACTGTGAATATAAAAATCACTTACTCCTATATGCTGTAGAATACCTGATGATATAAAGATATCCGATATTCCTTTACTCGTATAACTTAATTCACTGTTATAATCACACAGTTAAAAAGTCCAACATAATTTTGAGTTGTTCTAGGCGCCAAGAGCTAATGATGGGAATCTGCACTTGAACAGTATCTTTTACACTTTTACGAACATCCGCCCATTACAAAAGTTTTTCAAAACTAGCAAGTGGACTGGATATGCTGCCTTTTCTGAATCTACTTTAAACAGGCATAGGTTTCACAGCAATAAATTTCTACCTTGGGAAACCAAGGACATTTTAGCAAGCCTTATCTTGGGCAACCAAGAAACAAGACATCCAAAATCATTCAGCACTTCTCACACTCTATGTTTTGTCCTAAAAGCTTTCACATTTTTTGGTAAAAATAAAAGGCACAGGAAATGTTAGGTAACTTGCCTACAGTCAGTCAGTCTGAAGGGTTCAAACTTCCTTTCAGATTTCAGTGACAGCAATATCTGGCTGGGTTAAAAATTTAGTCAAGAACAAAACCCAGCAGCCCAGCTTAGTCCTTTATTACCAAACCACACCAACTATACTTTGCCTCCTATTTTCTTTAATAATGTAAAGGCATTCTTTTACATCTTAGTCCTTTATGTAGACACAATACGAACTCTATGGTTTGGTTTAATCTTTGCTCTGTAGTCCCAATATCTAAAGAGTAATGCAAAGGTGAATTATAAGGTATTTTTGTCTAAGCATTATTTTTTTCTGTGACTTTCCCTAGCATATGAACAACACATGCAGAACACAACAGAAACAGAAATAATAAACAAATAAGAGTTAATTATTTGTACTGTCTTAGTACAGCTACAGATACAATCACAGTATGAGAGAAATGTACATTAGGAATTACAGAGAAGTTGATTAACAAAAAAGCAGGTTTCTTCTAAAGTTTGGAGAATTTTTTTTACCAATTAAATTTGCAAGTAAGTGTGACAATCATAATAAAGTCAGATGCATGCATGACTGTCTATTTACCAAGTTGACTAAGATTTACCTCAGTCAGAGCAACCAGCCAGTCATTACACAGAGGGAGGAAAAGCTATGGATGGATACGAGCTGCATCAACAGATTTAACTGCTAGAATATTCACAGACCTATTATATTGTATTTGTCATACTCAGCATTTAACACGTATGCCTGACTATTACTCCTGAGAGTTTGTTTTCAGTTGAGAAACCACTCAGATTCCATGAAGGACAGCAATATAAAACCAGGACAGGCAGGTAATATCTACCAAAATAACCTGTAAGAGTGCCTGGTGTTTAACATTAAGTCAGACAGATAGTATCATTCCTTACATTAAGCTACTCGTGGTGTCTAACTTAGATACAAATTCAGAGCACTTAAAACTTGTGCATGTCTCTACATTGCTGCTAGATTACTGCAAACCACAGTCCAAGCATCAGCACTGGATGTGTAATGTCAGTGGTGTAATCGCCTTCCCTCTGCACTCCCTAGCAACGCCAGATAGAGCCATCACCAGTGTGACTGGGCTTTACATGCTTCAGATACACCTGGTGCCATCCCTACAACAAACAACTGGATTAAGACAGCAGTTGGCATCGTGAGTTCAGGCTCCTCACCAAACAGAGATTTTTCAAAGGCAGCATTATTTACAGCAGGTCAAAACCATAAGGCAGGCTCATGGATTACGGTCAGTGGAGAATAAGACACCCCACTCTGCCCAGCGAGGTATGAAACAGCCTGTTTCAGAGCTTTAAAAAAAAAAAAAAAAAGAAAAACTCAAGCTCATGAGGATATATGGCGATAGATGGTGTAGATGGCACTGGGTAGGGAAAAAATGTTTGAATTAAGTTGAAGTTTTACAGGATTACCACATACAAACAGGCAATCTGAAAGGCTCTTCTGTTCAAAGAGTCAGAACCAGAGCTTACACATCCCTCTCCAACAGGTACTTAAGGAAGAACAAGCAGAAATCCTGACTTGAAATTTGCTTTGATACTAGCAGCCTGCTCGGATAGCATTTTCATATAAATTCCAGCAGAATGCCAAGTACTTAGTTCCTTAACAGAAACAGACAGTTTAGAGAAGTGATGCAAACGTACTTAGATTAATCACACTTAAATAGGATTTTGCAGAAACTTCACAAGTGGAAGGAAAACTCAAACAGCTCATAAATCAGAGTGTGCAAGTCCATTTTCTAGTAATGCTCAAGAGGAAAGTATCATCTACAGTATGCATATAAGTCCATCCAACTATAATTGTTTTGGGGGGAAAAAAAAGTATCATCTCGTTTTGAACTGGGCTTTGAAAACTTATATGCAGTATAGATCTACTGAATATAAGTATCATCTACAGTATGCATATAAGTCCATCCAACTATAATTGTTTGGGGGGAAAAAAAAAGTATCATGTCATTTTGGACTGGGCTTATATTGAAAACTTATATTCAGTATAGATCTAGGATAATGAATATTTTATGACATAATATTGTGCTGAGTTAAAAACACTTTCTTTTTTAATATATGGAAAAAAGTTTCATTTTTTAACAATTAAAAAGATATTTAATTTGCCACTAGAAATGAACAGGTCACCCTCAGAGTCTAAACATACATAAACATTGAGAATCCATGTATAAAACCTGTTTAAAAAAAATACTATTATCCATGCTATATGAATGTGCAGTAATATATAAATGTGAGAGTACTGTAAATGTGAAAGGCTGGGTTTGAAGAAAAATATTTTTAAAATTGCAATCTATTCAAGTTATGGAAGTTGAACTTAAACTTTGCTAAAGAACAGCCAGTTCCAACTGTTAATTATTTTTAAAATAGCATGGGAAAAATTTTATCGACGTCTATTTTTTCACTCATGTTTACTTTGGGATGCAAAATTTTGCTTGAGGTTTTTACGCCATGTAGACTGCACAGATTATACTGAATTACAACAGTCATGCTTTATTAAAACTGACAAGTATGTGTACTAATGAATGGTCACCTCATATAAAATTTATATATTTCTGCCCACACATTGCATGAAATTAAGATAAAATGCCGCATATATAAACGAATGATAGCTAAAGTTTTATGAACTATAAACACAAGGTCAGTAGCACTTCACTTCCGCAAGATAAATCTGACATTTGGACAGCATTGTGAATCACAACCAGAAATGCAATGACCAGGGAATATAAGCTGCCTATTAAAAAATAAACAAAAAATACAGGAAAACACTCTCACATGGACTTCTCAAAACACTGTATCACCAAAAGCTAATGCTTCTTTCAGCTACTGCTGAAACTGTACCATCCTCCAAAGAATCATGAAATCATCTTCTGAGCCAAGGTCTTTCAATATAATTTTCAATACCATTTGTATACAGACTTTTTATATGATCTAGTAACATAAACAAACCAGAATTCGCTTTAACCTAGTGGTGCCCATTTTTGTCGCTTTTCTTTTTTCAGGAAGTATCTATGCTCAACACCATAAGAAGGCATGCCTTCCTGTGGCAGTATATAACAATTCTGCCATGCATTGTATATATAAGTATCGACAGGAAAATACATTCAGAAAAATTGTTGTACTTTAAATAAAAGGACACGTACATTAAAAGTGGATTTAATTACACTAAATATATCTAATTTTTTGTTTGAGTTTTTTTGGTGAGTGTGCCTGCATTTAGGTCTTTGTATTTCATGATGCAACAGGAATGACAGACAGAGGAAGCCACTCATCTATGTTTTTAAAATAATTGCCTAATTCAGGCCATCTCCTAGAACACAAGTCTTAGTAAAGTTCAAAACAGGTCCTCAACTTTCTTCAGTGAGAAAAAGTTTAAAGCTAGAGTTGGACAATTGAATAGCTAGATTCACACAGTGACTACTGGAAAAAAGGACAACATTCACCAATATACAGCATCTGCAATGTTAAAGATCTGCCTTACTATATACTTGTGAAAGACACAGAGGTGAGGCAAGATACTACATGGTTCAAGTTTTGTGGTATTTGAGCAGTGTTAGGAAATGCTGGGTCTGTTTTGTTTTTTCTTTTAAAGAAGAATCTTTTAACTCTACCTTTGCTACTTTAGTGTTTCACTGTCATTTTGGTTGAATGTTATTTACAGCATTACATGTGCACATTATCAGTCTGGCTCCAGGGCTTCCTTCTTGGTGCCCTATTTTTAAATCCCTATAGAAGCTCAGTCCCTGTGCTATATTACTATGTCCAGTGCTGATACTACTACAGACGTGATAGGCAGATTTAATTTACTCAAATCCTGAGCTACCCCGAATTTTCAGATGAACTTAATGTTTAATTAAAGGAAAAAATGGCAAAGAAGAAAGAATTCCCATGAATATAATTTTAAAAATTCTGCTGGACAGTTTTCCTTAAATATTTTGACTGCTTTTATTTCTACAGTTAAGAAAATGGTATCTCAGAGAATTAGCGTTACTTTTACAAGAACTTATGATTGTACTTTCTTTTTAGCTAAGAGTTACTGACTGAGTATATCCACCACTATAAAAAGCAAACTTGGGGATCTTAATGCAATATTTTTCTAACTTCTGAACTAGATAATACATGCGTACTTTACTTAGGAACACTTAATAAAAATCTATTCATAAACTTCAATAACATTCTCTGGGAGATGCTCTGACAGCCTATTCTGCATTATCCTAAAGATTTACTTTGATTATCACTTTGTTGATCAATGTATTATTATAGGTTCAGTCCAATGAACAGTGGAATACAAATTTTCAAAGTTTACACATTCACACCAATTTAACCAACAATTCACACCAGTTTAACAGTAATTTACAACTTTTTCTTTTTAAACAGAGAACCTTCTTTTATTGCTGACTTGTTTTGTTCTATACATTCCATTATGAACAGAAACACTCAGATACTACCCATAAGGAGCACCACAGAAGTGATCACCAATACATAAACGCTCTAGGAGGCTGCTACCTTTTCTTCTATGTTCAGCTTTCACTTTTATAAGCAAGTATTGACTTATTGAATGTTAAGAAAAAAATGTACTAAAAATGTTTTAGGAGCTCGAATGCAAGACGAAAAAACTGCCCCACTTTTGGTCCATCCCCAGTCTGCGGTCACAGGGTGTTACCCAACCTTCCCCAAGCCCACTGCACACAACCATCCTTAGAAAAGGATAAATGGGAGCTGGAATCAAGTGGATATTGCTGAAAACTATGATAAAAGATGACATAAGCACTCCAGAAATACTTCCAATGTCATTAATTTTTCAAAACTGACAATTAACAGAGACATAACATCTACAAACTGCAAGAAACTTTAAAATTACTGAAACCTTTTGTATCTACCCTCCTTGTGGGAAATATAATCAAATAAATTCAGTTGTAATTACATGGGACTCAGATTCAATTTAATTTTAATTATTTGAAATGTGTACACACTCCAGGAAAACCTCATTAAGATGCCTCAGCTAGTTTGTTTTCAAATGGGACCGGTAAGTCAACATTTACGATTATCCATCACAACAGCCATCCATTCACTCTTAACGGTTCAGATTAATCAGTTATTACAGTCAATTCAAATCAGTAAGTAATAATGAATAAAACTCTTCTCCAGTTGTGTAAGGAAGATGTGATCTTCCAAACAAGAGAAAGACACTGCTGGAAATTTTTGTTTCCCTTGCTGCCTCCTAGTTTTCATTTAGGATAGCACATTATGTTGTGGAGATGCTATCCCCATTGTTTTCCTCAAACAAAATGGACTTTAAGTTCTTTGGATTCCTATTAGAAGCAGAGTATTGCAATAAAGAAGAAAAAGACATTTTGACCTCAACTTCAATGGCAATAGGTTGATTTTAGTATACTGCCTATCTGCAATACATTAAACAGCAATGTCTTTCTATTTTGCCCTAAGCAAGAGCACAATCAAATGTTGTTCAGAAAAAAATCGTTATATTTTTCCTTTCCTCCCCTTCTATGTGTCCCTCTCCCCATCTTAAACACTGTTTCTCTCTTTCTCTGAGTAATTCTTGTAACACAACACTAAACCACTGCAGAATAAACAGCAAGTGTTTGTGACACATTACTGTGATTAAGGGAAATTTTCGAGCAATGAAATAGATTTTTCTTTTAATCTTGGCGTCTGAAGAGGCAAAATATGCTTCTTTTCCCACTACCTGGGCTATTTTTGTAACATCAAAATCATTAGCATATTAAATCTGCTGGTTTGATGACAACAAATGTAACAAGACCTCAGGCATGAACAGGAGCCCATTGTACAAAAGCACTTCTGTGGAGTCAGCCAAAGCTAAATCCTGGGGTTCAGCGGTGGGTCAGTACATAGCTCCTTCCAGTCCAAGTAAACAATTGAAAAAGAAATCAGCAGTATCTGAAAACCTAGTTTGAAAGCCTTATTTAAAACATGCTGTTAGTAAACTCAACCCTTTTTTTATGGGATCCCTCTCAGAAGTATTACCAATCATACTGTCCATGTATTATGCTTTCCTATTTTAGTTGCAACAGACACTTCCAAAAACTTACTCATATATTCATTTCCCCAATTATAATGAAATTTCGTTCTTAAAAAAAAAAAGTTATTTTATTCTCAGACTAAAATTCACATAGCATTAAGATAAAACAATCAGAGAACACTCTTATTAGTTGATCGTTACCTTCTCCAGATCATCAACATCCAAATGCTGTATATCCCAGTTCCTAGATCTTATTTTGGCGAGTTCTTGTCTGGAAGCTCTCAGCTTATTTTTCTATCCTCAATTTTCACTTTGTATTAATAGAGTCATTGGCTGGGAGCCATTACAAAAGTTCTTTTTTTGCCATTCCCTGCAAAGTGTCAGGGAGGTCATTTAGTTTCTGCACGAGTAGCTGCCCTGAACGGAAATGATGCTGATAACAGGTGAAGAAACTGTGGAGGGTCTGACTGAGTTCAGTGGAACACAACCAGATTTAGGTTGATGTTTTGGGTGATGTAACTTTACTACCAAGGCAAGTATCTTGCAATAGCAGTAACTTCTATTTAAAAGAAGAGAAAAGCAGTATGAGTTTATGTCTTTCAACTTACAGGACTCAAAGTATTTTAGAAGGGCAAAATAGTTACAGCAATTTTTCCACTGCTTATACGTATAAATTTAAACACTGCATCTTCCCCAATGACATGGGGAGTTATCACAAACAATAACAGACCGTAAGTTCAATAAACGTTTGCACATCCGCATTGCTGCTATACATGAAAATTTTGTAATACTTTTAGAAAGCAACATACTGTAAAGTAGGACCACAATAGCTTTAAATTTGTTCCATGACTAAGTGTGCCCAAGTAATGTTTTTGTGAAGCACTAACTTTACCCCACAGTAACAAATTGTTAGAAAATAAATAGATCTTAACAGAGTACTTGAACTAAATATACAGTAACATATATAGTTAATAAGGTTCAGTGGTTAACCATAATACTTATCTCTTCACTGCACCTATCATCTCTTGTTACTATTCATGTCATTACTTAGCCATAGGTCACTCAAATTCATTTTCCCAGGGTAATATTATAACCTTGCGGGTATTTGAAGCAGGCATAATAAAACAAAAAGGTTAATTGTGCATTCTGTCAGGACCATGTGGCATCAGGCCACAACCATCATTTGCCTGGTAAATCTTATCTCAGTTTTCTTTGCTATATAAACTCTCCCTGGCTGAACGATAATTTTTCATTGTCTAAGCTGCCTAAAGGGTAGGTTTCAAAATAAAGTTTCAGGTTCTTTTGCTTATACCTTGGTTTAACTTTCTAAAATCCCTACTTTTGGCAATGCTTAGTATACTCTTACAGCACTCTCACCTCCTAATTATTTGATATTACTTGCTTTTGTAGTTTAAATGTATTATGAGACTAGTCTCCTTAGTACATGGCTATAAGTGAATGCATAAACCAACTCAATAATATATACTTAACAAATTATATTCCTTACTATCAGCAATCAAGACACAATGAGGTTTGTGCACAATATAAAGAAGGTTGAAACATTAAGCACTGTAGCAAATTTTGATTCTTTTGGCCAAATTCAACTCATACAGGAGAAAGGCCAGCGATGCCAAGGACAATTTAGGACTTCATCACTAAATCACTGTCAGTTGGATCCATAAGTGAGCTTGTGCATCTGAGACAGAGTTGAGTCTTGAGGAATCGGAATGGAGGAGCGTAGCACTACAGTCATCAAAGAGCATCAAATGTGGTGCGTGCACTTGGAGTACAGCTATCACTTATGCTAAGGACTGAAACTGTCTTAAAACAGTCACATAACCGTATTTTGTGGGGAGAGAAAGGTGATGTTGACTTTTTATGTTACAGCTCTGGAGTTGGAACACACATCCAACAACAGGCCATGGCCAGTGTGAAGAACGGCACGAAGGGTCTCTAAATTAATGGTTGGGACACTCACCTAGGAGACATGGGCAATTTTTATTCAGTGACTGCACGGTTATATGGATCCTTGTAAAATGAACTAATTCCAGAAGGAGCCCATCTTTAGGGGAAAAGAAGAGAATATTTCCATGAGGAGGCCATCCATGTGCCAGTTAGGGGACACCCCCCTGAAAGACAGGATAAAGCAGCTAGACTCCCTCAGTCTAAGCAGTGCATAGATACTATGTCTTCCAATTATGGCTCAAGTGCGGTTGTTAAGCTCTCAGAAGAGAGGACCCCCTCCACCATCATTTCTTCTTTCAGTCAGTTCAAAGACAAATTCTCAGCAGTTTGCCTGTAGCACTGGTTTACGTGCATGAGCTCTATGCAGGAATATAGTCTTCCCCTCAGCTCTAGCAGGTTTCTTACTCAGCATGAAGCCTTTATGAATCACCCTGCAGAAGCACCTTTCCCTGTGCATTACAAAGGGAACCTGAGCACCTAATTTTGGCCTTTTTATTCCCTCTGCAGGTATGTTTTTATTTCACTTGAAAGTCCTTTACTTTTTCATATTATATTCCAACTATACAACAGACAAACAAAGCCCAGAGAAAGTGGAACTAATTCATGCTTGTGTTCCTTAAAGACAGCAAACGCTTTCTTTTTAATACTCCATTTAATACGATACTGTGCATACAGGAGCAGCCAGGCAAGGATATTAATATTATCACTCTGTTCCAGTAATTAATAGCAACTCCCCTCATAGCTCTGATAAGCTAGGAAACACATTTCATTTCTTGTCCTTTCCTGCTTGTGAAATACTAATGGAAGAGAAATAGGTACAAGACTCTTGCAGTGACCTTGTATTAGGACTGCAACTCCTTTAGACTAACCCAGAACCAGTATGGAGCCATTACGAGTCTCCAGCAGCAAACGGTATGGGACACTCACTAAAAATTTAGAGAGCATGCAACAAAATGAGGCATTTCAATTCTATCACAACACATTATTAATGCCAATTATAGCATGAAAGATGCTAATACAAGGTACTTCGGGAACTAAGCAAAACACCAACCAATTCTGAAGATAAGGTTTGTCTTAGTTACCAGTTTCCCCTCCAAAGCACAGATTTATCTGTTGAAATTTTGCAGCCTGCTTCTTTCCCTGTCACTTTCAGAGGTACCTAGAACTGTAGAAATGGAAAGCTAGGTACAAGCTTCCCTCGCCAGAAGAAGAAATAACTAATAAATAGGACAAAGACTTAACATTACTATTGTGGCCATATTTTCTGAGGTAATTTCCATAAAATTTCCACTTCTCCTCTTACTCTCTATGGAAGAGTGACACACACATCCATGTGTAGCTTGGGGACGGGTGTGGAACAGACAAGACAGACATTGCCTCAGTTACATTTCTTCAGTGACTCATGCTTAGACACTGCTGGCTGGAAAGATACTAATGCAGTTTCATAACCAGAAAGACAGTGTATGTTGAGAGCAAGGTATATCTATGACAGCAAAAGGCATAAAACTCTCTTTAGACTCTGACAAAGCTTATAGAAAGAAACATACTTGTCAAATGCTAGACCTTAAGATCTTCAGAAGATAGTACATGAAATTTTGGGGTATTTTAAGAAAACCCTCATTGGCCCAATACACATTAAAAACATATAATAAAGTAACAAGCATGTTCAGTAGTAAAAACAAGTTAATAAAGGAGCAGAATTTTGGTTTATGCTTCCAGTGGGCTATTACTAAACAACATCATATGAAATGGTGAGTTTAAAATTCAAGCTCTCCCAGGAGTGTATTTTTAAGCTTTTTTGTTTATTTATCTGTTTCTTTAATTAGAAATAAAGGCATATAAATGCTGATCACCAGCATGCAAATCCAGGTAACTGGAAGAGATCTTACTTGTCATCAATATCTTGGCAATCATAAGGAACATGAGATCAACAAGCTGCTGAAAACCATTTAAATGCCCAATAAGGTTTGAGTAGCATAATTTTAAGTAATTTTAATCATAACAGCATCTATGTTACACCTGTAACTAGCCATGGGGAAGATACTTGCACCACAGAAGTATGAAGCTCTGCTGAAATCAGTGAGAGGTTTTTCTCAATAGAATAAAAATTTAGTAAGAACATTAGAAATTTAGTAAGGATATCAGGCTCATATGCAAAATCACAAGAAGTATTCGAGATACGATTTTCTTGTACATGGCAAAGCTTTTGCTTAAGGACTTCTAACAAAGATGACAGTGGGCAGCAAATTAAATGCTAACCATGTATTAATATAACTTGCTCCAACATCAGCCGCCACATTCATCCTCAGCTGGAAGACATTTACTTTTCTCACTTGCAACTTCCTCTCTTTAGCAATAGCCACAGGGATTGTTACAATCTATATTCACATATATATTTCAGTACAAAGACAGGATTCTGAAGTAGTATGAATGGCTGGTTTATGTGCATGTTAATGTACGCCTATGAATTATGTAAGTGCAAGGAGAGCCAAAAAATAGATCATAGAGTATCTACTTACCTCTATTCACATAATGTCTAACAGAATGGCTTCACAGTAGAAAGGTGACAGCCACAATTCACACATTTTTGGTTTTGACTGCTGTTAAGTAGCTTCATGTCTTTTTGCTTCTACATGCCTGTTGGCAGAAGAGGTCTGTACTCCACTATAGGGGGACTTTCAATCTAAATTAATTACATATCAGATCCATAAGAGCAAAACACCAAAAAGAAAGCTCCTACGTGAAATGTGAGATAGCAGCATTTGTTCTTTCTGGTTAAGTCTCCTGGTTTATTTTTCTCCCAATGGCCACAGTGATGATCAGTTTCTTTATCAACAAATACCTTCCTTATGTATGTCTTCTGCATCCACTGAGATAACTTCTCAAAGCTATAACTGAAACAAATTTCAATTTTACTTTCACGTAGTTTTAGTAACAGATGCAGACATGTATCTGTCTTTGGACAAGTTGATAATCCTCCACAAAATCTGAGTATGTTAGGACTTTGATCATCTAAACTGCACTAAGCTTCACCTTCACATTTTAGAATCACTGCTAGAACATTTAACCATAGAACATTGCAACAAAGACTTTTTCTTGCTTTTTACTATATTTGTAAGACATCTGATACAATCAACAAACTTTATAGCAGTTACATAAAATATTTTTACTTTTTTCCCTTGCAAGTGGAAGTTGGGAATTATATGAACAAAAGATATTGTCATGCTTTTTCCTGTTTTCTCATGTGCATATTTCAGCAATTACAAGTTACAGGTGTCATATACCCAGCTATGGAAAAAACATGTGAAATTTTCTTTTGGTTTGTGGGTTTTACCCTTTCAATTAAAATAGTTCTCTAAAAATGTCTCAACTTGCTATGCCTTTTACAGACACAGAAGCAGATTTCCTGATTAACGGGAAAAGATTTTGTATGACTAATTGGATAAATTTGGATTTCCCCTATATAGTCTCTTCATTTTTGGAGCCGAACACCATCAATTATGTTTTGACAGAGGCTTATGGTCAATGAAGTATCTCCTGAGTACAGCACTGCAGTATGGAATGCTTAACCACCAGATTTTATACCAGGTAACTTCCCTGCAAGAACAAAAGATATTCATGATATTTTAAGCACATGAGAATTCATCATTGGTAGAATTTGATTTAACAAATGAATAGCTTTAAATCAGGCTTAAATTATGATTCAGAAGACAGACGAAAACTGAAATGCAAACTTAAACCGCCAAAGAACAGAAAATTCATAAAATAATCTTAGAATGGTGATATCAAAAACTGTCCTATTTATAATTCTTTGAGTTGTAAATACAGATAAGTTATTGTAAGTCTGACATGTGAATGCTTAACACATAAGAGCTCAAACTGAGGAAAACAAGCCTACATAGTGATTCCTGTCAGAAACCATTAACTTCACCTGCCAAAAAAGCCACTGTTGTGGCTGAAACAATCCCCCAGAATACAGTTCACCAGTTAGAAAGAAAGGCTGCACACTTATCACACAATTCCTCTGCTAGGACTTTATGCAGTACTGAGACATACAGAAATGCCTATAGATAAATTTTCCCATTTTACTGCTGCATTACACTAAGTGGGTGGAACATACCCATGTAAGCAGCACTGTTAGAGCTGCTATATGACCAAGATTGCCTTCTGTGTTAACGTAACTGCAGAAGTTGAACTTAAAGGGACTGATGGGGAAGAATAGAATTTCTGGAATTAGAACATCTTATTATATATTTGTACGTCAAAAACTGCCTAGCGAAAGGAAAGAAAATCCCAGCTGTAAAGAGCCTGTAGTCTAAACAAACCTCTCACCATCTCACCTCAACTATTTTTACACAGGATAACACTGTAGATAAAAGACCTAGACTATTTTCGATATCCCTAGATATTACATATGGCCAAAGTTTTTTTTAAAAAAAATTTATTAATACAATCTTCTCAGAAACGTGCCTATCCTAACTAGACAAAGAAAGGAAATACCCAAAACCTCTACATCAATCTTGTCCTCCCAGAGTACTGGCAGTAGACTGAAAGAAAGATAAAGAGAGTGTTTTCCCACAAACGTGCAGAAAACAGACTCCTGATGCCATCACCAGGAAACACATACATCTGCTGAAAGATAGATAGGTGTCTTAAGCTGGCTGATCTAACCAGAAAGAAATTTCATAGTTCAAGGGTTATTGCAATCAAGCTGATCTATACCAAATAAGCAGTCTACAAAACATTAGATTGGCCTAAAAATTAATTACACCCAGCAGGAAGAATTTGATTCATCCAGATTAGTTACTGAAATGCCTGCAGGGGGTAGATATAATCTTTCCTTAGAAATTAAATAAAGATATGATTCCAAGTGTCATGCTTTGAACATATAATCAATACTCCCATTACCAAAATTTCCATAGTGAATTCCTTAAAATAATATCAGAGGTATCTGAAAGAAGAGTTGACAAGAAGAAAACCTACTTTTATAGGTGACAAAGGTATTCAGTTAACCTGGATGGTATGACTAATTTCATTACAGTATGCACATATTTTCCAGTGACTTATTATGAGTTATATGCTATGAAAACACAGTAAAACACCAACAGACTTAGCAAGGTTTATCACCTGCAAATGAGAACGCTTATACTTGATGGACACAATGTTCTACAATAAAAAATGCCCACAAGAAGTCTTCAAAGATGTTTAAGCTACTGCTTTCACAATAACAATATCAATGCACAACTAATTTGATTAGGAAACTGACAAAGCACAATCCACCACTTTTAATTCTTACATTTTTTTGAAATCCAGCCACTCTTGACTTTTTCATGACGCACCCATCCAAAAGACACTAGAGAAGCCAAATAAGGAAAATGATAATGATGATTTCATTATCTGATCCTGACTATGGTTTCAAATCATCTTGAAATTTAAGACTTCCAGTACATTGGGGCTGGAAAATTAAGTTGCTGATACTTGAAAAATAAAAAAGTTACAAACTGACAGATTTTCTGCTTCTTACAAAGACTGCACAGTACTGTATCAAGAACTTTTCATTTTCTAGCAATCCTTCCATACAATTTACTAACCTGTGCACTGTCTGTTTGTAGACACCAACGGTCTTTCTTGATATCAAAGCTTAAAACCTCAGGGACTTAACAGCATAGAAACAATCCTCCATTTTTATTCTACACCTTTGATGACTAAACTGAGCAACTTCAGACAGTGGAAGCAAGAAATCAAAAAGAAAAAGATGCCGAGTATTGGGTTTATTAGTGTGGGTTTTTTTAAACTGTTTACAACTACACTCTGTCTTTGATCATATTTCTAGCTACTAGTCCTTAAAAGAGCAACATGTAATTGAGCAGCAAAAATCTAAAAAATGTCAATGTTAACTGTAAGAGTGAAAATATCTAAAAAATTATAAATAGGATGGATGCTTAATGACAACTGTAAATTTGTCTATAAAGAAGGCAATACTTCTAAAGATCCACAGTCAGAGATGCAAATGAGACTGACCTGGTCTATGTGCAGTCAGTTCTCAGAAGTCATTGTCATGACAGATTTTTAAATAATAGGAATTTTAAGTTTCAAACTAAAAATGGAGAGGAAGGAGAAGACAGAAGAAGACAAAAATTTGGAAATTCATTTCTAAGTCAACAATAGCATTATCACAACTTGCAAATGAGATTAAGAAAGCCTTCTGAACATTTTTGCTGCCATGGAACTAGCCCATGATAAATCTATGAAACTATTTTAAATATAATAGAAGTATCTAAACCATGGGTAAATGACACTTAAATTTGTGGCTTGCATAAATCACACATTGCTACACATCAGAATTATATGCTTCCCATGGCATGAAAAATGATGAGATTTCACATAAAACACTGAAAGAAGAAACAGTTCTTCAGACCAACATTTAAAGTGCTTTAAAAGACGTCTTAAGACCTCTTCAAACTGATTGCACACAAGTGTGAACTCTAACTATTAGTATATAATCAGCTTTATGAATTTCACTGTATCATTAATCTTAAATTCTCTCACACCTAACACAATCAATAAGAAAAGTTTCTTCAGAAAGATGCAGTACCTGCAAACAGCCTCTCTTAGCATGAAATTAAAGTCAGGCTCCTGTGAGTAGGCTCTCCTGGGGACACTCCTCTTGTGCACGTTCCGGGACATTGCCAGTTCCTTTTTCTGACTTGGACAAATGACTTCTCACAAAAGGCTACTCAGGAACTGCGTTGCTTTTTAAAAAAGCATTAACATGGCCCCACACTGTGCAGTCAGAGACTCTTCTGCATGAAGCCTTCATTACTCATACATTTCAAATCTGTTGCATAGCACACGGGACATCAAAACTAATCATTCTGTCTGGTCCTCTGTTTCAAAGTCAGCACAGCTACTGTTTCCACTTGCTGTTGGGGAAAACAGGCTTTTTCTTCACCACATGTTTGCTAGTGTCTGACCTACATCATGAAGAGGAATGAATCTTCCACTAATCTACATCCTAATAGCCAGACTTTCTTAAACCCCAAACAGGAAAGCCAGGCATGTGACAAGAAGCATTATTCCTGCCCCCACCTTTTATTTAATATTCTTGCTCCTCAACTTCTTTTTCATATCCTTTTGTTCTCTTTGCAAAAATGTGTATCAGAGTGAATTAATGACATTTATAATAATCTACTATGTTCATAAATTACAAAGATATGATCTGCCAGTACTCCGTTTATCAGAAAGCTAGGTATCTCTGTTGTAGTTTTTAATACAATAAACCTTTTAAATCAGCTTTAACAGAACTCAATTAGAATGTGCTTACAGTAAGTAATACTCTGTACTGGACCTGCAACTTGTTTATTGAAATACCATCATCTATGCCACATTGAATGTTGAAATCCAAAATTATACAGTGGATTTTTTCTTTTCAAAGATTTTCTTCTTAAGCTGATTTGGGAGCCTACAGACTTAGAGCACCAGGTAACTGGAGCTTTCATCTTGTCAATTAGCGAGAAGACTGGTGCTGACTGAAAACTTCATTACACTGGACAGGCATCTTAGGAAATGTGTATCAGGTATTTTTCAATTTAGGGTTTTTTCCCCCCCTCCTTTAGAAAATGTATTTGTAAAAGGTCTTGTATTATCAGTAGCATACTGGTGGTTAGACCATGCAGCTTGGAAATTCAGATAGGAAGACAGTTTCCTGACATCCAACAACACTGTTCTCCCCCACCTACCCCATTTTTCATGTGCAATTTTAATCTTTTTAGTGGGTTTTTTTTTATTAATTCAATGCGGCTTAATAGGCTTGATCAACTATTACCTCACTATGGTTTTCAGGTAAGCATTCAATGCCTGATGAAGAACTCAATCCTGTTACACACCTTATGAAGTTCATCACAGAGTCAAGAATGGGATTTTCAGTCTCAGGTATGACATTGTTTTACTGAATAAACAAAGATTTACTTTGCAAAACACTATGAATTCTACAGATGAGAAGTCCCATGTATAAAAATTTACATATATGTATGACAAATTTGCTTTTTTTTTTCATAGTATTTTCTTCTGCTGTCTCCACAGGACACATGAAGATGGGGACTGAAATCCTCATCTCAGAGATCTACTGGGTTATTGAGCTCTGAACTCCCACAGCTGCACTACCCAGAATAGCTCCTGATGATGCCCCAGGTATACCTGCTGCATCAGAAACCCATGCAAATGAGGCCCCTGGTGAACACTGTAATGAAATCAAGACTTTTCCCTCTCAACTCTTCACTCCACTCCTAAAAAGGGTGACAAAATGAAGCCTTCTGCTCTCCCACCCCCACACCCCCCCAAAAAACCCCACACAGACGTTTATCAGGTGGCAAGTGTAGCCTGGTTATGAGGTTATTTTCTTAAAGGAGAGGAGACCTAGCTGTAAAACCCCCTTTTCTACCTACATCCCACTGGGGAATTTAATTTTGTTGTTGTAAAACTCCTGGGGAAGTTCTTGCGTCCCTGTTCTGAACACCCTAAGTCTTAAAGAACCATCATCAAACCTAAAATTTTGTGAGAAATTTTTGGCCTTGCTTTGTTTTCGAATACACTTTTTCAAAATTTTATTTAAAATTCTTGACAAGAAGCATTTCAGTATTTGCTTCCTCACCAAGCACAAGTTACTTGAATTTACCATTCTTGATTCTGGAAAGGGAGACAAGACATAGAAAGCGTCTTCCCTTTTCCTGCTCCGCTCCCTCAGCATTGGCTGCTCTGGATCCCTTTAAAAGGGAGTTAGTTGGCTGGGTCTGAGCAAAGGCATACGTTTTCCATGCTATAATCACTGTCCCTGTCCATAGATCCCATTTCATAACATAACTGTGCGATTTTGATTAATCACACCCGATTCAAGTGGACTGTGCTTTTTGTTTCTAATTCATTAAGAACACAATACCAAACAACCTACTGGATTACGTATATACAGGGCTCTTTTCAGAGGTCCACAAGGCAGATTTTTTATGAGCATACATGTACAACTACTTTGAAAGACATCAGGTTTGATGTCCTGCCACTGAGTATGGGGTTAGAAACAATGGGGTCAGTAGCCACTTGAAACATTTATATGGCTTCCATGAAATGCAGTCTGCCTGTGAAAGACTTGACATTCGGTTAGAGTTCATTTGTGTCTTTTCATTTGCATATGTATCTTTTTTCGCCGGGTAGATGGATCAGATTTGCAGTTACCAAGGTTTTCTTACAGTGTTTAAATATTTCCCATTCTATTTCTTAATGCTGTGTATAATTTCACAGCAATATTGGTTAGTAAATTGTTCAGAATTTCTCTGCTTGCTTAGCTGTAAAATGTCATTATTTTCATTTAGCAGCCAACGGAGGAAACAAATCCTAAGAGATTTTGAATAATTTTCATAATCTTTTTTTAAAGCCAACTGATTTAGATACGGAAAAACAAAGAGTGAAACATGTTTACACAAGTGTTTGTTCAGGTCAGAAACAGAAAATTTCAAGCTAAGTACGGATTGAATTATTAGGAAGAGATCATATTGTTTATTAGACTTGTATCAGCTTCTGTAACAAAAGGCAATACCAATCTTTACAAATCTTCTCTATTTCCATGGACCAGGAAGGCAATGACACTATTACTAACATGAGATAATCCTTCTTCCATTTTTTAAATTAATGTATTTTTCAAATGTAGATTTTAAATTTCTGGAAGTGTGATTATTTCTCCTCTAAAGCACTGCTTATCTTCCTAACATAATTTGCTGAACGTTATTTCTGCAAGAGATGCACGCTCTTCATCAAAACCATTGCTGCAGCGCAAATAACCAAGCTAACTTTAAATGAGCTGGCTTAGATCCTGACCAACAGCACTGCATCAAGGAGCTCAGTGAAGGGCAGTCAATAGAATATTCATCTGGGAAACAGGCAGGCATAGACAATACACTGATAAAGACACTTTCTGGTGCTGTGTTACTCATTGAATGCTAGCTCAGATACTTGCATGTTAGCTACCATCACAATTTGGACTTATCTCTAAATATTCTGGTGGGAGGAGGAGTGCTATTTTCCTTTTTAATTTACCTCTGTAGCTTTACAGGTTATTAGCTAACTGTAAAACCAACACTTGTCTTGGAAAATCATGAAAGAGCAGATAAATCAAGTATGCTCTCAGAACGCCTAAAATGTGCTCTTGTGCATTCTTACTAGCCTGAGCAATAGTATGTACACACAACACATAACGGCAGATGCATGTAGAGGTTTTACTGAAAAGCGTTAATATAAAACATTAAGAAATAAAAGACAGAGAATATGATACTCATCTTTTTTATTTAATCCCAAGGCGCTTATGAAATGGACAGCAATATCATTTACAGAAAAATCAGCAGTGTTTTGGTTTTGTCTATATAGCAGAAATAAACACTATTAGCACAAGAACTGGCTAGCACTTTTTAAATGTTAAATTAATCTCAATACTGCAGACATAAATTTCTATTAGAATTACATAAGAATACACAGAGGCTAAACAAGACGCTTAAAATATATTCTCATCTACTATATTTACGGGATCACAAAATCACTGGCCCACTTCAATTTAAGCATGATAGAATGAAATCACATCCTCAAAAGAATTAGTTGAACAGGCCTAATCCTTCATCTTCTAAATCCAGCCCTACCTCTCAGCTTTCATGTTGTTTAATCTAAAGAGTAAAGAGGACTGTCATCTAGTTCTCTGACCTCCATGATGATTAACCCTTCAAAATGAGAATGTAAGGCACAGACTGAAGATTCAAAGTGATTAACATTCCACATCTGACTCAGACAGTATTTTTAACTAGAAATGTGCCTAACCATATAAGCTTTGCTAAACAACAGCAAATGTACAGCAAATATCAGTCTCTCCTGGATGCAAGAATTATAATACTGGCCATTCAGAAACTCAGCTGGGTGTTTTAAGTGAAAGAGAATCCAGATAAACAGAGACTGAAGAAAGAACAGGTAAGAGAAGATGGACAGGAAAGGGTTCAGGACAGCAGCAAGAGAAGACATAGAACGGATCAGGAAAGAAGACATGTGGAGGCAGTGTGAACACCAAGGGTGTTGGGAACTTAGCCTGTGCTTCCACTACCTGTAAGAGTATTGCTAAAGAAAGTCCAGGCATTTACTCTCAAACCAGACAGCTATAGATGCCTATAGGCATCTTACTAGGTGCCAGCTATATTTCCTGGCAATATTCTCCTCCCATCAATAGTGAGCAGCTAAGCTCAATGTGAGGAAAAGCACCTGCTCTACGAAGACAGCAGTAACAGACATACAATACCTGTGAAATTGGTAAGACCCATCTGAAATACATGTTCAGACCACCTATCTTCAAGAAAAATTAACTTATATTGCAATAGGCACAGGAAAGAGTCAGGCTAAAAAAACTGGGCAAGTTTAGTCTGGTGAAGCAAAAGTTCGGTGGGGAGAGGATTAGTCAATATGTATTTATAAAATGAACCTGATATAAGAACAAATATGCATAAACTCAGCAGCATTGTATGTACTACAAATAAGAGCAGTTCAGTACAGAATACGCGTGCAATAGCAACAGTTGGACAGAACAACTATTCTACAGTGGGTGTGATCAGATTATGGAAGGATTATGTGCCAGGATTGCTTCTGACAAGGTGGGGGATGAATCCTCTTGGCCTAATTTTAGACCCTAAAATTTATGGGCAATAAATACCTGTCAAATAAGTAGAGCAAGTCAAGAAAACAGAAAGAGTGAGCTAAATTACCTGATTATAGTATGAATTACAAACGATTCTCCACCACATGCATGTTGCTTTGTATTTATAACTAGATTAATATCCATATTAAAATGCCAGATTATTGTAAATAAAGACTCTGTGTCTTTTAGATTTAAAACATTATTAACTACTCAATAACCTTAATAAATTGGAGGGCAGGGTTCTGAAGAACCTAGACAAAATAATGAAGCGGTGAGTTTTTCTCAGTGCATAGTATTTCATTTCATTAGAACTTCGTCAATGCCAATACTGCTCCAGTGGTATGTGCCAACCTAATGATAAAAGGTTATTTCACATTTTTATATACTCCAGATGGCAATGATTCAGAAAGAATCTCACTCCTTAGTTCAGCAGGATTAGGAAACCTCTTACAACAACCTCAATTGACATTTCTCATCCTGCCAGCACTACAATGGATCGTGATGCATGTGTTTCACATTGTAGTTGCCAGTGTAATTGTCCTATTACCAACACACTGATTGAGAAAATACATATAGCACTGCAATAAACACTAAATATGTCACAAAATATGCAACAGAGGGCTCGCAATGAAATGCAGGCAAGTCTGGAATGGGAAAATATTGCTCGTTATTTTGCAATGCTATAAATTGCAGCCATTCAGTACGTGACTACAAGAGCTGAATGAAACCCAGAATATTTAAAGTATTTTTACCACAAGAATACTCAGTGAAGTATGAAACTAGTGACACCAGTGACCCATTATTCTTCCCTGTACACAGTAAAATTGTCTTCAACAAATACTTCAGAAATGGATCCAAATGGCCTCCATGAAACTCAAATATTTTTTAAAAAATTTAAGTTTCCTCATTCTTTCTTTAACAGGTTCTACAGTAAATTCACACCCATAACATACTCTCCCACTATTCACTACTGCACAGTCTTAGGCAAAATGAGCTCTTTTCTCTGTGAAGGGTTGAGACTAAGATATAAGAACTGAATTTGATAGACATTTGCCTTTTAAGGAAGACATTGACAGTTGGATTTTTTTTTCCTCTTCAGTTTGAGAATACAAGCATAGTAGCAGACATTTACAGTACTCGAGAAGATTAAGAAATACTTTGTCTTGAACATAACTCATATTCTGAGATACACTTGCATTCAACAACCCAAGGGGAGGGATCTTCACTGTAGACCACTTCTAACACAGATCCACTTTGATATACTATAATTGTAACTGTAATTTTGAAGTCAGTCAACTCCCTGGCTTTTTAACCTACTGATTACCTTGATCTGCCTTACCTGCCTTTCAGAAAGTAGTACAGGTGGTCAGAATTTTCCAGTTTCTTACTGATTTTTCCAGTAAAAAGGAATATACACAAAGGCTTACTGTTATTTGTTTATCACCTATACATGATCTATACATGATGAGCTTTCTTATGGTTAGTAGATACAAGCTGAAACGAATCTGTCAACTGAAGACAAACGGAACACAGCAATAAAACCACAATCAACTCAGTGCCTCTAAAAAGGCTTTAGGATGAAGGATGAAACCTATAGCTAAAGACAGAAAAAGGTTACCTTCTGATCAGGTGAGACAGTATATCAACCCATACCACATTCATTCAATTAATAGACTCTGCAGCTTGCAAACACCGATAAGGGCACTACAACTTAATGATCTAATCTGTATTCCTAGAGGATGAAAACTTAGTTCAAAACACACAGTTTGCTTGGATTTCCAATGCAGGCACAGTGTACAGCAGGATGTGCTTTCCCTGCTATGTACTGGCATGAAAAGCTGGACAATTAAATCCTACAAATATAGAAGAACAAAAAGGAGGATTAAAAGCAGTTGCAGAAAAAGGTATGTCAAGTTCTAAAATACAGCACAACCTCCTGTGCCGAAACAAGAGACTACAGAAATCTCTGCTCCCTTGAAGCATTAAGCCTCATCATCTCACATCTCCTCCTAACTACTTTTCTCATGACAAATGCAACTCTTCCTCGGCATGGCACTTCTGCCTTTCTGTCTGGAATGGTGGTGAAAACCAAGAAGAGTAAAAACGCTTATCTTGAAGAAAGCAATTGAACTGGGCTTCAGTTATCATGAAACAGAATGATGCAAAAGAAAAATCTTCTCCAAGGTATATGTAAACAAAGAGTGTGTATCAACAACCTAAAATACTCAGTGTTCTCTACAATGCGACTTGTTCTGAACAGGATTTGTAGTTTTTCTGCATCCTTTTGCAGCATATCCTTAGTTATATGATTGTCACAAGAGGAGCTCATTGTTTTATGCAACACAATATTCTGTTGACATCCTTCGGACAATGTTTTCAGAATAACCTATCCATAGTTATTATACTGCATTCTTGGAAGATAATGGATGCTTTCTGAAATACATATTTAATCAATGCTATTTAATACACAATTTGACTGAAGGGTAGCAGTGCCCAATTCGTAAAATTTGAGATTATGAGGCAGGCACTACACATGGAATTAAAACCATGTTACACTGAAACAATCATTAAAATCAATCTACATTTTCTTACAGTATCTGCAAACTGAAGCACACATTATGACCAAAGATAATCACATTAAGATTTTTAGCAATGCTTTACAATAAAAGCTATCTGAAATAGTAGACAGTAATTGTTACTAAATTGTAACAGAATCCCCATGGAGTTAGGAATTATAACCGTATTAGTCATTTAAGTTCAGCATGATTAATGACACTGCAAAAAATATCAAGATTTTAAGCAATAAACCCCTTATGGGCAAGCCCACAGTAATTACTTAGGTCCATTCCTGCCATAAGCCAGATATAGTCGACTCTTATTGTTGCATTTTTAGTGCAGTCATCTAGCACCTTTCAGGAGCTGGTGAGGATCTGGCCCACCAATTTTCCTTATTTATTTGAATAGTTTGAATCATATCAGATGACTTAAAACTGTAGCATTTGTTCTTCAATGCTTTCTTCATCCTTAAGAAGGGAAATGCCCATTCCTATCCAGGGCAAATTCTCTCTGCTAGGTCTAGATCCAAACTCAGTGAGAATCCTAAGCCTTGCCTTCAAACAGGAGTAAAGAAAGACCTCACAGCTGTCCTTACTGATACTGATGGACTAAAACCAAGCATCTTTTCTTTTTTAAATGCCATTTTTCCTCTAAGCAAGTTCCGTTACATATATCAAGAAAATGCACAAGCAACATCCATGCAGCTGAAACAAACTTCTTATGCCTTCAGGGCATAAATCCCTGAGGATGCACCTGTAGAGTATCTAGCAAAATGTAGTATCAGAGTAAAGGATGGATAATTAGAAGAACTAGGTCTATAAGCCTATACAAGAAAAACAAGTCCCATCCTCTTCTCTTCATGTTTATCATATACTCTGAGAAGCAAAACTCCAAAAGAGTTTGCACCTATTATAATAGCTTTTCAGCTTTAAATATACTCGCTGCAACTTTTAATCATCATATTTGAAATGTGCTCACAGAGGAAAACACACACCCAAAACATTTTGATAAAAGAAAAAGATTAAAACTAAATTTCTAAGTTGCCCTGTCCAATTTTGAGCACTGACAAACAAATGAACTGCTGCATGGCCTGTTACATTAGAACAATACTGTGGAATAATTACAAGTTCTAAGATAAAATTAAAATTACCATAATAATTCTCCTGTGAAACAATCCAATCTATGCAGACTACAAATTGCTACTAGGTTGAAAAAATATATTACCACCTCAAGTCAGGCAGATAAATTATTCTATTTCCATTAGTTAGTGTAGGCACTTAAGAGGTTACGCAGGCCAGGATGACAAACTGATTATATTTACAAATTATGTATTGGTCACATTTAAAGACCAGCTCTTCCCTTGCAAACGAACATTAGAAAGCCAGCTATGCAAACTGTGAGCAAAGATACAATTCTACAACAGTTTCTCACTGATGAGAGCAAAAGTCCCAATCTGTAGGGCCCACCTTCGGATACAACAGGAGATATCAAGTCAGGGACATCTTTCTGCGTGTTTTCCTATACTGTTGCCTGTACCATTTCCTTTAGAGTACTTCAGAAAAAGCCCCTTTCTCCTCCCTGCCTCATACACACATGAAAAACAGAAAACCTTGCTTTGAAATCTAGACAAGACAAAGGATTCCCCTATTATTCTACTCAGAGAGATAACATTCAGGATTTCATGTTTTTATCCTCTGAACCACAAATCTGTACATCTGTACTATTTAAGGCACCGAACTCCTCAAAAGTACCTGAAGCACTCCCTTCCTTCTGCCTTTAATGAGAGCAGAAGGCACACCAGTATCTTAAAAAGGCTGAGAACTTTTCTGGATCAGATTTTATCTGCTTGCAATTAGAATGGGACTGTAGGCTCCCCGTTTTAGTTTGTTGTAAAACTGTAAAGGTAAAACTTAGACTCAGTCAACCAATGATCCTTTGAAGATTCCAGTCATGCTCATAAAAGATAAGTATCACTATCAAGATCATTTGGTTTTATGTCAGCTTTTTAATCATAGTATTCCCTCACGGTTTAATTTGCTCTGTACCTACCACCATCAATCTAAAAATACACCACTGCCCATTAATGATACATTTACAGTTTATAACACAAGTTTTATAGTACAGGAAAATTATTAATACAAGCCACCTGAAGCATCTAACAGAAAAACAACCACAAAAATCATGATCATAAACTCACATTTCTCTCTGATCCATTAGTAAAGAAAAACAGTCTATAATCTGCAAACCGCATATCAGATATGGCTTTTAAGTATAGGTTTACAATCATATGACAAAAGGAACCACAAGTGTGATGGGATTGGTAAACTAAAATGGGATAAATCCATGTTATCTGGGTAGTGACTTAAATATAATCATGGAATCAGAGGATCAGTCTTAACTATCATTATACATATTGATTTAAAAAATGTGTGTCTTTTTGACTCTCCAAGAGAACTGCTCACTTTGAAGAAATTAGTCTCAAAGTGTGGACAGCACATGTATGCCTGGCATGAGCATATGTGAGACTGCCAGATGTGAAAGGCACATGCAATCGAGGTTTCAAAACTTTCCTGTCATTTCCATTTCATATCTTCTCCCATCCCAGGAAGGAGTAATTAATAAAAGGTGCCATTGTACAACACTACAGGGAAAGAGAAGACTTTAAAGAGAGACTGAGTCATTGTGTTGGTGTAGAAAACAGCTCTGGTAGACAATCCTCTAGCTCAAACCAGATTGATACTTTTAAAAAGTCTTTAAACTTACCACAGTCATCCATGACAGATCCCAAGGTAACATCTGTTCTTTGCCAGCTTTCTTCTTGCCTGTTCTCCTTACCTAGTTTAACTTCTCTAATCATTTTACTAGGACATAACTTCCATTTACACAGATCTCTTTGAATTACTGGGTTCAAAAATGTAAATGACAATGCTGTTTCAAAGGTGACTCTCTGTAGTACATTCTACTGTAAGGTTTCAAGATCTTTATTACCACATTGTCCTTCTCTCACAGGTATTTCCTCCATTTCCTTTTTAATATTCTTTTGTTATACAGATATTATGAAATGAAGATAATCTTTTTAAAAGACAAAGGTACACACACAATCTAAAGTTGGGAAATTTTCCATGTTTAGGTTCAGAAGGATGGATCTGGCTTTTACATGAATAAACTAAACTTTGAAGACTTCTATCCCACCAAAATTAAAAAGAAAACTCTCTCTTATTTGTTTTGGTAGGAAATACAGCAGAAAGAATTACTGATATTTTTAAAAGCACTTAGTTTTATGAAAGGCCTTCTTTTTTGAAATGTAAGAATTTTCAGATTATGTGGAGCCATTACTATATGCTCCTTCAAAGTACGTCAATAGCAAAGTCTGTTAACGAGGAGAGAAATAATATACTGAACTGACAACATCAGGTGGTCTTATAAGCAAAGGCAATCTTCCATTTTAATATTTTTCAAGCACACAAGAACTTTCAACACATATACAAAAGTGATTTACAGTTTTATGATTGCAATCTAAACCGAAGCTTGTCACCTTTAAATATACTGCCTATCATCATCTTTTCTGCAAAACGTTGTAAAATTATTCTAATACATTTGGTTGGAAGGAGTTTCTAATGGGTCAAGTAAGGGATTAACCTCACATTGCAGGACATGGGAATATCACCATTTTTTTCCATCATGAAAAAGTTTTCCCAAAGCATATCATCTGTAGCTGCCACTAAGGATGCAGCATTTGATTCTAGCCATGTTCTAACTTCAAAAGCACTTCAAGAGAGATACTACAGAGCATTGTTAACCACAGCAGTTCTTCTCTGAGTACATTAAATTTACCAAAAATCTCTTCTTGGAAGAGTTTCTCAGAAGCTACTTATTAGAGCACAGACAACTGAACTGAGCACTGGGACCATAATTGTTTAGTCTTCTTCATGAAGACTATTGTGGAACCATATCTAAATTTTATTAACAACAAATCAGTCTAATCTTCTGTGCACAATTTCTTAGTTATATATAAGTAAATAGCACTCCTTTGGGACTGCACTCATTCTTTAACTGCCTACACATATAATTGCCAGTGGTTGTTTGACTACAGCTGGTGCCTGTGAGTATAACGAAGAAATCCTGGCTGAATCTACTTATCTTAATTCTTTAACTGGTCACCTTTCACATTCTATCTTGTGATCTCAGATCATCCTTCTCAATCTTTATTGGTATATGCATGCTATTATTTTCCTTTAGAGAAGACTAAGACAGATCAGCTGTTAAGCATTCCTGCTTTCTCATCTATTATATGCCCTTCTATCCTCCTATCTTCCACATGATTTTCTCTTTAAAACTACTTTTCATCCTTTTATAATCTTTGTAAAAATGCCTTAGGGGTGGTGTGTGTGTGTGTATACATCATCCTCTGCTTAGTGACAGAGCTCCGGGAGGAGGTGAGTAGGTTGAGGATTATCAGGGAGTGCAAGAGAGATATAGACTACTGGAATCGCACCCTACCTTCCCTGAGACAGGCCCAGCAGGCAGACAGGACGCAGGATACGGAGGATTCCCTATCCGCTCTCCGCCTGGCTGAACACAGTGACTTAAGGGATAGGGCGCAACGGCGACAAATTCCTGCCCGGTGCAGCACGCGCATCTCCTCTGTGACTACCTCACCTTCCCAGGTGCCCTTGCATAATAGGTATGAGGCTCTGCAAGTGGCACCGAGCAATAACGAGGACAATGGTTCATCTAGCATTGAGGTGTTGCCGAGGTTAAGTTGGCCTACACCCTGTGTCAAAACTGCTTCCATAAAGAAAAAAGATGGGTCATTGTCATAGGAGACTCCCTTCTGAAGGGAACAGAAGGCCCAATATGCAGATTGGACCCACTTCTTAGGGAAGTCTGCTGCCTCCCTGGGGCCTGGGTTAAAGATGTGAGGAGAAAGCTTCCTGCTCTGGTACGGTCCTCAGATTACTATCCATTATTGATTCTTCAGGTAGGCAGCGATGGAGTTGCAACAAGAAGTCTGAGGGCAATCAAGAGAGACTTCAGGGCCTTGGGACAACTGGTTAAGGGATCAGGAGCACAAACAGTGTTCTCCTCTATCCTTCCAGTTGCAGTGAATGATGAGGGAAGAAACAGGAAGACCCAGCAGATCAATACTTGGCTCTGAGCCTGGTGTCACTGGCAGAATTTTGGGTTTTTTGATGATGGGTCGGTTTACATGATACCAGGCCTGCTGGCAACAGACAGGGTACACCTGTCTCAAAGGGGGAAAAGGATCTTTGCACAGGAGTTAGCAGGGCTCATTGAAACAGCTTTAAACTACATTTGAAGGGGGAAACGGATAAAACCAGGCTCACTAGAGATAAGCCTGGGGGCAGCACGCCAGTGTTTGAGGGACAGTGTGCTACCGAGGTCGTTCAGTCTGCCGTCTCAGTGGCAATAGGGGATGGAGATCCATGCGGCAGCAAAGACGCAAGGGTTATTGATGTGTTAGAAACCATGGAAGTGCCTGAGAATGGTCACGTAGGAATTAGGGCTTCTCCCCTCAAAAAGGTGGCAGGATCAATAGCCCAACTGAAGTGCATCTACACCAATGCACGCAGCATGGGCAACAAACAGGAGGAGCTGGAAGCCATTGTGCAGCAGGAAAACTATGACATAGTCGCCATCACGGAAACACAGTGGGATGACTCGCACAACTGGAGTGCTGCAATGGACGGCTATAAACTCTTCAGTAGGGATAGGCAAGGAAGGAGAGGTGGTGGGGCAGCCCTGTATGTTAGGGAGTGTTTTGATTGTCTAGAGCTCAATGATCATGATGACAGGGTTGAGTGTTTATGGGTGAGAATCAGGCGGAAGGCCAACAAGGCAGATATCATGGTGGGAGTCTGTTATAGACCACCCAACCAGGGTGAAGAGGCATGTCCTGGTTTCAACTAGGACAGAGTTAATTGTCTTCCTAGTAGCTGGTATAGTGCTATGTTTTGGATTTAGTAGGAAAATAATGTTGATAACACACTGATGGTTTTAGTCATTGCTAAGGAGTGTTTATACTAAGTCAAGGATTTTTCAGCTTCTCATGCCCAGCCAGTAAGAAGGCTGGAGGGGCACAAGAAGCTGGGAGGGGACACCATCAGGACAGCTGACCCAAACTGGCCAAAGAGCTATTCCATACCATATGACATCATGCCCAGTATATAAACTGGGGGAGCTGGCTGGGAGGGGCGGATCGCGGCTCGGGAACTAACTGGGCATCAGTGAACGAGTGGTGAGCAATTGCATTGTGCACCACTTGCTTTGTATAGTTTAATTCTTTTAGTATTACTATTGTCATATTATTATTATCATTATCATTGTTTTTCATTCCTTTCTGTCCTATTAAACTGTCTTTATCTCAACTCACGAGGTTTTTTCCCTGATTCTCTCCCCCTTCCCACTGGGTGGGGGGGAGTGAGCGAGCGGCTGCGTGGTGCTTAGTTGCCGGCTGGGGTTAAACCATGACAGTCCTTTTTTGGCGCCCAACGTGGGGCATGACGGGTTGAGATAACAACAAATCTGACTGGAATGTGTTAGAACAAATTTGTTATAAACATACATTATATTAGTTCAATAGTTGCTGGTCACAATGTTGATGTATTTGCTCTCAAAGTTGGTGCGCTTGTTCTTAAAGGTGCGTAATGTAATACCTTACTTGCAGTATATGCTCCCTGTTGTGCTGTTTATCACCCGTGGGAACTGGGCCAGAGTTATCACGTTGTTCTACTTTGTAACACTGGCTTATGATACGATAGAATTGCTGGTCGTGAAACTAATCTGGTATTTGTACTCAGCATTGCCGTCACCTCCGTACTTCGGGAGCCGTCTATCAGAAACTATTAATAATTACACCTTGTACCTTTTCTCATTGGAGAGCCAAGCCACGGGGGAGACACATTTCTTCAGCTTCCCCTTCTCCTCCAGGCAAATTACAGTAGCTCTTGAGAATTTTGAATATCCTTGGGATGTTCAAACCAGCATGTTCCTATTGTTATGTCTCCTGAATGTGTTCCAGGTCTTGTTGAAGGTTAAACAACTATTTAAGAATACCTTTCGGAAATCTGCCCCAAGGCTTAATAGCCATGGGTGGCATGGCATGTGGGAGAATATGGGCAGGTATCTAGAGAACTTCTCACCTCCAACGGGTTGGAACTTCACTCCCGAACAACTACAGGACCCTGATAAAGTGATAGAATATCTGAAAGGAAAATGCTGTGGCTATTCCAAAGAGGCACAACTTATCGCACTGTGCTGGGCCCTGGCTAGTATCTACCAAACACTGCTCGATATTGTGCAGCACCCTCAGGGGGAAGGGAGGGAAAACAGACCGACAGATACTGCGGCTACTCCAACCCCTGCAACAGACACAGCGGCTACTGCAACCCCAGCGACAGGCAAGGTGGCTACTCCAACCCCCACAACAGACACGGTGGCTACTCCGACCTCTGCAACAGACACTGTGGCTACTCCAAGCCCTGCGACAGGCACTGCGGCTGAACCAGAGAACCAACCTGTGCCAGTATCAGTCGCCCCTGTACAGAAGAAGAAATATACAAAAAAATCAGTTCCTTTAGCGAAGGATGAAGATGAACCAGGGTCATCACGAGAACAGGAGGAAGAGGCAGAACCAGAGGTAATCACCCGATCTCTGTCCCTGAGTGAGCTGCGGGATATGTGAAAAGATTTCAACTGTCGTCCAGGTGAACACATTATCACCTGGCTGCTCCGATGCTGGGACAGTGGGGCTAGTAGCCTGGAATTAGAGGGTAGGGAAGCCAAGCAGCTGGGATCACTTGCTAGGGCAGGTGGCATTGATAAGGCGATTGGAAAAGGGACACAAGCCCTCAGCCTCTAGAGGCGACTCCTGTCAAGTGTGAAGGAAAGGTATCCCTTCAAGGAAGATGTTATATGTCAACCAGGCAAGCGGACCACCATGGAAAGAGGTATTCAGTACCTGAGCGAATTAGCCGTGGTAGAGATGATTTATTATGACCTGGACGGTGCACAATTACCCAGAGATCCAGACAAAGTTCAATGCACACGACCCACGTGGCGGAAGTTTGTACGGAGCGCACCATCATCGTATGCCAACCCATTGGCAGTACTAACTTGGAAAGATGAAGAGGCCCCACTGTATAATAAACTGCCAGAAAATGAGAGGCAATATGCCCTGTTCACTGATGGGTCCTGTCGCATTGTAGGAAAGCATCGGAGGTGGAAGGCAGCTGTATGGAGTCCTATACGACAAGTTGCAGAAACTGCACAAGGAGAAGGTGAATCGAGTCAGTTTGCAGAGGTGAAAGCCATCCAGCTGGCTTTAGACATTGCTGAACGAGAAAAACAGCCAATACTTTATCTCTATACTGACTCATGGATGGTGGCAAATGCTCTGTGGGGGTGGTTGCAGCAATGGAAGCAGAGTAACTGGCAACGCAGAGGTAAACCCATCTGGGCTGCCACATGGTGGCAAGATATTGCTGCCCGGCTAGAGAACTTGGTTGTGAAAGTACGTCATGTAGATGCCCACGTACCCAAGAGCCGGGCCACTGAAGAACATCAAAACAATCAACAGGTAGACAAGGCTGCTAGGATTGAAGTAGCTCAGGTGGATCTGGACTGGCAACATAAGGGTGAATTATTTTTAGCTCAGTGGGCCCGTGACACCTCAGGTCATCAAGGAAGAGATGCAATGTATAGATGGGCTCGTGATCGAGGGGTGGACTTGATCATGGACACTATTGCACAGGTTATCCATGAATGTGAAACATGCGCTGCAATTAAGCAAGCCAAGCAGTTAAAGCCTCTTTGGTATGGGGGACGATGGCTGAAATATAAATATGGGGAGGCCTGGCAGATTGACTATATCACACTCCCACAAACCTGCCAAGGCAAGCACCATGTGCTTACAATGGTGGAAGCAACCACCGGCTGGCTGGAAACATATCCCATGCCCCATGCCACCACCCGGAATACTATCCTGGGCCTTGAGAAGCAAATCTTACGGCGACACGGTACCCCAGAAAGAATTGAGTCAGACAACGGGACTCATTTCCGGAACAATCTCATAGCCACCTGGGCCAAAGAGCACGGCATTGAGTGGGTGTATCACACCCCCTATCATGCACCAGCCTCCGGGAAAATCGAGCGATACAATGGGTTGTTAAAGACTACATTGAACGCAATGGGTGGTGGGACCTTTAAACATTGGGATGCACATTTAGCAAAGGCCACCTGGTTAGTCAGCACTAGAGGATCTGCCAATCAGGATGGCCCTGCCCAATCAGAACTTTTACGTACTGTAGAAGGGGATAAAGTCCCTGTAGTGCACATAAAAAATATGCTAGGGAAGACAGTCTGGGTTACTCCTGCCTCAGGCAAAGGCAAACCCATTCGTGGGATTGCTTTTACTCAAGGACCTGGATGCACTTGGTGGGTGATGCGGAAGGACAGGGAAGTCCGATGTGTGCCTCAAGGAGATTTGATTTTAGGTGAGAATAGCCAGTGAATTAAATTGTATTATGTTAATTGCTATATAACCCTGCCACTGTATGTCATCACTACTATAGTTGTTATATGCTATATCAACAGTATTACAGTAAGAATTATCTAAATTAATAAAGAATGAACTTTGATAAAACCAAGTGAAGTGCAGTAGTGATGGAACCAGTACTGATTGCAGCATGCAACAATCCAACACTACACACCATCCTCCTGCTGCGCCCAATGTCATCTGCCCGCTGCACTGCACCAAAGCCTGATCCTGCTCTGCCGACTGAGCGGACTTCGCACCATCCCTCCTGACCAGACAGACTGTTATGATAGATGGAGTCCAAAGTCATGGACTGAATGAACTCAATGAACATTTTAAATGGACATTTTAAAGGCTTATACATTAAGGGAATGATATCTGTGTGTATATGTATCAAAAGACAGGAAAAGTGGTGGTGATTTAATTGAAAATGCATTGGAAAGTGTGGGACCTGGACATGACGTAGATGGTATAGAATAAGGGTGGATACTGTCCTGGTTTCAGCTAGGACAGAGCTAATTTTCTTCCTAGTAACTGGTATAGTGCTGTGTTTTGGATTTATATCTTTCGGATTAAATATCTTTTTCCTGATTCTCTCCCCCATCCCAGGGGTGGGGGGGAGTGAGCGAGCGGCTGTGTGGTGCTTAGTTGCCGGCTGGGGTTAAACCACAACAAGGCAGATGAAACATTTCTATAAGCGGCTGGGAGAAGTCTCACAATCGCTAGCCCTTGTTCTCGTGGGGGACTTCAACTTACCAAATGTCTGCTGGAAATACAATACAGCAGAGAGGAAACAGTCTAGGAGGTTCCTGGAGTGTGTGGAAGATAGATAACTTCCTGACACAGCTGGTGAGCGAGCCAACTAGGAAAGGCGCCCCACTGGACCTGTTGTTCGCAAACGGAGAACAACTTGTGGGTGATGTGATGGTTGGAGGCCATCTTGGGCATAGTGATCACAAAATGATAGAGTTTTTGATTCTTGGAGAAGTAAGGAGGGGGCTCAGCAGAACTGCTGCCTTGGACTTATGGAGGGCAGACTTTGGTCTGTTTAGGACACTGGTTGACAGAGTCCCTTGGGAGGCAGTCCTGAAGGGCAAAGGAGTCCAGGAAGCCTAGACGTTCTTCAAGAACAAAATCTTACAGGCGCAGGAGCAGGCCGTCCCCATGTGCCAAAAGACGAGCCAGCAGGGAAGATGACCTGCCTGGCTGAACAGAGAGCTTTGGCTGGAACTCAGGAAAAAAAAGGGAGCTTATGATCTTTGGAAGAAGGAGCAGGCAACTCAGGAGGACTACAAGGATGTTGTGAGGTTATGCAGGGAGAAAATCAGAAGGGCCAAAGCCCAACCAGAACTTAATCTGGCTACTGCCGTAAAAGACAATAAAAAATGTTTCTGTAAATACACTAGCAACAAAAGGAGGGCTAAGGAGAATCTCCATCCTTTATTGGATGCAGGGGGAAACACAGTGACAAAGGATGACGATAAGGCTGAGCTACTTAATGCCTTCTTCGCCTCAGTCTTTAATAGTAAGACCAGTTGTTCTCCTGGTATCCAGCCCCCTGAGCTGGAAGACGGGGACGGGGAGCAGAATGAAGCCCCCATAATCCAAGGGGAAATGCTTAGCGATGTGCTACACCACTTAGACACACATAAGTCTATCCAGACAGGATCCACCCAAGGGTACTGAGGGAGCTGGCAGAAGTGCTCACCAAGGCACTTGCCATCATTTATCAGCAGTCCTGGCTAACCGGGGAGGTCCCAGTTGACTGGAAGTTACCAAATGTGACGCCCATCTACAAGAAGGGCCGGAAGGAGGATCCGGGGAACTACAGGCCTGTCAGCCTCACCTCGGTGCCGCAGCAGGGTATGGAGCAGATCATCTCGAGTGCCATCACGCGGCACGTACAGGACAACCAGGTGATCAGGCCCAGTCAGCATAGGTTTATGAAAGGCAGGTTCTGCTTGACTAACCTGATCTCCTTCTATGACAAGGTGACTCACTTAGTGGATGAGGGAAAGGCTGTGGATGTTGTCTACCTAGACTTCAGTAAAGCCTTTGACACAGTTTCCCACAGCATTCTCCTGGAGAAACTGGCTGCTCATGGCTTGGATGGGTGTACTCTTCCCTGGGTAAAAAACTGGCTGGATGTCTGGGCCCAAAGAGTTGTGGGGAATGGAGTTAAATCCGGTTGGCGGCCGGTCACAAGTGGTGTTCCCCAGAGCTCAGCACTGGGGCCAGTTCTATTTAATATCTTTGTCAATGATCTGGATGAGGGGATCGAGTGCACCCTCAGTAAGTCTGCAGACGACACCAAGTTGGGCGGGAGTGTTGATTTGCTTGAGGGCAGGAAGGCTCTCCAGAGGGATCTGGACAGGCTGGATCGATGGCCCGAGGCCAACTGTATGAGGTTCAACAAGGCTCAGTGCCGGGGCATGCACTTGGGTCACAACAACCCCACGCAACGCTACAGGCTTGGGGAAGAGTGGCTGGAAAGCTGCCTGGCAGAAAAGGACCTGGGGGTGTTGGTCAATAGCCGGCTGAATATGAGCCGGCAGTGTGCCCAGGTGGCCAAGAAGGCCAGTAGCATCCTGGCTTGTATCAGAAATAGTGTGGCCAGCAGGACTAGGGAAGCGATCGTCCCCCTGTACTCGGCACTGGTGAGGCCGCACCTCGAATACTGTGTTCAGTTTTGGGCCCCTCACTACAAGAAAGACATTGAGGTGCCGGAGCGTGTCCAAAGAAGGTCAACAAAGCTGGTGAAGGGTCTAAAGCACAAGTCTTATGAGAAGTGGCTGAGGGAACTGGGGTTGTTTAGCCTGGAGAAAAGGAGGCTGAGGGGAGACCTTATTGCTCTCTACAACTACCTGAAAGGAGGTTGTAGTGAGGTAAGTGTCCGTCTCTTCTTCCAAGTAACAAGTGATAGGACAAGAGGAAATGGACTCAAGTTGTGCCAGGGGAGGTTTAGATTAGATATTAGGAGAAGTTCCTTCACCGAAAGGGTTGTCAAGCACTGGAACAGGCTGCCCAGGGAAGCGGTGGAGTCACCATCCCTGGAGGCATTTAAAAGACGTGTAGATATGGCACTTAGGGACATGGTTTAGTGGTGGACTGGGCAGTGCTACGTTAATGGTTGGACTCGATGATCTTAAAGGTCTTTTCCAACCTAAACAATTCTATGATTCTGTGATTCTATACCTCCAAATAAAAAGGTGGCCTAAGTATGATGGAGATTGGTCTTTCACATAGCGAGGTAATCATGGCAAGCTATGAAGAAGTGAGGACAATCTTACAGTGTAATCAGGGCAGGTTCTTTCCTGAAAAATGGCTCAGAACTAAGAATATAATGTTAAAAGAAAACATTTAAAAAGATGTTCTTTTAGACCACAGCTAATTAATATCAAATGACCTGACTTAAGGGAAAAAATAAACTAAAGGAAAACAAATGATTTTCTGCTGATCTTTGCAGATCTTTTTCTGGCAGATCTGCTGATCTTTCTGCTGGTCCTTGGAATTAAGGTATCTATCATGTCTAGCAAAGGAATTTTTTTATTAAATATGTGAAGGAATGTGTTGGTTTTGAATAGTCTCTTTGCCTTATATGGCATCAAGTAACTGTAGAATAGCACATGACACATCCGTGACTTTCCTCATTTCCCAAGTTTGAAAGAAACCAAACTATGGCAAGTTCCACAGGAAAGAAACAGTCAGCACTTTAACTTTGCATGTTCCAATGCAATTTTAAAAATACATCTATAAGAACAGCAAACCAGTAATAAGTAATAAAAGTCCTCCTGACAACCACAGGTCCTATTTACTTTGGAAACATCTTACCATACATGACTGCACAGCTCCTAGGCAGCAACATTACTCAGTAAAAGAACTTAGCTCCTATATCAGCACTGTCCTTTCATAAATCTAAACATTATTTTTTAAATGGAAAATTATCTGTAGCTAGAAATACCTGTATTATTGTGCAAAATAAAATGCACAGAGCTGTGAACTTCAACAGGTACAGGATTTCACAGTACATAAACATCAAACACGAACCTCAATCTCTTTAAACAGCAGTAGCAAGGGAGTCTGTGATCTCACCAAAACGAGGTTTTCACTATCCTCCAATATAAAAGGGTGTGTAAACCCAATCACTACATCTGCACAGGAATCCCTGCTCTTACTCTCAAGCACAATATTATTTGGCACATGATTCCAGGAGCTTCCTTCAACATCAGTGGGGATCTCTCACTTTGGGAACGAAACAGCCATATAACAAGAGAGATGATGGATACATACCACACACTACCTAATATAGATAGGTTCTGCTTGGTCAGGACCATGGTATGGGAGTGCAGAGAATATTCAAACCATCTTTCTATTACAAAAATTAATGCATGGAGGGGATTATATGCTGTCTGTGGACCTGTATATGGGCATTGGTAACCTACTGTTAAATTGTGGTGAAAATGTTGATATATTGTTTTTATGTTAGGCTCTGGCTTGTATGTTTTAAAAGACAGGGTAAACCAAAGGATTACACTGTAACTCAGTACTACTTTGGTGCTAATCTATTACATTATGCAAACGAAAAAACCCACTATATCCTATTAAATTGTAGTGATAGCTAGAACAGAGGAAGCAGAGTATTATTTCATGCTCTGATAAATCAGTAAAAGGCAATAGATGCAACCTTCCAGAAATACAAGTATGACGCATACTGTCAGCATAAAAATAAATACAAACCAAACCCAGGATTTTCTGAGCACACAGCCATGTTTTTGTCTGTGGAAGATAAAATTACCTATTTCCCTGGACCCCTTGGAAGAAGCTTTCAGCAACTAAGAGCTGCCATGAACCACCACCACCACATGATTTACTAGTGCATCAGAGTACTGAAATAGGGCTGGCTTTTAATGTAGCTTCAGTGCCTGAAGAGTCCACAGAAGATCGGGAACTGCGTGTACCTGTACGTGCATCTTTAATAATGCCTGAAGCAAAGCAATCCATTGCTCTCTAAAAGTGTTACGCAAGTCAATATATGTCATGCAATATAGTCTGCTATAACTTCTGGTCCTTGCATGACTTCTCTGTTTCGAGTTTACACTGGTTCTTCAGTCCTCTGCAGTCACTCTGACCTCATTGCTTTTTTTCTTTCTCAACTTCTGTATGAAAATATGTATTTCAACCTGATGGTTACTAACATGAGAATGAGAATTGTAGTTTTTGAAGAAAACGGAGATAACACATTCTTTGAAGATATTTCTCATGTGTATGTACTTTTAAAACAACTGTATTCATACACAGAACAGAAGAGTGGAAAAAATTAAGCCTGGTATAAAAAACTATAAAATTCCTTTTTTTCTTCTTGGTCAAACAACACGAAACCAGCACATATAGTTCAAAGTAGCCCAAGAACTGAGTGGGGTCAAACTCCGTATACAACTTGGGGCAACCTCCTCTTCAAGCTTAATTTCATGGTTTTAGTAAAACCATTCCTTTATTTTCTGCCAGATGAAAACTATTCACACAAAAGCTCCTTGATCTTACTTAAAATAGTGCTTGACAGTTCTGAGCAATGATTAGAGATGAAATATGTACCTAAGTGTCATACATGCACATAAGTAAAAATACTAATATACTCACCCCATCAGTGTTAATCTAAAAGAAACTTCATTCTTTTACTCTGTCAATTCTAATCAAAAGACAAGATCGATATCCTAAGCATTAGCTCAAAGCCCTAGTAAAACAGTATTCACACCACGTCCTGAGGCTCAGCGAGTCCAGCCAAGAGCTAAGCAGTCCTCCAGTGAAAGCACTCTGCCCAGCACACTGAGAGTGGCAGCTCCAGAACTGGTGCCTGTGAAGCAGACATCAGCCCCACCTCCCTTACACCATACACGGGAGAGGCCCCTCAGCACTCTAAGACCCCGGTGGGAGGGACCCCATGCTGGAGCAGGGGAAAAGTGTGAGGAGGAAGGAGTGGCAGAGACAAAGTGTTTTGAACTGATCGCAGCAGCTCCCCCCCCCAACCCTGCCACCCACCAAGCTGCTCAGGGGAGGAGGGAGAAGAGCCAGGAACAAAGGAATGAAGTTGAGCCTGGGAAGAAGGGAGGGGTGGGAGAAGGTGTTATTAGTTTTGTCTTTGTTTCTCACTATCCTACACTATTTTTAATTGGCAATAAATTAAATTAATCTTCCCCAATTCGAGTCTGCTTTCCCCTTGATGGTAACTGGTAAGTGATCTCCCTGTCCTTATCTCAACACATGAGGTTTCTTTTCTTCTTAGTTTCTCCCCCAGTCCTGTTGAGGAGATGGAGTGAGAGAGCAGCTGGGTGGGCACCTGGCAGCCAGCCAAGGTCAACCTACCACAACATGTTTGAAGATGGACATCTTATAGTCAGCAGCAAAGGAGGCAGCAAGGGTACAAGTGAGATACGCACCAGACACGGAGCACTTTCAAGTCAGCAAGTTGTGTTTTATACTTATTCACTAGTTTTCTTTGTAACATTTCACACAGCCACATCTAATAAAATCTGGCAGTATCTAAAAACAGGGCAGGATCACAAGGTCAGCCTTTGATATAAACTCTATCTTTGTGACAATCTGCCTCCCCCAATAACCCTACATACAGGCCACTCAGGGAGGATGATAAGACATTACTGCAGAACTACACAAAAGAGAAGAGGAAAACCGTAGACGGCTCCTTCTGTAACCTTCTTCTGAGAAAAGGAGTGAATTCCGACATAGTATTTTACTCATCCCTGATATGACAAAATCAAAGGAATACCATCAATGGCTGCCAGGTGAGCATTTTAATCTCCCCAGAAACTAGATTAAAATGTTATTAATGGTTTAAATTGGCATTCAATGGGCATTAGACAAACTGACTGACCACAGGGGCTACTGACATGTCCTACTGGTTTATACTTTTCAGACACGGTCTCTGTTGTATATGGATTACCAGTCATGGCAGTAAGGCCACTGAAGTGCAAGCAGGTGGTGACCCCTAGATCAAGCAGATGTGATAGCGTTCGAAATTATGATGTGATGATGCAACATCAACATGCTGATGCAATGTGAAAAATCTCTTTATCGCAGCTGCTAGGAAAACAGTTATCATTTCCACTCACCTGCTGACAAGCCAGAATGGAGCAAAGGGAATTAACAATAATTGGAGAAAACCAAGTAGGATGTACTTAAACCAACGGCCACACAGTCCTTTTATGTGAAGTGTTACCAGATTTGTAATAGTCATTTTTCCCCTGGTCAGAAGTGACAGGCTTAACCCTACGGTCAATATTAATGTGAGGGGAATGCTGAAATACAATCTAACGAGAAGTGCGCTCATCCCATTCGCAGGACCCTGGCAGATCAAACAAGGACCATTTCCTACTTTTCCAATAACGCCCATTCTTAAAAGCCTGAGGCAGTTTTCCGGTCACAGACATTGATACCTATAAACAACATCATCTTAACTGAAAGAATTTTGAAATTTGCCCAAAGGGGATTTTAAGATTTGATACTAGCCTCTTCAATTACTGTTTACAGATATAGTTTACAATGGTGTGTTTTATTGAACTTGTTTCATTCAGACCAAAACAGTAATCAAAATAACTTAAATAAAGCTACCTCTTTTACTGCTTTAACATTTAATCCCAGTTTGGAGTCACATGTACTGTATGCACTCAACAGACAACAATTTCTATTGCTTACTGATGTACAGCAGAGAAATGTAATCAATTTATACTGTGTGTATTAGTGTGCTTTTTAGTGATACTATAAATCACACCTACTGCTTCGGGCAGGGTTGTTGCACGTCTGTTCCTACAGTTGTAGGAAGATGCTGAAAGTAGGAAAAGCACAGTTGAAACCAAGAACAAGGAGGTACATGAGACACAGTGTATTTTCTTCTTTAATGTCCAAGATATAAGAAGTTCAAGGAGGAACTAATGTTAAACTGTGAGCAATCAAAAAACCCCCAAAAACGAACAAACAAAAAACAAACCAAAAAGAATTAACCTAATTTCTTCCGGAGCTGGATAAAGAGGCAGCAGGCATAACACTAACCTAAATGGTGACCCGTCAGTATATACATGACAGTTGCCAACAATCAAAATGGGAAAGTCAGACTGCATGACACTGTCTTGGAAGAAACTGGGCTGATATAGGTATTTATAGGGTTAGTCTTCATGCATTTGAGCAACATTCATCTATACATTGTCATGCCAAAAAAGGCCTTATAGAATTTCACAGAACAGCTGCAGCAAAGCAACAGATCTCAGTGGTTTTGAGAAAGAAAACATCAAGGATTTCACCTCAAGGTGAGATTATACTAAGGCAATGCAAAAATAACTGCATCCAACTACAGTGTAAAATTCTAGCTTTAGCATTAAACGGTTTTCCTGCAGGATCTTTCCACACCTTAAATATATTCACCTCCAATAAAATTAGAAAACAAATTTAAAACTACATGGATACACCACAGTACAATTCTGGAAAAGAAATTTGGTTTTAAAAGCTCTTTCTCCTTCTACAGCAACTGTCACATATTTATCAAACTAACCACTGTGTCACTTTAAGGCTCTGGCAGATTTATACAGATGTTAAGAAAGAGAACTTCGATTTATTTCAGACTCCTAGCCTGGAATATTGCTTACTTGCTAAGAACAGAAACGTCAATCAATAAAAAAAACCCTTGCCTTCTGAAGTCCTCAATCTCAAACTACATGCTTATATGACAGATTAAAGTTTTCACACAATTTCAGATAGGAATAGGCAGCTTTTCTCCCCTGATTACAAAGGTCAACTTACAGGTTTCCACAAACTATTATGTTTCATTCTTTCAAAGATGCAGAGAAAATACTTTGAGATGCAAAAAAAATCCTCCAAATCACAGTTTAACCTACTGCTCTGCATGTGTATGTAGAAATGTCTATGTAAATCCACTCAGTTCAGGAATTAAACATATTTAAAAGATTCATGCTATAATATATGTTTTTACTTTAGTCTATCTGCATCTGAAAGCCAGAACATTTGGGCCCAAAGTATTACTCTCTAGCAATCTTCTTCCAAAGAACTTCCAATTTGCTTGATTTTAACATCTCCTCCCATCACCACTTGTCTTGTCCCATTTAATTGTTCTCAAACTGAGAAAAAAGTCTCAAATCCTCAAACAATACAGAATCTCTAAGCAGCACAAGATTATCCAGTTGCCAGTTTCATTATTTGCTCAAGCAGGGTAAGAAAAATACACTCGTTTAGGGAGAAAGTCTGTTTGTGTAAGCAAATATCTTAATATTCTACTAAATGTAAGAAAAAATAACCTCTAATATTCATCATAACAAACATAATGTTTTAAAAGCAAATGAAGTATTTAAGTGATGCATTCTCTTCCTAGCATCTGTTCTACACTAAAATAAAATCATAGCCCAATGAAGCCAACAGCAGTTTTCATCATTGGTAATAACACGGCCAACCAAGGTGCCATTAATGAAAAGTGATATTTAAGTTTGCCTTCAAACAGTATAGCTAATGTGCAGACAGCCTTAAAAAGAACATAATACTGATTTAGACAGCATTCACCTTTATCTAAATCAGAGGTACAAAAATAAAGAGGGAAACAACTTTAATCCAAAGAACTTGCATCCCTCTGCTTCTTGACAGATCAGAGCAAGCTAGACTGCAAAGAGTAATGGAAGAAAAAGAATGGATTAATTTGAAGATACTGGAATTCAGGGATCCTAACTAATAAAATAGTTATTCTTTTCAGAAACACTGTAGAATTGAACCAGACTACTGCAGTTTCACAGGAATAATGAAGGGTTATCCTGAAAAGATTTGAATATGCAACAGTTTAAATTTTACCAGGTTACCGGGCACGTTACTCTGGAGACTGGCTTCCCCTCACCCCTTCTTTTCTTAATCATGGCTCCATCATCTTCAAAGTTTATTTCAAAAGCTTCTAGTTATTGTAACAATAATACTGTTCTAAAATCAGGACCTCAGGAAATTCTTCCATAAACAAAGATTAATATATAATAGAGCAAAATATTCTAACCAAGAATACTCGCAGGGTGGATTTATTTTGTGTATATTACTCAGGGAGTCTCATCAGAATAAGTAAAAATTGAAACCAAGGATCATAGAACAAGAACAACAACAGAAAACTAAAAAAGAAATATCCTTAGCATTTTTAGTGAAAGAATTTCAGACTTATCTGAACACTTTGATAGTTTTTTTAAAATCTGAAGAGCATTAATGGAAATTTTCCAAAAACAAAATAACAGATCAGAATAAATTTTCTTATTGCTATTAACTGCTTTTGCAGCGTTGCCTAGAAACCCAATTTCAGATCAGAGGAGCAGCATGGCAGACACTGAGGAAAAGAAACCACAAAAAATGCCCAACACAGAAAACCCGAAAAACCCCAACAAAAATAACCAAAGAAAAAACCCACCTCACAGCTTGTTTTCACCATATTAAACTGAACTTGAACTTTTCAACAATTCAGGGGCCTGAGGGAATGAGTTAATGTTCAGTCTTGAAGGAAACTATACAACATAAAATTCCATTGTCTCTTTTGATTTTGTTGTGATTGTTTTGTTTCTGTTCATGTGACAAAAACAATAAAAAATTCTATTTGATGTACAAGATCTCATCATGCATCATGAAAACAGTAAATAACTCAAATCCTTACTCTTGTCATATGAATGGTTTGTCTTAAATCCCAGTTCTAAGATGGTTCCCTTTTAAGTGGAGCTCTGTTCTAGCACAAAGCTCTGGTCCAGTCAAAGCAGGAAGAGATTCAAAGCATGCCCAAGCAGGATGATTACCCAGCTGGTAAAAGGCATCACTTTTTTTCCCTTTATTCAGATTGATCAAACCCATTCTTGTTGGTTAACAGAAACAAACAACCAAATACTGACTTAATCAGTGACATGCACTTTTTGAGAAGTGAAGACCTGTACTTAGAAAATTATTGGGATTCTAACAAATGCAAAATCTCTAGAAATGAAAATTTTCAGTTACATAGAGTGATGGTATAAGCCTTTTAAGTTTTAGAGTACGCTAACAATCATTTAGCCAAAAGCCCGTTATGTTTACAGAATTTCAGAGGGAGAGCAGTTTTTGCCTTACGTTCCATCCATTCAAGCTATCAACAGGTTTGATCAATCTTTTTGCACCAAAGTATGTTCTTCCCATATTTTGAACATAGTTTACTTATGCAACATACCTGGAAAACTGTTCTTGCAGCCCACGCATCTGAGCTCTGCTACGTTCTGACTCCAGTGTCACCTCCCGTAATCTTTTTTCACTCTCAAGCCTTAAATGTCTTTCTTCCTCCAACTCATGTATCAGCTTCTCACGCTGAAAGACCATAAAAAGTCATTTATTAATTGTACACATAAAACATACTTTGAGCAAAAACTTAAGATTTAATTTGGGAAAAATCATCAAACAATCAAAATAATTACCCTAACTATCCAGTCCCATCACTTTTTGTATAGCAATGTTACATAGAATAATAAACTAGAGATGGAAAGCCTTTCAGAATATCCACATCACGTTGAGCTACTCTTACTCAGCTCAGACCCACTGAAGTCAGCATATTTAAAAACAAACACCCATCCTCTCCTTCAAAGCTCTTTTTCTTCACCTCCAGTCAAAATAAATGTAAAAAATTATATTTGAGATCTGTGATCTATCTTGCTTGAATGCAGACACGGGAAGCATGAAACAAGTCAAGAGGACTACTTGTCACCCATCCCTTAATGTTTCAATCTCACGAGCAGAGAATGACCTGATTCTGCAGCCACTGGTTTTCTTGTTTTGGCTGAGAGGAGGATCCCTATCAGTAGGACAGAGTCTATTTGAATCTATTTACTGAAATACTATGACAAAGAATATGTTTTTAAAAACTGAGCACCAATCAAACAAATATGCGAGAAATAAAAATGTCATTACTTTTACTAATAGTTCTCAAAGGCAAATAGCATATGGTTGTTGCTAATTCTTAAAACATAGGACCAAAAAACCCAACCCACAACATACAGCGCTACCTGGATAAATCTACATATGTCGTGGCCTTTTTTTTTTTTTTTAAAAAGAAAGAACGTCATATAAAAGGGTACCTAATGATTTCAAAACCCTACTTTAAATGTAGCTAAATGCAATTTAGGAGGAGCAGGGGAATGAACTGAAAAGTTATAAAAAATGCTATTGGAATTAAAAAAATGTATATATAGCCTTTTCCATGTGACCCTGCTAAACGGAAATGAAATTAAATTAGATTTTTCCTTGTGCATTTAAATTAGATAATAAATCAATAAAAACACCCAAGCAATTCACGTGGTACTACATTATACTCCATCAGCGAAGGGGTTCCAATGTCAGTTGTCTAAGAAAAGGTTAAGTCATTGTAAAGCTACAGTGGATTCACCACCTATATGCTTTGAAAAATCTCTGTGCCCATGGTGCAGTGCGATTGGTAGCCTGTCAGTCTGATGTAGTTCCATTGCTGACCTAAATTTTCATGACATACCTGCAAAAATGTATCTAGAAATTATACATAGTTTCATTAGAAAATAACAAAGGTGTCTTAGTGTTAAGCCATTAAATGGGGGAGACAGATCATTTATACAAGTCTCAGAGCTATAAATCTTACTGGATAATAATTTACAATAGCAGTAACCAAGGGACCAAAAATACGAACATTACCAAGTGGAAAAGGGATCTTAAAGACAGTGATAAATAAGCAGATGCCACAAAGGGAGACTGCAAAGGATTAAATGAAATATCTATATGCTTGTGAAAAAATAGGGGGAATTACTCAGAGAACAGAGGGCTTCTGTCTAGTTGGTCATATGTAATATCTGGAAAATGGAAAACTGCAAAACAAGAAACAAATTACTGGAAAATAAATACATTGTTCTAACTAAATTCTCTAATTACTGTCCTTACTGTTACATAACCATGTTCTGCCAGGTGCTGAGTAATCCTTGGTTTCTGCCAAACTAAGAAGAGCAGAGAGTGCTCAGCACCAGGCAGAAGATACACAGCAGCCGTACAGAGAGTACAGCTCACAAAGGATAACTCAGGCTAATGATACGGGAAGAATATTCAAAGCAGTTAGTATTTCTTCAGCTTAGATCCTGTCAATGCCAGCTTCAAAATTATACTGTTCCAGAGGACCTTGCTGAATACTGTTAGCATCTTCTCTTATAGAAGCATTTCACTGCTGCTAAAGAGACATCTAGAGCTTCCAGAGAGTCACAAAATAGCAAGGAAAATGACATAAAAGAAATATATAGTTACCACCCAGGGCTTAAGACAAGATTTCAGAAGACATTGGTGTCTACAGAAATTGGGCTTAAAACCAAATATGTAACTGTCCCTGCAGTAACTGATAAGCCACCTTGGAGGAAAATCAGGTACTGCTATGAACCCCTGAGTGCCCACGTTGACTCAAAGCACCAGGCTGTGCCTGAGCTACCTGATGCAGTAACAGCTTAACTATGATAATGCACTGAAGACTGGAGATTCAGCCATGCCTTCAACGCTCATTCAGCGTCATTACTGCCACAATGATCTTATTCTGATACAGCAGCTACCTCTATATGTCTGCTACACTGACCATGCTCTGGTCCTCTAAACTTTCTTTCTACATTAAGTACAAAGCCAGATCTCCACGGAGGGGAGGGACAAAAGGTGACACTTCAGAAAGCAGATGAGTATCCTGTCCTCCGTCTCGCTGCCAGGTTGTTCTGCAGGTTGCACACAGCTCCACTGACTGTCCTGCAGAATGAGTGTGCCATATCTACGTGCATGGCCATGCTGCTGCTAATCACAAAACCACGTTTTCTAGTAGAGCACTGAATATACAGTAGAGATTCACAAATCCAAACTTTCCCCTACGGGTCAAAGAGCTGTATAAGCTATTTCTAGGTTTCCTTTACCTCTTGCTGATAGGCTACAAGACCAGAAACAAAAGCACTAACCTATGGCCCTGAAATTCTGGGTTCTCCTCCAGCTACCAAAAATTTCCTGTATGAAAGAGGAGAAGACTGCCCACAGGACAGCTGCACAGCAATAACACCATCAGCCTTCATTTTTGTGCTTCTTCACAAGAATTATTGGCAACCTTGAGGCACTTCTGCCATTTCTTGCAGGCAGAAAGCAGATCTGCTTTCAGCCAGATCACAGACATTAAATAGTGTAGAGGGGGTAAAAAAAAGGAGTAAGAGACCACCCACACTTGGGAAGTTTTCAGTCTCCCGGACACAAAACACTCATGTATACTACACACAGAAAGTAGCTCCCAGCAGTAGTGATCTTATCTACAAGAAAAGAGAACTATATTTTTATTCAAACCCAGAAAAGCCATGATGAAGTGTCAGAAGAGAGAAGTGAGCCTAATGTATAGAAAGGCCAGGATTAAAAAGAGATTTTTTTTTTTTTTTTTTTTGTCTCCTGGAAGCAGATAACATATTCCTGAATTCTCCAGAAATTTTGCTTTGTCATAACCCGCTTTATAAGCTCCTCTGTGCTAGCCCCACTTTACTCCTGTGCAAAATAAAGGTGTGTGAAAGGAAATGAACTAGCCAGAAAGAGTTCAAGGTTTTATAGTGAATATAAGCTTACTGGAAAGGGATACAATTAGCATGCCATGTGAAGAAAAGGTTAAATAAAAAAAGAAAGTATCATGTGAAATGCATCAGTATGTTTTAACACCAGGAAAATCACTGCCATCTTCCAATGAAGTTATATGTGTTCCCACTTGCCAATTCCTCTTTAATTGCAGCTTCTTCTCTCCATGAACTCTGCTCAAACTATTTTTCCCTGCTTCCTCTCCTTGCCTTCTGCAGCACAGCTATAACCTTCTCCTCTTAGAAATATAACCCTTTACTTCTCTCTTGCTTCCCTTTTTCAGCCTCTCCAGATAGCCTGACTTTCATCACATCACCGTGTCAAATTTCTGATAACTTTCCAAATATGCAAAAATTTTATGTGAACAAACTAGAGTGAAAGACAGGGTTAGCAAACTCCACCAATACTTTTGTGCAAGTACTGGAATATTTTAACACTTGAGCAAATACTGTTTGCAATTACTTTTTCATGAACATTTCAGCAATCAAGTTTCACTAGCTGCTCCCTATGCTCATGAGCCAGCGTTTGCACTTCAACGAGTTCCTTTTTGTGTAGCTGTAGAAATGTTCGTGTCAAAATGTTTCATTTCTCATCCAGTCAGGGACATGTACCACACATTAACTCGTCTTCTTAAAGTTAAGGAAGGAATCCAATTTGAGATACTCATGATCAAAACAAAACGCATGAAAACTATTTATGGCTAGACTGAAAATAGCACATGTATTTGACAGAAAAATCCGAACTGCTCCTCAGCACTCCATGAAGAGACCAAGAGACAATGCTTATTTTCAGAGTTACTGGTTAATAGCCATGCTCTCGGTCTAAGGACTGACCCAGTGCAGCCATGCAACAAGTGTCTCCTAAGAGGTGCTCAACCATTTAATGTCTCCTTTAATTCCCTTGGGATGTGTCGCAAACGTCAGCACCTGGTTCTTTCACGTTCTACCAAGCTGCAAACATCTCCTCTCCTGAGTGACCCCTGATGCTGCGACAGCCAGCAAAAAACGCAGAAGTGACAAAACATGAAAGCGGATGTGGTGGGCAGCAGCCATGGGAGGCAGACGGCAGTGCATGGGGCTGCGGGGCCAGGAGCTACACAACGGGCCCTTCATTTCTGGCCAGAGTTTGACACCTAGCATGCAGAGTGAACATGTAGCACCTTAAGGTTTTGTACAGAAAACCTGCCTTCCTCTTTTTCCTTTCTGGGCTATTTCGCTGTCGACTTTAAATTTAGACATGGACAACACTCAAACCTTCCAAGTCAGGGACTTGCAGTTTAACTCCTTTACCTGTCATTGCAAATAAAATCAGCAGATGTCTCATTTGAATGACGGGACCAACTCCATGACAATACCTTCTCAGAGAAGTACTCAAGCAGATTTCTTATTCCAAAACCCTCTAGTCTCATCCCACCCTTTTTGCTGGACCTGCTTCTCTCCCCTCCTCAGTGCTGATGATCTTGTGCCCTCCATGTTAAAACTGCTTAGTTGACAGCTCATTCCTCTTGCCTCTCCACCTAAAAACATTTTCCCCTGCCCCTCCATAATGTGCCACCCTAATAATCTCACTTCTTCTTAATGTCTGTGGATCAGATGTACTGTCTGTACCTGGGTGTCGGCAGTGGAGGGCTGCGGGGGCTCCTCTGTGAGGAGAGGCTGGGGCTGCCCCATGCCAGACACAGCCGGTTCCAGCCAGTTCCAGCCAGCTCCACCACAGCCCCACTGCAGAGCACAGCTGGGCCCGTCAGCGATGTCAGTGGCACCTCTGGAAAAATGTATTTAAGAAAGGGCAAAATGCCACAGAGGTGGTGAGGAGTGAGGAAAAAAGTGTGAGAAACAGTCATGCGAGTACCCAGGTCTGGGAGGAGGAGCGGGAGGAGGCGCTCCCAGCACTGGGGCGGGTATTTCCCTGCAGCCCATGGAGGGACCATGGGGGACATTTCCTGAAGGACTGCAGCCTGTGGAGAGCCCACGCTGGAGCTGGGGAAACTTCTGAGGAGGAAGGTCCAGCAGAGAGGGACTGTCATGGACTGCCCTCAACCTGCATCCCCATCCCCCTGCACCGCTTAGTGGGGGAAGCTGGGGAATCAAACTCCCCAAACTGCACTTTGTAAAGTGTTGTTTTAAATTTGCCTTTGTTTTACATTATCCAAATCTATTTTAATTGGCAATAAATTAAATTAATCCTCCCCAAGCCGAGTTTGTTTTGCCTGTGAGGGTAAACAGTAAGCGATCTCTATGTCTTTATCTTGACCCATGAGCTTTTTCATCTTCTTTTCTCCTCTGGTCTTGTTGAGGAGGGGGAGTGAGAGAGCGGCTGGGTGGGCACCTGGCAGCTGGCCAAGGTCAACCCACCACACCAGAGTATTTTATTTTTAACTTTTTAATTTATCTTTCAGATAAAAATCATACTACTGCTTTGAGCAATAATGTTATCTATATGTTAAACAAAAATGTAGCTGTGCATCAAGATTTAAAACTACAGATAATTGCAAGTGTCAAATTAAAGGGATTCAGTATACACATGCCACGCATACTACACAGGGCGTTGCTATTCATAAGGGAGTCAGCCCAACATCTGCATAGGAAGTGGTCCCTCCTTTTTCTGTTTAGCTTATGTTTGAGTCTTATGAGAAGCAATTCTTAAGAACAGCTAGGTATAACTGGACTGACTAGTTCAAATATCAAAAATGTCTTAAAAGGGGCACAAATGTAATATAATCTTTAAGGTTGCCTTATAAGTAGTGAAAAGGGCTACTGTTTAAATAGAAATAAGATTCTTCTGTACTCTTGAATTTGTTCTTTGCTTCCCCAGTGCATCGTAAGAAGGGTTTTACCGTGGTACTACTAATTATGCTGACATGAGAGCACTATTTTGTCAAAAAAAGTCTACACGAGAATATTTAACACAGGCTTAATGTTGCTCAAAATCAGGCTAATAACCTTCACATTAATTTTTTAACAACTATTTTAAAGCATTTGCTAAAGAGGGTCACAATTGCTGTGTAATTAATATTGATTTCAAACAGATACTTCACAATGAATTTAAATGAGGGGAAGAAAAGAATACAAATTTTTTGGTTTACAGTTTGAAGTACCATTAAGTCATTGCTAACCTAAACCGAGTTTTTATGTAAATTTTAATGCATTTTCTGATGCTATGCATCTGATACTTCAGCATAAAAGTCATAATTTAATAGAATCATAGCCTGGTCTGTAACACAACATCCTACGAGATTCCAGAAAGAATCAACTGGCCACAAAAGTAGACACCACCACCACCACCAAAGTAGACAACAACGATGACAGAATTAAGCAAACAAATAGCAACTACTAGAAGCACATTAAAATCAGTTTTTCTAGCAAGTCAATGCCCAATACTGTTATGAATAAATATGCATATTCAAAGTACTCAAAACAATTATTTTATCACCCTTGTACACCACTTTTGAAAGACTGCTGCAGGCAGGAGCCACGGAACAGCTTGGGATAAGGGATGAGAGAGGGATGGTGAAACAGTTCCATTTTTCAATAATTAATTATGAAATATTAATTGAAATAGAAACTGGAATTTGCAACTTGGTCTCCCAGTTGGTTACTTTAACAAAAAGTAATGCATTTTTTCTGATGCAATGAATATTTAATTCCCCCAAGATAATGCATAGTGATCAAATAGTATTTGTTCAAGTGCCACAGAGTATAGCTGAGCCCCAGCTGCCCATGGCCCAAGCTGTTGGTTAAAGGGAAGTCTGTGTTATAGATATTTTGTGAGAGCTTGTGTTTGGGTCCTGCAAAACAAAACAGGTCAAGGAGTCCGAGGTGGTTCAACCTCATCTGTCTTACACAGAAAGTGGGTGAAATCTATTTGGTGTGGTCACCTCCAGAGGCAGATGGACCTGCTTGTCACCCTCCTGCAAAGCCAGGGGCTTCCACGCAAGGCAGGAGTCCTCCCTCCAAACTCCCCTTGTGCAACCTGGTCCCAAACCCAGCACACAGGAGACTACAGTCCGCTGTCTGTCTAAACTTATCTCACTCACAGGTGACAGGGAAGAAATGTGATTACAAGAACAGAGAGCAGATATCATTTTTTATTTCATCATAAATCGCACCAGGTACTGTATTTTCATTCAAATTAAAATGAGTCAAACTTCAGAGTGTCCTTTGTTTGCTCCTCATCGATCGCTGTTAAACCAAATGTTTCTCATTCTGTAATCAATACTTCTCTGCAAAAATAAACCGAGGCACTGACAAACAACTTTGCAGCACATTGCAGCGCTCCTTGTAGTGGACTTTGACAGGATGAAAAAACACTACCCCAAAGAGAGGGGAAAAAAGAAGTACATTGCTTATTGTGCTTATTACAATTTTTACAGGCTGCTTACAGCTGAATCATTTTACTGTAACAAGACTTTATTAAATTAGCCAGCTATTGAAACCAGAGCTTTCTGACAGTGGCAGTTAATATGCCTTTGTCCTTTGTTACTGTTTCCAGCTATACTGGGAATACTGTCAAATACCCTTAAACGCTCAAAGCTTTCCCAGGGATGAAGTTATAGGTGTATTTAAAGCACAGTGAAGCATTAAGGTATAAACAGTAGTAACTTAAGCACTTGGAGGGTTCATGGAGGGAGAGGTAGCTTTATTTCCACATCTCTTCAAAATAAGAAAGTTAAGGGTGAAGTTGTCTGGCTGCTTTGTAATCAAAATGAATTACCCTTTCACTTGATACAGATTTGTACTACAGAGGCCAAAGAAGAAACTTCCTTGATTTATATTAGGTCTCTACTTTTTTCCCCAATTATTTTATGATGTAATCATTTTTCCTAAACTTGTTCCCGCTAAAGCTCTGCAACAGCAAGATATAAATAGTATAAAAAGCAGTATCCTAATTTTAGGCTGGTATCTCCTAGCTTTTTCATTCCAGTAAAAAAAAATGATGGTTCTTTAGAACAGGATTCTGCTCCCAAAATGACAGGCTGCCCGAATAAACCAGGAAAATCTAAATGACACTAAATAATTTGTATTAGCATTTTCTAAAACTGCCTTGAAAACAGTTAAAGTAAATAATTTGAAGCAAATAATTTATTTTCCACTATGAAATTTTAATATGCTAATACATCTCTCTTTGGCCTCATATCAGACTAGCACATGTATCCCATGACTACCAGATGTAAACTTCAAGCTTTGCTTGGCTCTAAGATGAATAGCAAGATAGGAAAGGTTTATTATTATTAGTGATATTTTAGTGACAGTAGTTTATACACTTTATATTCTTGGGTGATAACACTGCTCCAGAGCAATTCAAGTAAATTAGAAACTCTTTCTTGGTGTAGTTACTCCTTCTGAATAAAATAAGATGCTAGCTTTCATTGTGCACTAGCTCAAAATTGCCACCATGTGGCAGGACAGCAACTTAATTTAGCATTATTTATACTGCACTGATATGGTTTTAATTGCATCTGTACGACAGAATAACTGCTGTGCTGCAGCTCCTTTATCATTGCAAGCCTACAATTAATCTGAATTAGGCAGGCTATTACACGAGCAGTACTGTATATATATTGTTGGAGTTGTGACAACATTTATTTTACAGAAAAAATAATTAAATAATTCATAAAACCTTTCAGCACAGAGCTAGATGGCTAGCAGCACTGTCTGCCCATCGCTTTCAACAGCTATGCTGTATGGCCAGCCCTCTGAAAGGGCGCTCTTACTGCCCAACAGCTCTTTAATTCTATGAAACGCGCAATGACAGGCCACGCAAAATTGGAGTCACCTTTAAAAAAACCTAAATACCAAACACTCATAGTGTTCCAGAAACTAATAAACTGAAGTCAACTATGTGCACCTCTTTTAGACCTTTCCTGGAGACACACCTATAGACACAGTGGTTATACACAATCCTGACAGCAATATGTGCGCAGGCATGCTTCCTGCAGGTGAAACATCTGCATTCCCAGTAGCCGTCATTCCCTCAACTTCTTAAAGGTCATCTCTGTATCGTATTTTCAATGTTGAATGAAGGCAAGCAATACATATTTTGATAATCCTGTCTCCCTAATAAAACAACTGCTATTCATTCAAATTCACAATTGATAGCCTGATTTCAGAGACTTGTATTGATCTTCAGTTCGCAGCATAATCAATTTTTGCTTTTTAGACATTATTTCCTTATGGGGGAGGACTGTAGAGAGAATACTCTTAGTGAACTTGAAAGTCCCACATAGTCAGATCATGGATTTTTTTTTTTAATTATTAATCTTAAAATGATAACGCTTTAAAAAAATGAATTTGCAAATGTAATTGAGCTTCTAATAGCTTCTACAGAGAGTAATTAAAGAAATCTCATTTCTCTAAATTAAACATAACGAAACTTTTTTCAAGATCAAATAAAAACTTGTAAACAATATTAAGACAGACATAATTTGTATGAATACCTAGTATTCAGAACTGTGAGCAAAAAACTTTGGCAATACTAAAATGCAAAACAGTGGAATTAATAAGTAACATAATGTAAAAATCTTTTTTCCCTGAAACATCTTAGATTATAATGGCTAATTATAATTCCAAGCCCTTTGCTACACACTTTTTTTTTGTAAGGTGACTTGCATTATATTAAGATGTCTAACCAAGCATAAAGGTGTTTGTTTTTTATATCAGGTATATACAATCTTTTCTTATTAGAAACAAAGTTTTATAACCAATGATGTAACTTGTTTACAATGAGCCTTTATTAATTCCGTTGCAAACAAGCAAAAATCCCCAGTCTGTGCCATTTTATGTCTCCCACTTGTCTGATTCAAGAAAATTTATAATAATGGTGTTTGAACCATAAAACAGCACAAAAGAGTGTGTGTAGACAACAACTTGCAAGAGCCAATCCACCCGGGCCAGCAAAGTGTCAATTGTTTGATTCACCTACAATTTTCTATCAGATCTGCAATTCTTGAACACTTCCTAAAGGGATATCAATGTAGCAACGTATGAAACACAGAAGGTAAGGTTGTCTGGCGAAACAAAAGCTCCTGGTCACAGAAATACAATTGGGGTTTTGCAATTTGAGTTTTTCATCAGAACAAAACTACATCTTTGAATAGATAAAAGCGACACCAAAACATTAAGTAGTAACACAGTTATAGCCTGCATTTATACATCTAAAGACTTCACAGACTTTAAGAGCTACATCCATAGAGTTGAATGCTCTACCGATGACAGACTACAAGTCTCTCTAGTAGATTTATTTAAATAAACAGGCCATGGGACTGAACTCCCCGCTCACAGAACAAAGATTAGGAATAAATGAAGCCAGGTGATTTAGAAAATTATCCAGGTTCAAGAAAATGCCTTACCCCATGGGATATTGCCTATCTTTAGTAATCAGAAGCTCCACCTTGGATCAGAAGAGATGTTTTGCAGTGAGAGCCAGATTTGCCTGAAGTTCTCTCAAGTACATTACATGTTCTTTGGACTTTTTGTGACCTACAGCAGCGCTTTCAAAACAACTGCACACTGTACGGGTGCATGAGATGAGCTCTAGGCCATGTGATTTCGCGTGGTTTTCCCATGTGCACTTGCTGAGATTACATTTAATTTTTGATATGGCATGGTTTTGTTTTACAGTTAAGTAATAGATATTTGCTGTCAGTTTGGATGAAATTCCAGCCTAGGCATAGACTTGAAGAGGAAAGAGGGAAGAGATTCCTTGAGCTCTGTAAACCAGTGTAAACCACAGCTGATACTCTTTCAAAATTTAAGAAAGATTTTCAAAAGGGGTTTTAAAAGGCAGGCAGTTTCCAGATCTTGTCTGCATTGTTTGGAGTGTCTATAATAGATAATCCCATGAACTATGGCAGCCAGTGGTCAGTTCAGATTCACAAGATTTATTGAAGTTCCTTTTAACCAGGTAACAATATTTTGATAAGCCACTATGTAAACATTACTGCAAAACAGTATTTTTGGCATACTTGCAAATGGCTATAAAGTCTAGACAGAGTGGGGAGAAAGAAGCCGTGAATTTGTAGTCACGCTGCACTTTGATTTCTGAAACATTGATGCCTATCCTTTTAAGGGGACTTGCTACAGTGAAAGAGTGCCCCACCAGAAATAAAGCATAGTCTGTAGAAAGGGCAGGAAACAAGAAACAGGTAAAAAGACAGTGAAAGGTGACATATCACTCAAGCTACACTGTTTATACCTGGTATTGATTTTAACCTATGGAATTCATATGAGGCAATACAGTATCTGCAGTATTTTTTCCTACACTTTCTAAAGTATGCAATTGTCCTGGTTTCGGCTGGGATAGAGTTAATTTTCTTCTTAGTAGCTGGTACAGTGCTGTGGTTTGGATTTAGTGTGAAAATACTGTTGATAACACACTGATGTTTTAGTTGTTGCTAAGTAGCGCTTATCTTAAGCCAAGGACTTCTCAGTATCCTGTGCTCTGCCAGCAAGCAGGTGTGCAAGAAGCTGGGAGGGAGCACAGCGGGGCAGCTGACCCGAACTAGCCAAAGGGATATTCCATACCATAGAACGTCATGCTCAGTATATAAAGCTGGGAGGAGTTGCCTGGGAGGGGCAGATCGCTGCTCAGGCATCGGTCAGCGGGTGGTGAGCAATTGCATTGTGCATCACTTGTCTTTTCTTGGATGTTATTTCTTTTTTTTTTTTTGTTATATTCCTTTTCATTACAATTATTATTATTGTATTATTGTCATTGTTCTTAGTTAGTAGTGTATTTTATTTTACTTTAGTTATTGAACTGTTCTTATCTCAACACACGAGTTTTCCTTTTTTTTTCCTCCTCCCCACCCCACTGGGAGGGGGAAGGGGGAAGCAGCTGCGTGGTGCTTAGCTGCTGGCTGGGGTTAAACCACGACAGCAATGAAGGGACACAGTCCCAGAGCACAAGCAACAAGGAGAGCCCAGCCACCAGGTTTCTTCTAGATCCAGCCGTAATGGTAGAAGATCCCACTCTGATCACTCCTGATCACTAGCTGGAGGTCACCAGCCTTTCAAGTCAGCAGAGAATTGCTTGAGGCTCAGGATGGGGTACAAGGCAGCCGGTTTAACTGAACCCACCACCAGACGTGCTTTGAAGTAACCTGGCGGGCTGTGCAATGAAGCAGAAGATGGAGCACTAGCATAATCCCCACCCGCTCTGCTGTGGTGACAGTAACCCCCAGCAGGGAGACGGTGACATCCTAAATGACTCTTGCTTATCTGCAATGCCTGTGTGCCTGCATGCAAAGCGAATGGGTTTTCTCCTCTGTAACTGACCAACATGTTCTTTAGATGATATAAATGGTTTCTTTTCTAAAGGACTGAATGCTCACAGAACAAACGGGCATGTGGCTGAATCAAGCATTTCCCACTCGGATCTGTATTAGTGAGATAGGAGTTAGGCAGCAGGACACACATAGGATAAGCATTAGGAAAAAAACACAATTCTAAGAGTTTTATTTGGCTTTAATGGATCGGTCAGTGGAACTCCGATTCGTTGCTCCAGGGAGCTCTGGGATTTACTTACAAGCTAGGAGTAGCATGTGTTTCTTGCCCTGATGCTGGGGAGAGTTACGGCTTCTTCACTTTCTGAACTTCTCATGAATGTATTTTTATTTCCTGCTAATAAATAGGATATCAAGAAGTTAACTGAAATAGATGTAAGGCTAAAGAGAAATTAGGCAGATGGGAGAAGTAGAACTTAACCATGCCAGTCGTGAGAAGTGGCTCAGAACGGTTTGCAGTGCCCCACGAATCTGGCATATACCAATATTTTAGTTTTCACACACACACATTTCTATTTGCCTTTCTCAGCTGACACGCTCAACACCTCCAGCATCACTACTTTGCTGCTAGCTACCTTTCCATACAGCATTTCTTTTTCCCAGGCTCTTTACAGCATTGCTCATGAACATGTCAGATCTTATTAGAATTTTTCTGTGTTCGCTTGTAGAGTCCAGTTATGGTCGGTAAGTAACTGCAAAAAAAGATAACTTATTTACTCAGCTGTTCCTTGCATGTATTCCAGAGTCCTATCGCTTTAGTTTTCTGACAAACGTACCTCTTTTCATATTCACTCCTTTACCACTGCAGGCACTGCTATAGGCAATATTGAAATGTGGTGGGTTTTTTGTTGGCCGGCGCATCTTCAACGGTATTTTTAACAAAGCTGCCACTGCAAAATCTTTATTAGTGCTGACAATGCACACATGCAGAAGAAATGACTCAACTTTCAGGGGCCAGACTGAGTTTGCAAGTCTGGTACCTGGGAGAACTTGAAAAAATAAAATAACAAGTTTGCACGCTGTTTTTGATTTGTTCACTGGTCAAACTGGAGTAATTAAAAGACTGTGTCTCCACCCAATATCATTTTGCAGTATCACTTTTCAGTAATAGGTTCACTTGAACGTCTGTTCATGTTTCCAGAGACCAAATTCAGCTCAACTGTAAGCGCCCGCCAGACTCTACTCCTTTAGTCCCTTTTCCTTACTAGAACATGTAGGCTAGATACACTTCTACAGTAGAAGATCAAAAACAGATATAAAAACTCTGACACTTAGTTCTCTGGTCTTCATTTCCACGTTTATCTTTTTACACAGGATGTAACTGTTTTATTGTATCTAACCATAGTTTATTCTAATCTATTAATTGCACGTAGTCACATACACATCTCTCATTTAAGACACGACTAAAAAAAATCTGCTGGTTTTTTTTTTTTCAAATTAACAGCAAGTATTGCCAATTACAAGTGTTAGTTTGATCTTCTTGAAGAGAAGAAAGAAAAATGTTTCTTTTTCTACAGAAAATACCAACTACTAAAACCAAAGAGTGCAGCTCTCCTCTCTTCTGCCTCTTCCACCTTCAGCACGAGTTGGAAAAAATCCAACAGAAGTAGTTGCAGCTAGTAGTTGTAGCTATTAGGCTGAGCACAAGTTCTGTTCCTGGACAATAAAACACATAATCACGTAATTAACATTCAGGACTTTCCATGTGCATTCTCTACCGCATAGAGCACTAGAACAGGAGTCAGAAGAGTTGTTCTAAATTTTTGGTACATTTTGGCCAGCACACCAAGGTTTCACATCACATCCACACACAGTTCCCTCATCTTTCACAGTGGCCGATGCTCTGTAAAAGCAAGAGAGTGACACCCCCCGCCCCCCCGGACCAGGACAGCTCAGCAATGCTTTAGAGACTTCCTGAATCACAGCCATACCAGTTTGTCTGTCCACTGGGTACAAGGAGTATGAAGAGTGGGTTACCAAACTCTTTGTAATTATATAGTCTTTAAGCTTTGGCAAGAAAGAAATTTTGCTGTGCATCTGCAGAACAGGAAATTTGCTCTTCACCAGTGCTTCTGTGGACTACTGTAATATATTACTAAAACAAATAACTTCCTGTCACTCAAGACATCAAGTTTGGTATCAAATTCAATACAGGAGAAATATGAACAATCTTTGTCTAAATGGGGCTGAAAAGAAACACCCTAGCTGCACTGACCACGCAAGCAAAGCCAAGCAGAGCTGGGTTCATGGGAACCAGGGTACACAAGTGTTTAGTTCAACTCTTCAGCTGTTGTGGGGTTAGGGGGACGACCCCCATCGAGTACCACTGGTCCTGCTCATGCCCTGGCATCTAGATGTAAGACAGTAGCTACGTGAAAAGAACAGAGATAAGAAAAGTTTCTCCTTCCCGTCTCTGTTAGATTAAACACATTTCCAGAAGCTGATATTCTTGTTTGCTAGGGGTTTACAAGGATATTTCTACTAATCTGTTTATGTTCGTTCCAAAGCTCTTCCTTTTGAAATGCGTTAGATTGCACGTGTTCTTTGCACCTCGACTTCCAGTTGCCTCCTCCTGCATTTTTCAGTTTGTGAACAGGTTTCCCTTATCAACTGATGGAAGATACAACTCCTGGAAACCTGCCTTTAGACTATCACAGCTGACAACTCTCAAAGTCTAGTTTTAGTATGAAATTATTTTTCAGCTTCTCATTTAAGGCATGTATTTTCCTATGATATCTCCTACATCACAAGTTTTCCCTTCTGAGGTGGTTTATTATCAATGACATAGGGAAATCGTACGTAACGTGAGATTTCCAACAACCACCTGGGAATTCTGACCCGCTCCTCTAGCGATGGCCATAGAAAAAGTTTCTTAAATGGAAAACTCTGCCAGTCACTGCCACAGGGCACTTGTTAATAGATACTACCAGGAACAGGATGTTCCCAAGAGATAGTAATTTTTCTCCGACATTCAGAAATCATTTCTAAATAAGCAGTGTCACCATGGATGCTGATCACAAATGTGCAGCGTAAAGATGTAATTACAAAATGACAGTCGTACGGACTGCGCATACTGAGCCAAATCCCCTCTCAGTATTCATCCCAAGCAGCCGGGCTGTGATTATTCACAGCACCCCAGGCTCCAAGCGGCAACCAGCACTATTTAGACACCCAGTAAGACCCTGCCTCTTCCCCAAAGAGTTCACTACCTACACAGGCAAGCAGATGAACAGCGGAAGAATCAGAATAAAGCCTGTTTTACAAATGAGCAATTTAGATGAGAAATTAAATATTTCCCAAGATTATAAAGGATTTAGGTGGCAAAGGTAGTAACTGGCCTTGTAGGACGCCAAAGTTAAAGAATACTACCTTTAATGAATATAGTGAAGAGGGGTTTTAAGCACTTATTTAAAGTCACAAAACAGGGTACTGCGCAGAAAGCACAACTTATCAGTAGTTTGGAGAATGAAGGAAAGCCACTTCACAGCCAGGTAAAGTCCTGCATCAGGCCTGGCACCTTCATTAGTTTCCAGAGTAACGAGAGAATGCATCATGCCAAGCAGTATGGAAATAACACAATCCAAACATCATCACAGTCATTCCCACAGTCTAGACAGTCTCCTCTCACAGGACATGCAAGCAAGTCTGATCACCAGTTCCAGACTTGGAAAACTATGTAATGAGATCTTCATTATGAAAGATCCCATAGAATATCAAAAGATGCCTTATCACAATGCAATGGACACAGAGCCAAAACAAACAAAGTATGTAAAAGCAAATTCCTGACAAAGCAAAAACTGAATTAAAGCTGATGAGATTGGAGTAGGGAGGCAAAGAAAGGAAGAATCACAGTTGCTAGCTCAAGCTATATGAATCCATACAAAGCTGCCTAAGTTTCGTATAGGAAGACATTATATCCTTACTACGTTTTAGTATTTCTCTCAGATCTTGAACAGAAGTTGCAGAGAGGGGTGATTATGCTCTGCCAAGAGAAAAAAACAACAAAGCTAATGGGGCTTAATGGCACAAAGAATATTGACAAGTTCAAATCTTGCTTGGATGAGCTGTGACCAGTTTTTCATGTCCACCTGAGAAGTGTTCAGCGGTCAGAAATGGGCCAACAGTTTTTCCCTGTTTCTGCTGTTTCTCTTTTATTCACCTCCAACAGACTACTTTCTGTGTGTATATATATATGTTTTGTCTCTGCCCAGAGGGAACTGGACAACACAACAGTACCTTACCATGCTATCTTGGTGCTGTGGAACAATTACGGATCAGGGCTCCATTGCGCTAGATGCTGAACAAAGACTTGTTGCAATAAAGAGTTTTACTCTAACATGAGGCAATCTAAAGCACTGCTTGAGCTGACTCATTCCAAGGGTCAACACTGACTTCACGGTACAAGCTCCAAGAGCACTGCATTCATTTCAATAAATGGGCATTTAATGGAAGCAGCACAACTGAGCAATACTCTTGGTACATAAATTTTGTCCTTCCTTATACAGAAACTTTCTCTCCCTCCCGATAACCTTTTCTGTCCCGTTTGGGGAAAAAAGGTCATTCTTCTGGACGCAGACAAAAAACCCCTTGGTTTGTGCAGGGACTAGTGCCACATATCACAAAAAATAAAAATCACTAGAGTGATATTTAAGTTCACCTTTAGATGACAACAACAATGAAGAAATTAAAGACCGTACTCCCTGTCCAGCAGTGAAAATGCTCACCTATCCTGATTGGCTTGATTAGACTGAGGTGAATTTGGGGAATCGGTACTTCTGCATCATCTCATCCTCTCTGCCTTGCTTTAGCTACACTTTACAAGAGAAATCAGTAACGAGCCCAAATCACCACACGGGCGACTGTAATGCATCCCACAGAAGCCCTGGAAGAGCTGATAAATATATGGAAACAACAGGAAAAGGCTAGAATTGTTGCAATGGTTATTGTGACCAGATTTGAATCAACCGACTCAGACCAATAAGACAAGAGTTTTTATTTGGTCTTACAAGTGGGCCTAAAAGATTTAAGAACAAAATCTGAAAATACTAGAAAAGAGGTTTATTTTTAAAAAATAAGTATGAACAATGTCTTAAGAAGATAAATTAATGGATTTTTCTCTGTTCCCAGAACGAACACTGCAAACAGACCTTTTAGATGGAATTTACAGTTGTTGATAAGTATTACAAATTCTACACTAACAGTTTAACTACTGGCCACAAAAAAACCCCCAAAATCTAGTGATTTCTTGTCTTGTAATATGCTAATATTCCTCAGCTACTTCAAGAAAAAAGTTGCAACACCAAGTATATCACAGCAGTTTCACTACTATTAATCTGTATAAATTTACCTTCCTAGTTTGCATAAAATTCAAATTGTTGGCCCAGTGCATACATTCATCTTTCCTCTTCAGAGCCTCAGATGTTGTGACTAATTCTGTCCTAGCCGAGATCCCTTTCTTGCATTAGATAAAAACTGACCATAAATGTTCCGCCTCTTCAGCCTGCAGATCGGTGGCTCTATTCAGGTCATCCTTGCAAAAATATTAATCCAGTGAGCGCGTGGCTTCCTCGAGTCAACTCCTGCCATTGCCTGGAGGAGCTCAGGATTGCAGAGCTTAACCTTTGATATGAAAATGGCTGCAATTCACTGTTATTAGTGCATGGGCGCATCACTCCTATTAGGCGGTGAGGTATTGCCTAGAGCGGGATACATCTGTTTCTAGTCATAAAGCAGGATTTGCTTCGTGCTGAAGCCAACTGCCACTCTGATATTACTTACACCCGTAGATGCTATGAGACTGCATGCACCCTTTCTGTACTTCAACATCCCCTGCCTTTGTTATCTAATGTATAAATGGCAATTTCTACTTGAGGGCAATTTAGTTGATATGACATACTTTCTACAGATTGCCTCTGTTTTACTTTCAGACCTTATATAAATGCATTTTTATCTATTTTTTTTTCTGTATTCAGTGATTCTTACATAATTCTATTTGACTCTTTTTTATGTGGACCAAATACTTGCAGAAACTTGTTGAAGAGACAGACCACTTCGGTGAGTTCCAGCTGAGGGACAAAACTTATTTCTGCTCCTTTGGATACAGTAATGGTCTTTACAGTGCCAGTGCCTACGACAACATCCTTGGCAAGCAGAGCAAGAAAACACCAAAACGAAGGACGGAGTATCACTGCCTTTGCAATGGCAAGTACCAACAGCCCCTTCAAAGTCCTGTATATTTTAAAATACTGCGGCTAATACCTTCCAGCTCCACAAAACCTAAATCCCAGTGAAGCCAGAAAGGACTGCACTTCCAGCATGCCGCACGCTCGTTTTTCACCAGGGCTGTGGAGGTGGGTGTTGTTTCCAATGGCTGCAGCTCCCTCTCCTGGTGGAAAGCCAGAGCCAGGGAGCCCACCAGCCGGGGGAGCGTCCCGCATCTTCCCAGACGCGCTCACACAATTTCTGTTACACTTTAAACAACAATGGAATGAAATTAAATTGATTTTAACAATATATTGTGGAATTTGGTGAATAAACCGGACTCTGAAATTAATTAACCAGGAAAGGAGTAACACAGGCTTTGAAAGGCAGACGATTCTGCGCAGAGGCAATCGGGCTCTTGGTACTTCTGTTTCAGGAAGAGTGAGCAACCAGGTTTATTTTCTTCACTGGAAAATGACCGTTGAAAGGTGCCAGCAATTTTAAGTCATAAAGAATCCTTAGATTCATAAAAGCCTTAAAATACAAAACCTGAAAATATCTACATATTTGCAAATTTGAAGCAAACAACAAAAAATACTCAGGGGACAAGGTTTTATTTTAAAACCACTGAAGATAAAACTGCAAAGTTGTGAATGAGGACATTTGGCCTAATGAAGTATGAACACCTAGTGAGGTCCAGGAGCATTAAACTAGGCTTGTAAAGAATTTCAATAATCATTATTGATGCTAACTACTGCTAATGTCAATGAGTTTCTGTGAGGGCTGTATGATGAAGTTTCTAAGAAAAAGGAGCTAGACAGCATGGCTAGCTGTGTATAAATACATAGCTTCACAGAGAAGACAGCAAAGGGTCAGATTGCTTCTTTCCGGTTTAGGATATTTAACATCCAAAGAGACATTTTAAAATGGCGACTTTGCCTCTCTCTCTCTCCTACTTTCTAATTAAAGCACAGATAGATGTTTTCATAGACATAAGGACCCAGAAGTTGGGAAAGACAATTTAGGCTTTTGTATCTCATCTTTAACACTTCATTTATTACTAAATATCATCTATTTTTGGATGACCCGGGTGCTTCTGCAACAACAGCCTTCCCAGCTGCTGGAGACGATTGCAGAGATTCATCACACCGGTGACAGAAAGTGCCTCCGTGCTAGTGGCAGCACATTGTGCTGCCATCTGTAAGACCCCAGCTCAAGAGCAACCTCAGGATTCCCCCTCCTCTGTAAAAACAAGGTGCGTAGTGCAGATGTTAGGAGCTGGGCCTCTGAACATGCTGACCGTGCTCCTTTTCAGAGGGCTCCCTGCTAGCTGATTAATGGGGCAGCATTAATATCAGCTGTGGTGCTGACCACACAGCCAGGATGGTGGCCTGAGACTGTGTGCCGTGGCAGTGCTGAGAGCCAGGAGAGGTAAATGCAGCTCCCAGGGAGAGGTGTGGAAAAAGCACAATTTCCTACAATCATGGGCTGCCGCTATAACTGTGCATTTTCAGCTTCCTTCAAAAAAAGATGGAGATTTGGCTTTCTATTTTCAACTTCATTTCACTCAGCTTAACAAAGCACCGTCAAGCCGGGGTCTGATCTCCTCTTTCTTCTCAACCGAAAACCACCACCCACATTAAAAGTCTAAATTTGAGCGAAAGAGCAAACAACTAAAATTACGTACGAAACACTATGGAGTTTGGAAAAGCAGAGAATACGGTCAGACTTTCTACTGATTTTAATACGATTTCAGTCAAGACCTCTTCTGCACTTCAACACGTCCATCTCCATGTGAACGCTCCAGTTCAGCAGCATGTGATGAGGAGAAGAGGCAGAGATCTTTTCAAAGCTGATTACTTTGGAAGTTCAGTTTCAATCTGGGAGAAAGACCGGTTTGCACTTCCTGTGGTTTTGTAAGAGGCTGTTACGTATCTCTAAACACATTACATTTAAGAAAGTTGTAACAAGCAGAAGTGACTCAGTTCCTAGCAATAATGGGATATCTTACTGACACTGCGATTTTTTTCTGCCTTTCCTTTTTACTTCTTCCACTCTTTATTTAAAAACTTGCAGTCTCTACTGTTTCACAGCAAAAACTGTTTGTAAAGCAAGAATTGTGCTGATCACATCAAAACTCATTAATATAACTTGTTTTTCCATTATTAGCACCATCTGAGCCTGTTGAAAGCCTTAACCAGGGCTTTAATTTTTCCACAGAGAGCTTTAAATTAATTAGTGGTTTACATGCTAACAAAGAATCTGATACATTCATAAATCAATCTAATGCAGAAGGATTACCAGAGGGTGGAAACCTATTCAGTGGGGACCTCACATTCACTTAACATGGTGGGTTTTTAACAAAAGGGTGCAGGTGTGGAATAGACGGGTACCAGGAAGAGCCCATGATAATCACTTTGCATCACTTAGAGACACAGCAGGACACATGGTAAATCAGAGCCTAGGGCCCACCCTAAGTGAAACCCATGTAGATACAAAAGGCAGTATCATCCCACTTTAACCTTCACAGCTAAATTGCCAGAGTGGTACAATTTCTTTTGTGTAGGTTACAGGCCACTGAACTAATGGAAAACAGAGCAGAATTAAAGGACTTGGATGCAGAAGTACAAACTAACGAAACTGTGTAAGATAGATGTAAATAAAGGTATTGAATAAATAAAAAAATTAACATTTTTCTGGGTTATTATTAAATGAATCCAAGTCATTAAAACATGATGTAATTGTGTATACTTTCGATTCATTTAGGTTTTTAATTTAGTTTCTGCTAACACAGCACTTAAGCTGCCACGAGAACTCTGCTATGTAACTGTGGCAGCATTTTTCTCCTATTTTTCCTAACCTGGCACTGTTTACTCTTAAGAAAACTTCACAAAAATGAACACTTTACCTGGTCTTGTTCTGTGTGCTAAAGGTCCAAAGTCATGGACTTAAAGTAAAACAAACAAACAAACAAACCAACCTTTGATGACTAAAGCAGTTTTCAGTCTTTACTATGTTTTGAAATAAACTTGTGATCTATTTTGAAAGCTGCTCATTTTAATAATGGAATCTGTCACCACAGACACCTGCACAGTCTCCATCAAATGTAAGAACCATACACATACAAAGTGATCATCTTTTCCTTTACAAAAAGGTAAAATGTCCTTGATGAATCAGAAGAAACATGACTAAGAAAATTGCAAACATGCACATTAAGAAATTAAAGGCCATAAGCGACAGGAAGAGCCACCCAGCAATCTAGGCTCAGTGGTGCTGAAACTTTCAGTAGATGGATTGGCAGTAAGTAATTGTGCATTTTGATAATGAATAATCAATATTTACTGATGGTGGTTCATAAAATAAAGAAACCTGAGCAATTGTCAGGTATTCACAGTCTGAATTTGTTCAGTTCTCCTAATTCAAGTAATTTATAAAGACATACTCACTCAATCCTATATATGAGGTATCAGATTTTCCATACAACCATATGGAAAAAATATATTACAGGTTATTTGTATATTTTTGGTGATAAACATTTATCCTGAAATGAAGTATCTTCATTTAATCTTCTATAGTACCTTCCAGTAATTAGCTACTTCCAATAATAAATCAGTCATGAAAAATGTAACTCTGGGACATATTAAAACCCACATTTCTTAGGGGGAGCACTGTGGGGCAGACACACTGATATCACATACAGTATATATTGCCTGATCTTCAACCTCAGCTGAAGTCTCCTCAGAAAAACATCTCCTCATAAACATGCATTTCATCATCACTTACCATATGTTATTTATACAGATGTACAAACCCATTTTTTGAGCAAAGATACCACAGTGTAAGTAGTTTCTACAGCACATGCTTCGTATTTATTTGTCGTTACTGATTTTATGTACGTGTCCACCTCGCTGCAGCGGTTCCTGTGATGCTGGGCAAACCCGAGCACCAGGAGCCTTTCCTGCCCATCGCTTCGAAGGATCACATGCAAAAAGGCAACAGCTGGTTGCAGGTTACAGCAAATGCTAACTGACGGCCCCCAGTGCAGGGAAACAAATCCTAAATAGCATATTCTCCCCTTGATTTGTGCTGGGAAGGCAATAGGGAAGAGTATCCACAGCATTCTCACACAGTGATCAAATAGGTGCCAAATGGGAAGCAGGAAGGACAGGGCAAACCCATCGCACCGTGTGTCCCTCCAGCACGCCGGTGGCAGGGCAGCACACACGGGGTCAGGGCACTCACTCCTTGCTTGCTGACTCTGCTCACCCTAAAAATGAGTGTGGGTTGACATAACATGGTCACCTTTTACCCTGATGACCTATCTGTGACTGCAAAACCCAAATAAAATTTATTTTTTGAAAAGAAGCAAGAAATGCTAGCGGGTATTAAATGAGGCGCCATGCTGCAAAAGGCTTGCGTGATGTTTTGCACAGCTCCCGGGATGTGGGGGAGCGGTGTGGCAGCACAGCTCCTTGTGCTCTCTGCCCGGCTTCACGCCTGGTATAAGAAATGTTCTCCACGAGACTGAGCGAGGCGTTGAAGGTGGCATTAAAGGCGGCATTAAAGGTGGCATGTGCTGTCACCTGTGCTCTTCCCAAATGAAGGAGTTAGTTCACTGAAAACCTTCATGCCAATCTAACTAGCACAACAAACAAAAAAGAAAATGGGAGTAAGTAAAGGCGATTAGCTAATTAGTGATTAAATAAAGCTGTGGCCTGTCACTGGAAGAGGGGCTGTGCGGGGTGCCATCCCTTTTATCCACAGTCGCAGCTGGTGACAGCACAGCAAAACCCCTCAAGCACCCTGCGGCTGGCTGGTACCACTGCCCAGCATCCTTGCCACCAGCCCCAGAGGTCTCCGTGCTGTCTCCGGGGGTGTCCATCACACCAAAAAGAGCAGCACATGGGATTTGGTACCCTGCGGGCATGCTGCTGGCTGCCAGCACTTCTCTGGAGGAAGCCTCGCCATTTGCCAAAGGCTTGCTTCCTCAGAATCCCTCGCCGAAATTTCACTGTGAATCTTTGTAAAGTATTTGCTCCAAAACCAGTATGTCCTGCAAGCTCCTTGCTGCACACCCCGAGAACGCAGCCTACACAAGTTACTTTATCCCTGGCCTCCCCTGTGTTCAAATATTCCATCTCCTGGACCCTCACTGCTCTCTTACTGCTCACAGCCAAGCAAGTTCATTAATGTTAATTAATGACTGCTGTGTTTCATATTAAAATCACCGGTTCTGAGCTCCGAGAGACAAAGAAGTTTCCATACATCAACAGCTTCAAAGCAATTGTCTCTACGGGTGCACTCGTCCTCGGCCGTAGTTGCAGGGTAATTATGGAAATTACCCTTCAGGGAAGAGGGGAAAAGCTACCTAGTATTTACCTTGGGGGAAGATCGCACCCCCAGAGAGCTACCTACCAGCTCCTAAGGGGTTACAACACTCAGCCTCTCAACAAATTATACAAAATTACCCTCTGGTTAGCAGGGCTATGTAATTAATCCCACAAGCCCATAGTACAAGGCACAAGAAGTGTCTGACTCTCACAAGATGAGGCTACAAGGTGGGTGCATATACAAAAAGCCTTACCAGCTCTAGAAGGTTAATCAACATTGCTCATTTCATAAAGTCTTGAATTATTCCACTAAGTATATTTTACACTCCATATATTATATTATTTCTATGCCTCCAAGGGAAAGGTAGTTAAAAAAACTAAATGAAACATTTCAAACAGAGTAAACAGCTCTTCCCAGATTTTGAAAATTGTTTACACTGAAAAAATCCAATGCCTGATCTTTGCCATTCTTCCTCAGGCAAAATTCCTCCTGGAGGCAGCAGGAGTTTTATCTCAGTCAGACTCTTGGATTACGGCTTAACTTGAGAAAGTTTGTTTCTCAGTTCCTCCAGGACTTCTGCCCCAATACACACACATTACCCAGTGGCCAGTCTTCCCGACTGCTTAAACCCTGTCTCAAAGTCTTCTTGTGGCCAACCCAGCCTTGCTGCAGACCCAAGGGCAGGCGCGACGGAGGCGGTGTTGGGATGGGAGAGGGCAGCAGCTCCCACGGCTGAGCTAGGCATGCAGCAGGGGCTCGGGGCAAATCAGCAATATCTGCCTGAGCAAACTCTACTCGCCTCCTTCCCTTCTCTACAAGGCATTCAGAGCCCAAAAGCCCCTGTCCCAGCAGAGCCCCCTGCGAGGGACGCCCAGATCTGCTGGAGCCGCATGTGGCCATGGTGAGAGCAATAGATTCAGAGCTGGTTTCTCCTACCTGTCACTTAGGTCCCTCCAAATCTCACTTCATTGTATTAATCACTAATCATGATTTATAAAATGCACTCACTGGAGGCAGGTGGGATTTTAAGGACCCTGCATCACACAGCTATCGGAGCGTCTGCTCCCCAGAGACCCTCTACAGCTTCTCCCCACTAAGTTACACAAACTTTGGACCAAATTCTTTCACAGCCAGCTATGCAACACACTCAAATCAGTAGCAGTTTCACGAGTATGTTCAAGGGGACTGGTTTGGGTTTTAAGGTTTTTGAACGGGTCTGCTTTATCCCATGGAAGCCTAAGACATCTTATCTGAAGACAGGGACAAACAAACTCCTTAACAGATGGGAAGAGTTCCTTAGATATTAAGTAATTAAGCACACTCAGCATATGTTGGCTCCCAAAGAAAATTGTTTTGAAGAGATAAGGCACTCTATAAACTGAGATTTGCGGTTAACCAAAAATCTGCCATTTCAACTATTGCTCACAAGCCTAATCTCATAAATTGCTACATGAAAAATGAAGATATAAGGAGCATTACATGATTTACAAAATTACCAGACTGAGGTTTTTTTAAGCTTCCACGCTTGTATTCTTCCATTTTTCTGCAGCTGGCTAAGATTTAACAGGCAAGCAAATCTACTGCATTTTGATCTGAAATTGCCTTTCCATGCTTGCCTTGCTTCAAATTCCAGTAAGCACCATCAGCAGGGAAAAGGAAACAGCTTTTCTCTACTGCAGCTCTTCCAAGGAAGCCAAGACAGAGCCTTGAGTTTCCTCAGATTTATGAATACATCGTTGGCAACCCATCATTATGTCCAAGATAGCCTTAATGCTCCGGTGACCATCTCCAGCAAGACAAAACGCATCTAAGGCCTGAAGTAGTACGACAAGAATTGCAAAGCAGCGAGTTGCCGCAGCTTACCATTGCTCCTTCACTCTTACTTTGTGCAACTTCTCGCTGCAGCCGAGCCACAGACAGCTTCTCCCTACGGAAAGAAAAGCATGTGAATAGCAGTTCATTTTTCACTGGCAGAAAGAACGCACCGCTTCCCCATCGGGGTGGCATTCCTGCACATCGCTCGGGTAACCCTGCCGGCAGATCCTGCTCTCCACGCCATCTTTCTCTGCAATATTTAGTGGCTGCGTTATTGTTTCATCTTGTGGCAGTTTGACAGAACTGTCAATAAATCAACTGAATCCAAACATCATTTGCTCCATTCAAACAACAAAGTAGCTCATCATGCTGGCGATATGGAAACAGACCGTGCAAATCAGATTGTGTTATTTATTTTCCTATGGCCTTGCACATCAGCTTTATTCCGCACTATATTAACACAAGCTAGAAGGCTGTTAGATCATCAATAAATGCATGCATAAAAATGAAATTTAAAAAAATCTATTCTATTCCTAAACATACCGTGCTGCATTTTGCAACTACTGATTATTAGATTATTTTTTTCAAATTAGCCTGTTTTCATATAAGATACTTACCCATATGTTTGGCTCGACTCAAGTAACAATTAATTTGCTTAATGAAGGATTCAGCGATCACAACACACTTTCACCAGAAAAGTTGTAAGAAAGGAATGAAAGTAGGGTTTTAGCATACGTAGAAAAGGAAAGAGATTTTCACAGTGTATGGATTGGGAAAATGTAGCACGTACCAAGTACATGAACTGCAAAACCTAGACAGTGGAGGAACCGACCACTGGAGGAGGGTTACGGGAAGAGAGGAATTTGCTCTGGAAGCTCAGCTGCGCTGGTTTTGGCTGGGGTAGAGTTAATTTTCTTCATAGTAGCTAGTATGGGGCTATGGTTTGGATTTGTGCTGGAAACAGTGTTGATAATACAGGGATGTTTTAGTTACTGCTGAGCAGTGCTTACACAGAGTCAAGGCCTTTTCTGCTTCTCACCCCACCCCACCAGTGAGGAGGCTGGGGGTGCACAAGAAGTTGGGAGGGGACACAGCCGGGACAGCTGACCCCAACTGACCAAAGGGATATTCCAGACCATAGGACGTCACGCTCAGCATGTAAAGCTGGGGGAAGAAGAGGGAGGTGGGGGACATTCAGAGTGATGGCATTGGTCTTCCCAAGTAACCGTTACGCGTGATGGAGCCCTGCTTTCCTGGAGATGGCTGAACACCTGCCTGCCGATGGGAAGCAGTGAATGAATTCCTTGCTTTGCTTTGCTTGCGTGCATGGCTTTTGCTTTACCTGTTAAACTGTCTTTATCTCAACCCACGAGTTTTCTCACTGTTACTGTTCCGATTCTCTCCCCACCCACCGGGGGGGAGTGAGCGAGCAGCTGTGTGGTGCTTAGTTGCCAGCTGGGGTTAAACCACGACATCGGCAAAGCAGAAAATACAGAACAAATGGGACATAAGCAACCTACCATAATGTTAAAAGGACTTAAGAAAAACAAAGACACTTTTTCAAGTAGGCTATTTTTAAAGAAGAAGATCTATTTTTGAAAGAAAAGCACCCTGCAGAAACATCAGAGGAATTTATCAGCACGTGAAGAATTTATCAGTACACAATGAAACATAAATTTGCAGATGAATAAATTATTTACAAAAGATGATCAGCTTTGAAAACTTCCAGCAAAAGGATTTTTAAATCAGAACATATCCATTACCAAGTTTGAAATTTTCCATTTACTCGTGTTTTGCCCAGAAATTCTACTTGGTCTAATTGGAAAGAAAGACCTGAACCATCCCAGTGCAGCATCCTGGTACTTACCTGGGATTTTAAAAATCTCTGCCCCAGTGACTACTCAGTATAATGTAAATGTAAGAGTGCCAATGGCTCAGGCCTGCTGAGACATGGCAGCGGGCAGGCAGCGTCTGCCCTCGCGCTGCTACACTGTTTGAGGGCCAGCAGGACCCTCCTTGTGCCGCTCGCAAAGGGCTCCAGCCACAAGTCCACCAGCCAGGCCACCTGGCTTTCCTGAGACATTTTGAGTTCAGGAAAGAAAACCTTCCTGCTGTGCACCGCAGTGAAGTACGAAGTCCTGAAAACGCAGAGACGCATCTCCCAGCTCTCTCACTGCAGAGAAGAGCAGGGGCTGGAAACTCCCGTCCTCCCAAAAAGCTGCAAAGGTGCCCAGCTGGGGCTGAGGGAGGACCTGGCGGCTGATGATCTACCCGGGCTCTATAACCGCTCCTGTCATTGACTGGGTCACTCTCATCCAGCATGAAAAGCTAAATGCTCTACGATATTCTATTCCTGATCTTGCACAAAAGTAGCCTTTAAACTATTTCTCAGGAACCATTTCTGCCAAGGAAGGAAGATCTGCACATACCTGCCTAATTACTGCGTGAATGACAGCACTCGTGTCACTCAGCCATAGCTCAACGTATGCTTGGGTCACTAAACCAGTCCTCCCTCTCCGTTTCAGTGGACGATGTGGTATTTAAGTTAAGTCTCCCTAACAGTCACCTGCCCCCACGTGCTTGCTGCACCCCCACAACACTCATCACACAGCTGGCTGGTGGCACCCTGCAAGCACAGTTATCAAATTAATACCAGGCATTGCTAATATCGTGATTTGTAAACGTATATGATGTTGAAACCAGTGAATATTGGCAAAACCTAAAGATGATACAGCCGCAGCCCAGTGGAAGTGGCATTTGTGTTACTCCAGCATGGTATCAAGACCCTCTTTTGCGCATGTGAAAAATTACTGAAAAGTGAGAAGTGGCATTAGTACAGCATTGATAGCCTTAATGCAAGTATCCTAAAAACAGCTTCTAAAAGACATGTACCGCCCTCCTTCCTTGCTCGGATACCATCACAGGCAAATTACAAAATTTGTTAATCCTATTTTAAGGATTTAGTTCATCTGCTGGCAATAGCCCGTTGCATTTTTGCACCGCTTCAGCGCTCTAATATGTTTTAGTGGAAAAAGTGAGTATACCCTTTGAGGGGTTTTGACTTTTTAATTGCAAAACAAATGCCTAAAGATATTTTATGAGAAAAGATGCAGGGAGAAAAAAAATAAACAAACAAAAAAACCCACAAACCACTCCTCATACACTTCCTGCTAGTGGTCTGGAGAGATTTATTTAGTTATTCCTCCTACATGAGGAATACTCCTACTTTCCTCTCTCCCTGTTACCTCCAACATGGAATCAGTTCCACATTTCTGGAATCCTGGAATTTTATCAGAGTAAATTCCATCCTCCTAACAACACCAGGTCTTCCCTCTCTGGGTGAGGATCCTGGCTGAGGTTCAGAAAGGGCTTCCTTAGCAATTTTCCTAGCGAAGAAGAACAAAGACTGGCATTCTTATACTCTACTTGTAACATTGCTGCTATTAGGAACAGAACCACTTTTCAATAGCAGAAAATGAAGAAGAAATCTGACTATCATGTAGGAGAAAAAATCTGCAATAGTGGATACAGAAGAGCCATCTGTTCCAACAGTGTCTAAAAATAAGTCAACTTTGAGGCAAGCAAACTCTGTGCTCCCACTTCAAACAGGTCTCAGCACGTCTTCTCCCTCCTGCCCGCGTTCCCCAGGTGAAGGAGCTGTGCACTCACAGCCAGACCTCCGCAGATGATGACCTTCATCTAGGCAGGACGTGTGGCAGAGGCTTACCATGCCTGTGGACTACAGTCATCCCTGAGATCATTCCAGGGAGCTTCATTTCTGATGCACTTGGCCCATCGCCCACAGTAAGCCACTTCCCACTACCTCTCTACGAACATATGCCAGTATAATGGGTGAGAAATGTGGTCAGAATCCTGTTACGAGCCAACAGCATTTAACACCAATTTGCAGTGTTGGAAGTTTTCATGTAAGATACATGACAAGAGAGAACAAGGACCTTCATGTCTAAGCACGACCAAATAAACCCATTGGTTACTACCCACCATCTCAGGCAGTTTTGATTAAGACAGCACCTTCAGCAACTATTCTCAGCCCCCATTTTTTAACATGGTGTTACAATTGAATAAGCATTTTACTATGATTGAGCTGCAAAAATAATAAGCTTTTAGCTGCTTTAGCCTTTCAGATGTTTCAAATGCAAAGAACATTTGACATGCAGCTTCAAAGTTAATCTTGTTTTTTTAATCTTTGCTTTTAAATAGGAAAAATCAGTAGCATTACTTCGTTGCTATATGGGTTTTTTTATTTTTAATCAAGCATGTTTCATCCCTATAGCATGATTTATTAACAAAGTTAATTAGCAACTACAGCCAACCTGCAAGAAAACAAAATCTTCTCTGAGGATTTAAAAAATTAAAACATGTTCATTGAGAAGTTCTCATGTTCACTTTTGAAAAACCACCAAATGATAAAAGGTTCACAAAAACGCTCTTTGAAAGCACAGTGTATGCTCTTAAGTTTGAATATTTGCATTGTAAGTGGCAGAACTCCCAGCCAAGGACTTAGCAAAGAGATAATTAAAGGAGCCAAACAAGGATTCAATTATATCCTTTCCAGATGGAACCAAGCACACAAGTAGTCACTGTGTGTATGGAAGAAAGATACATTTCAAGTCTCAATATCGCTAGTAGATATTGCAGTAGCTTGTTCTAAAAAACAACAGTTTGAGGAAAGCCCATTTAGTCCAAGAAAAACATAAATGTGCTAAATAATCCTGCAAATTCTGAACTGTCCTTAAACTAAAATTTCTCCTTCAACCTCCCTTCCCATCACTTCGACTCATTCAACTACCAGACAAAAAACCCTGTATCATATGACAGTGACAGCTAACACGCACAGCTCAGGGCTTCACTACAAAACTGTGCTACTTCAACTTCTCCCAATCCACGGGGACAGAGGTAGGTAAATCGATGCAATCCCAAGCCCCCACCT